>NC_092767.1:61974330-62304531 GCF_047496795.1 Chiloscyllium punctatum | reverse complement strand
ATTGATTAATATGTAGATCCCTGCCCCAAGATAACTTGAGGTTTTATCAGAATAAAGGTGACACCTCTGGTCAGACAATGCATTTTAGGTGTGAGGCCATGTTTCAAGTCTGATTGTTGCCTGGAGCCAAACTGATTTTATTTCCAAAGTAGGAATTTATAAAATGCTACATTGACTGAATGTCTACAGATTGTGTGCTTTTTGAACAAAACAGATCTGCAAATTCAAATCTGCAACTGCAAATTCACCTCATAGATTTGTATGTGTGTGTGCGGGAGAGAGAGAGAGAGAGAGTGTGCATATGTGTGAGAGGGTGTGTGGCTATGTGCATGTGTGAGGGAGAGTGCGTGAGAGCATGCAAAGTGAGTGTGTGCGCACGCACACATGCTTGAGATGGAGTGTGCATGAGGGTGAGGGGGTATATGCCTGTGAAAGATTGTGAGTGCGAGTGTGTGTGTGTGTCCATGTATATGTGTGTGTGAGTGTATAGTGTAGTGGGGTCACCTGTAGTATGATATGAACCCAAGATCCTGTCCTCATGTGTACCAAACATGGCTATCAGCCTCTGTTCAGCAACTCTGCATTGTCCACCCCAGTTCAACACCAGCAGCTTCTCATCATGGCTTTCAGATGTCAGGTAACCCTTTCAGGTAATAACTACCATATTCAACAAATGCCTCCATTGACCTTCAAAGAAATATTCAGACCTGGACTGTTATCCCCTGAAGGCCATTCTTTGCTGACATTCCCCTTCCTGTACCTGATTTTAATTCTCAAGGTAGAATCTAGATCCTTTTCCAACTCCCAAGGGTTGACTGTCCTCTAGGTTAGTACGTTTTTAAAATGCATTTGTGGGATGTAGGTGTCAATGGTTGGGCCAGCATTTATTGCCCGACCCTAGTTGTCCTTGAGAAGGTGGTAGCGAGCTGACTTCTTGGACCACTGCAGCCCCTGTGCTGTAGGGTCACCCACAACACCACCACAATTGTGACCCAGTGACCATGAAGGAATGGGGGTTATGTTTCTAAGTCAGGATGGTGAATGGTTCAGAGGGAACTTGCAGCAGGTGGTGTTCCAAAGCATATCTGCAGCCCTTATCCTTACAGTTAAGAATGATTATTATTTTGGAAGGTGCTATCTAAGGAGCCTTGGTAAGCTGCTGCAGTGCATCTCAATTGTAACTGAGCATCGATTATGGAAGGAATGGATGTTTCAGTTGCCAAACAAGAAAAGTTGCTTTGCCCTGAATGGTGTTGAGTTTTTTGAGTGATGTTGGAATTGAACTCATCCAGACAAGTGGGGATTGTCCCAGCAAAGATGATCCGGTCATCATCACGCTATTGGTTTTGGGACCTTACATGTGCACACATTGACTGCCCCATTAACTACATAGTAGTAGTTACTTTTCAAAAGTACAAAATTGGCTTTAAGGAGCTTTGAAACATCTCAATAAAGGTGCTATATAAATACACGTCAATCATTATCACACTCTTGACTTGTGCACAGTATTTTATGGGTAAAATCAATGACTGCAGATGCTGGAAACCAGATTCTGGATTAGTGGTGCTGGAAAAGCACAGCAGTTCAGGCAGCATCCGAGGAGCAGTAAAATCGACGTTTCGGGCAAAAGCCCTTCATCAGGCCTGTATTCCTGATGAAGGGCTTTTGCGCGAAATGTCGATTTTACTGCTCCCCTGATGCTGCCTGAGCTGCTGTGCTTTTCCAGCACCACTAATCCAGAACCCAGTATTTTATGGAATCAGAAGATGAGTTACTCACCGTGACATAGTTCTTATAACACTAAACCAAAGTCAAAATCTGTGTCTATAACCTTATTTGTTCCACTCCGTATATTTACGTAAGTGCAGTCGAAACCTGCCTGAGAACTTTTCCTCTCAACACTTTGCTATTTGTCTCTCACTGTCCGCTGCTCAGTCTGTATCCACTCTCTGCTGTTTCATTCTGATTCCAATCCAACTCACCCATGGCAGGGGCAGCATCTTAAGAGAAATCAGAAACAGAGACTTTCTCTTTATAGATTTAAATATATAAAAACCTCAGGAAATGTGAATGTTGACTTATTCTAACCTTGTGGCTCAGGAAATACCCTCACTGTTTCTTTGATGCTGGACAATATGCAGTTGACAGCTGCACACAGACTGTGGCCAAGGCGTCTGGCCAGTGAACAGCAAGTTCTTGTTCCTCATCCCTCTGCAGAGAAAAGGGTGAGATTTGTATGTGTTAGTATTTTAAAACAGCTTTTAACTTGTTAAGGCAGGGATGAATGGATTGGAAGTGAAAGGGGAGATCTGCGACTGACATCAATCAAATAGGAGTGGAATTGTTGAAATGAATGGTATCTTCCTGTTGGAAATTTCCTGTGTTTCTCACTTCATTGTCCTTGTTGGAAAATTGGATGCATTTGAATTGAAAAGACTGTTGCAACAAACAGTGCAATCAGCAACTCCAAGCTTAGGAATCGGGCTGAGGAACATTGAAGATGATTGGGGGCAGATGTTCGCAGGTAAAGGGATGGCTGAAAAATGGGAAGCCTTCAGGAATGAGATAACGAGAATCCAGAGAAAGTATATTCCTGTGAAAGGAAAGGCTGGTAGGTGTTGGGAATGCTGGATGACTAAAGAAATTGAGAGTTTGGTTAAGAAAAAGAAGGAAGCATATGTAAGATATAGACAGGATAGATCGAGTGAATCCTTAGAAGAGTATAAAGGCAGTAAGAGAGTATACTTAAGAGGGAATTCAGAAGGGCAAAAAGCGGACATGAGATAGCTTTGGCAAATAGAATTAAGGAGAATCCAAAGGGTTTTTACAAATACATTAAGGACAAAAGGGTAACTAGGGAGAGAATAGGGCCCCTCAAAGATCAGCAAGGTGGCCTTTGTGTGGAGCCGTAGAAAATGGGAGGAGATACTAAACAAGTATTTTGCATCAGCATTTACTGTGGAAAAGAATATAGAAAATATAGAATGTAGGGAAATAGGTGGTGACACCTTGCAAAATGGCCATATTACAGAGGAGGAAATGCTGGATGTCGTGAAACGCATAAAGGTGGATAAATCCCCAGGACCTGATCAGATGTACCCTAGAACTCTGTGGGAAGCTGGAGAAGTGATTGCTGGGCCTCTTGCTGAGATATTTGTATCATCAATAGTCACAGGTGAGGTGCTGGAAGACTGCAAGTTGGCTAACATGGTGCCACTGTTTAAGAAGGGTGATATGGACAAGCCAGGGAACTATGGCAAGTGAGCCTGATGTCAGTGGTGGGCAAGTTGTTAGAGGGAATCCTGAGGGACAGGATGTACATGTATTTGGAAAGGCAAGGACTGATTAGGGATAGTCAACATGGCTTTGTGTGTGGGAAATCATGTCTCACAAACTTGATTGAGTTTTTTGAAGAAGTAACAAAGAAGATTGATGAGGACAGAGCGGTAAATGTGATCTATATGGACTTCAGTAAGGCGTTCGACAAGGTTCCCCATGGGAGACTGATTGGCAAGGTTAGAACTGACAGAATACAGGAAGAACTAACCATTTGGATACAGAACTGGCTCAAAGATAGAAGACAGTGGGTGGCGGTGGAGGGTTGTTTTTCAGACTGGAGGCCTGTGACCAGTGGAGTGCCACAAGGATCGGTGCTGGGTCCTCTACTTTTTGTCATTTACACAAATGATTTGGATGTGAGCATAAGAGGTACAGTTAATAAGTTTGCAGATAACACCAAAATTGGAGGTGTAGTGGACAACGAAGAGGGATACCTCAGATTACAACAGGATCTTCACCAGATGGGACAATGGGCTGAGAAGTGGCAGATGGAGTTTATTTCAGATAAATGCGAGGTGCTGCATTTTGGGAAAGCAAATCTTAGCAGGACTTATACACTTAATGGTAAGGTCCTAGGGAGTGTTGCTAAACAAAGAGACCTTGGAGTGCAGGTTCATAGCTCCTTGAAAATGGAGTCGCATGCAGATAGGATAGTGAAGGCGGCATTTGGTATGCTTTCTTTTATTGGTCAGAGTATTGAGTACAGGAGTTGGGAGGTCATGTTGCGGATGTACAGGACATTGGTTAGGCCACTGTTGGAATATTGCATGCAAATCTGGTCTCCTTCCTATCGGAAAGATGTTGTGAAACCTGAAAAGGTTCAGAAAATATTTATAAGGATGCTGCCAGGGTTGGAGAACTTGAGCTATAGGGAGAGGCTGAACAGGCTAGGGCTGTTTTCCCTGGAGCGTCAGAGGTTGAGGAGTGACCTTATAGAGGTTTACAAAATTATGAGGGGTATGGATAGGATAAATAGACAAAGTCTTTTCCCTGGGGTCGGGGAGTCCAGACTAGAGGGCATAGGTTTAGGGTGAGAGGAGAAAGATAAAGAAGAGACCTAAGGGGCAACTTTTTCACACAGAGGGCGGTACATGTATGGAATGAGCTGCCAGAGGAAGTGGTGGTATAATTGCAACATTTAAAAGGCATTTGGTTGGGTATATGAATAGGAAGGGTTTGGAGGGATATGGGCCGGGTGCTGGCAGGTGGGACTAGATTGGGTTGGGATATCTGGTCGGCATGGACGGGTTGGATCAAAGGGCCTGTTTCCATGCTGTACATCTCTATGACAATGAAAGAGGAGCCATTCAGCCCCTTCAATGCATTGCATCACTGGTTCAAGTCACATCTAATTTGTGCCCTAACTCCATTTACTCACCTTCAATTTGATCATTCCTTAAGTATCTACACACAGTGCAATACAATCTGCAACTGGTCCTCATAAAGTAACCCTTTTAGCTCTGGGATTGTTCTGGTCACTCTGTGCTCTACTCTTCCAAGGCCAATCTGTTGGGGAATTGGATTACAAACTGAAAAGGAAAAGCGGTGAGAAGCTGGGGAGAGATGCGTGAGATGAATTGTTACATCAGCACAGGCAGGATAAGTCAAATGGCCTCCTTCTGGACTGGAACATCGTTCCTGAGTGTAAGGCCCAGAACTGAGCCCAAATCGGTTCTGACCAGCACCCCTTTATACTCCAACCTCCTTGAGGTAAAGGTTGACACTCCATTAAACTGCTTGAATATTGCTGAAAGGAGGGACACAGTGCCAAAAATCTAACACTCATCAGGACAAATGCAAGAATGCCAAGTTTCAAACGATTGCAACAATGTTTGCTACAGGAGGTAAGGGGTGCTGAACATATGGGAAGCCAATTCCAATGTGATGCTATGGAAGAGACAAACTGTAGGCTTCCTCAGTTCCAGGTGGTTCAAGAAAGGAGCAAGGCCTAAAAGTTTTCTTTTTGTTTGCAGAGAATGAGTTTGTATCATTTCCATCAAATATAAACAAGCCGCATTCCATGTTTGACTGGCTACCTGATATCGGTTGTGCACTGAATTGTTCAGTGAGTGATGTTCAAGTGCAGGGTTCCATCTAACAGTAGCAGTCAGGAATGCTGTAGTATGAAGCAGAATACCATAAATCAGGACATGCTCTGTCAAGTACTGCAGGCTCCTTCCAGTTCAGCCAGGCGGTGGAGTGATGTTTTCTGTGGCAGGCTGGCCCTATGTTGTGTGCCTTGTAGATGGCACCGCTGCTGATCCTGAGCTTCGGTGAAGCAGGGAGTGAATATTTATTGTGGTTGATGAGGTGTTGATCAAGCGGGCTGGTTTGTCTTGGTTGGTGTCACACTTCCGGAGTGTTGTTGGAGCTTTTTTCATCCAGGCAAGTGGAGAGTATCTCATCAGTTCTCATTTCAGGCTTGTAGGTGATGAACTGGCTTTGGAGAGTCTGGATTGAGTTATTCGCGGCAGAATTAGATTAGATTAGATTCCCTACGGTGTGGAAACAGGCCCTTTGAACCAACCAGTCCACACTGACCCTCCGAAGAGCAACCCACCCAGACCCGTTTCCCCTCTGACTAATGCACCTAACACTATGGGCAGTTTACCATGGCCAGTTCACTTGCCCTGTGCATCTTTGGATTGTGGGAGGAAACTGGAGCACCCGGAGGAAACCCACGCAGACACAGGGAGAATGTGCAAACTCCACACAGTCACCCAAGGCTGGAATCGAACCTGGGACTCTGGTGCTGTGAGGCAGCAGTGCTAACCACTGAGCCACCGTGCTGCCTGCAAACACAAGAAATTTTGCTTCAATTAAGCACAGTGAGCCTGACGTGATTTGAACACACAACCTTCTGATTTGGAGTCAGACATGCTGCCGTTGCGCCACAAGCCCACAAATTCCCAACCTCTGACCTGCTCTTGTACTAACCGGATTTATTTGGCTGGTCTAATTCAATTTCTGATCAATGGTGATCCCTAGGATATTCATAGTGGGTGATTCTGTGATGGTAATGCCATTGACTGTCAAGGGATAGTGGTTAGATTGTCACTTGTGGTCATTGCCTGGAGTTGGTATAGTCTGTATGTTGCTTTCCACTTTTCAGCCCAGGCTGGATATTTTCCAGACCTTGTTGCATTTAGTCAAAGACTGCTTCAGTGTCTGAGTCATCGCAAATGGTGCTGAACATTGCACAATCATCGGTGAACATCCCCACTTCTGATTATGGTGGAGGGAAGGTCATTGCTGATGATATTTGGCCCTCGGATGCTACCATGAGGAACTCCTGCAGAGATGTCCTAGAGATGAGATGACTGACCTCCAATAACCATAACCATCTGTGCTTGGCATGATTCCAACCACTGGAGAATTTGATCCTTGATACCCATTGAAATCAGTTTTGCTCAGTCTCATTGATGCCACATTCAGTCAAATTCAGTCTTGATATCAAGGGGTGTCCCTCTCACCTCCCCTCTGGAATTCAGCTCTTTTGTCCATGCTTGAACCAAAGCTGTAATGAGGTCAGGAGCTAAGCGGCCCTGGCGGAACCAGATTTTGTTGTAAAGTGTGAGTTTATTTTTGCCAAGTTGTCTGAACTGCATCAACACAAGGAAAACAAAGTTCAGAAGCTGGTCTCTCACAGACACATAATGAATTATTTTGATTTTGGAATCTCACACAGCCAAATTTAAAATGAAGTTATTGTTGAGGAGCTTCCATCCTGCCTATTCTCAGGAGCCATTACCACTTCTGAGAACAAGCAGGAAAGGCTCCGTCAATGCCAGTGCGGGCTAAAATTAGCTCCAATCGGTGATGTTTAATCGCAGTAGGATTTTGCTGAGAAATTATTTTACTGGGAGGCACTGTGCACTGACCAGGAAGCAGGGCCTCAGTCCCCTGCAGAGTGGACATCTTCCCTTAAACATTTAATTACTATCTGTACTCCTCATTATCCCTTGACCCTCACCTGGAATGCTGACTGTTGCTTGGATATAGGTTCTGTGGACCCTACAGCTCACACAATTGGCCAAACTTCCCTTGTGAGTCTACAGAAAGAACTCCTATGACGATTGCACCACCACAGTGGCATCATGCTCAATTCTGCTCTCACCCAGTGTCAACATGCCTGATCCTATTAGATCAGGGTCAGAGAGTCATAGAGTCATACAGAACCGAAGAGGCCCTTCAGCCCATCAGGTCTGCATCAACCTATCTATGTTAGTCCCACTAGCCCATAGCCTTGACTGTTATGATATTTCAAGTGCTTGTGCACATATTTTCGAAAGGTTTTGGGGTTTCCCACCTCAACTACCCTCTCAGGCTGTGCATTTCAGACTTCCACCACCTTTTGGGTGAAATCTTTTTTCTGAATCACATTGGTGATTCTGTGAAGGGAGGCAGGTTGGGAGGAAGTTCCAGTGGAACACAAGCTGTGTATAAAGTCTAACTGGTCTGCTTCTGACCAGTATTTGCAAAACTCAATTATCCGCTTTCTGGGTAAGAGAGATTGATCAAACATCGTAAACAATGTTCACACTGATAAAAAGATTAAATGCGCTGTAGGAACTTTCATGGACAAATAATTTGTCAATGGAGCAGCTTGATGACGAACATCAAGATGCCACTTTAATGAAACTGATGTTGGGAATGGCAGAAACATTTTGATAATGAGTGGAAATTGACAATTCTCAGCCTCTCTCTTCCTCATCACATTTGGTTCATATGGAGATATAACATTTGGAAGTTGTTAGTCTTCCCATAAAACATGCCCCGAGTAAGCAGGTCAACCTTCTTACCTCAGTACAAGGAATATGTGCTTTCGGTCCAGGAATGATGTGTTGGACACGGCAGTACTGCAATAGTTTGCTCGGGCTTACTGGTATCAAGTGTAAGAGAAATTCACTCGCAGAGCTGCTCTCTACAGATACATTGTGAGATGGGGAGGTAGCTCTGACTAGAGTTGTTGTCGGAGGTGATGCCATTCTTGATCCACATTTGTGCCAATGTTCCTCACGCTCTGGGAGCCTTGGGCAACAGCACCTAGAACCTGGCTTGGTAACAATGGCCCCATTATTACACCCTAAAGCTTCTATTGTTGGATACCAGTTGGCTGATCTTCAACTGAGGCAGAGGGCGAAGGCCAGAAGACTACTGAAAATGTCTGTCATCCATTCTGAAACAGACACCTATGACATTATTCAGATTCTGGGCAAAGGGACATTTGGCGAGGTGGCAAAGTGCTGGAAGAGGAGCACCGGCCATTTTG
This sequence comes from Chiloscyllium punctatum, assembly GCF_047496795.1. NCBI lineage: Eukaryota > Metazoa > Chordata > Chondrichthyes > Orectolobiformes > Hemiscylliidae > Chiloscyllium > Chiloscyllium punctatum. The sequence continues at coordinate 62,295,920 of NC_092767.1, read as the reverse complement.
TTGCCATCAAGATCCTCAAAAGTGACTCATACCGAGCTCGTATCATCAAAAACGAATTAAAAATGTTAAGAGTACTGGGGTCAGTGGACCCTGACCAATACCACTTCATCCGATTCTATGAGTGCTTCCATGATGATGTAAAGTCATACTTGGTATTTGAGCTCATGGAACAGAACATATTTGAGTTCCAGAAGGAGAACAACTTTGCCCTTCTCCCAGCCAGGCACATACGGACAATTACCACCCAGGTCCTGAGGGCACTCCAGAAACTTAAGGACCTGTCAATCATCCACGCTGACCTTAAACCAGAGAATATCATGATCATTGACCAGAAGCGATTTCCTTTCCGTGTGAAAGTGATTGACTTTGGATCCGCAAGCATATTTCATGAGGTGCGGTATGTTAAAGGTAGGATATGTGCTAGCTCCCTATTTATTGACCTTTGGCTGTGCCTGAGTGGTTAACAGACTTACAGTGCCAGCCCATGACACTGTGCGCAGATCTAAAGAAGAATTTCCAAATGTCTTCCAACAACAACAATGGTAGCATTTGTACAGTACCTTTAATGCAGTGCAGTGTTCCAAGTCAGCTTCATGGGAACATTATCAGACACTGAGACACATCTTTATTAGGATAGTCAGTCAAAGGGGGAGGAACATCTGAGAGGAAGATAGACCAAGGGGTTTAGGGAGAGAATTCCAGACTTTAAGGGCCCAGGCAGCTGATGGTGTGTCCTTTCGTGGTGGAGCAATTAAAATGTACAAGAGGCTAGAATCAGAAGAAATCAAGGAGGGTTGTAGGGATCTGGAGGTTATAGAGTTAGGGAGGGGGCAAGGTGTGGAGAGATTTGAAAAAAAGGATGAAAGTATAGAATTTCAAAACTGAGCAGCTTCAAGTATCCTTTTTAAAGTCAAAACGTATTGCATCTCTCATTCTCTTCATTCCTATAATCCCTTTCTTCCTGTAACCCACTGATATTTAAAACTGTATCTTGGCATCATCCCATTGTTCCAGTGTGATGTGCCTTACCTTTTCACTTCAGATGAGATATAATCTAGTAGTTTGCATCTTGACTAATAAGAGGTTTAACAGAGGGGTTTTCCTTCACAGACTCAGAGAATCGTCACAGTACAGAAAGAAGCCATTTGGCCCATCTTGCCTGCACTGACTCATTAAATGGGCATCATTACAGAATGCCAATCTCATACCTTTTCCCCAAATACTTCCACATTACTTTCATCCATTGAATCATCTAATGGCCCTCTTGAATGCCTCAATTGAACCTGCCTCCTCCACATTTCCAGGCAGTGCATTCTATACCCTAACAGCTCGCTGTGTGAAACAGCTTGTCCTCGTGTAGCCCTTTCTTTGTTTGGAGATCATTTTATATCTATGCCCTCTTGTTCCTTTTCCTATTACAAGCAGGAACCGTTTCTTCCTATCTGCTCTATCCAACCTTCTCATGATTTTGAAAACCTCTATCAGATCTCCTCAACCTTCTATCCAAGAGCAGTCCCACTTTTTCAATCTATCCTCATCACTGAAGTTCCTCATTGCTCGAACCATTCTTGTAAATCATTTCTGCACTCTCTCCAATGCATCCACATCTTTCCTATAATGTGATGCCCACAACTCTACGCAATACTACAGCTGGGGTCTAACATGTGTTTTATATCAATTCAACATCATCTCCCTGCTCTTATTAATGAAGCCAATGAAAGGGTTTGATTGAATAAACATTGAGATTATATTCATCTGTTGGGGAGTTACTGAAAAGAAGTCACAAGTTAAATTTGTCATTGAGAAACAGTAAAGCATAAGACCAGAGGACAAAAGGGGCAGAAGTAGGCGATTCGGACTGTATTGACATTCAATGAGTAGATTAAATCTCCTTCCATAACCAGGCAACAGAACATAAAATACATGCAGCAAGTGGTTGGGAAAGACCAGTGCATATGTTAAATCAGAAAAATAGAAAGGGAAGAGGATGGGGGCATGTAATTAGTATTGGATTGAGACAGAACTTTTTGGGGGACAGAGAAGCCAGCTTGTGTTTGAGATGATGCCAAGGTAGGGAGTGTGGACAGTGAGAGAACAGGGAAGTGCGATTGATTTGGGAATAATACTCGGCTCAGGGAGAGAGAAGGACAGTGCCATTTGTTTTGGATTGTTTTTGCAAAGAGGCAGTCAGACACAGTGGGCTGAGGGATCTTCTTCAACATTGTGACCATCACATGCTGATTGGTTGGATGGGTTTGCACTGGTAGACTCGATTTGACAGAGACACTGGAGGCTGGAGTCTGTAATGTCAATGTTGGCTTTGAACCATTATCATACGCTGTGCTGTTTCCAAGCTTCTAGAGAGATTCTCTTTTTTTCTCCTGGGCACGGAGGGACTACACACTACGCTGTTAGAGGCTGCCCTGTCTCGCGGGTTGTGGCTGTTCAGTCTCCTGTATTGCTAGCTGATCCTTAACAGAGTAAGACTCTTTTGTTCTTGAGAAACATTGTATGGATACACAAAGAAAGCAAAGAATTGCAGATGCTGGCAATCTGAAAAACAAAGACAGGAATGGTGCCTAATTAAAGGGTGTGTAACTTGCATTTTTTAAAGGGACAGACATCGAATGTGTGCTATTTAAGGGACAAGAACCTAACTTACAGTCTTTAAAGGGACAGACACCAAACTCACACTATTTAAAGGACAGGGATCTAACTTGTGCTATTTAATGGGACAGACCTCTAACATGCACTGTTTAATGGGAAGGGTACCCAACTTGGGTTATTTAAAGGGACAGCTATGTAACTTGCAGAATTTAAAGTGGCAGGCATCTAACTGGTGTTATTTAAAGGGACAGGAATTGAACTGAAACTAGCTTATGGGAAGAACATCCTACATGCAGTATTTAAAGGGACAGGTATCTAACTTGTACTATTTAAAGGAATGGGAATGTAATAGATGCCATTTAAAGGGATAGACATCTAACTCACACTATTTAAAGCTATGGGAATCAACCCTGTGCTATTTACAGTGATGGCTATACAACGGCTGCTCGTTAAAAGGACCAGCATCTAAACGGCGATGGGTATCTAACTTGCTCTATCTAAAGGGATGGGTATCAAATTGGTGCTATTAAAGGGACAGGCATCTAACATGTGCTATTTAAAGTTACAGGCATTTTAATTACTCCACCACTACAGGCATCTAACTTGTACTATACAAAGGGAGCAGGAAAGTCCCTGATGCTATTTAAAGGGACAGGCATCTATCATTTTTAAAGGTACAGGATTCCAACTTACGCTTTTTAAAGTGATGGGCATACAACTCACTATTTAAAAGGGACAGGCATCTAATCAACAGTATTTAAAGGGACAGGCATGTAATTTGAGCAATTTAAAGTGAAAGTTATCTAACTTTTGCTATTTAAAGGGATGGGGATCTAACCTTTGTTGTTTACAAGAACAATCTTGTAATATGTGCTATTTAAAGGGGCAGGCATCTTACTCCCACTATTTAAATTATGGGAATCTAATTAACACTATTTAAGGGGGTAAGTATATAAACCGTCCTATTTAAAGTGAAGTACGTTCAACTTGCATTATTTAAAGGGACAGGCATATAATTTGTGTGATTTAAAGGGAAGGTATCTAACATCCATTGATTAAAAGGATGGCACCAAACTTGAGCCAATTAAATGGAGGGGCATCTAACTTGCACAATTTAAATGAACAGGCATCTAACTTGCACTATTTAAAGGAACAAACATGTACATTGTACTATTTAAAAGGACAGGTACCTAACTTCCATTTAAATGGTCAGGCATGGGGTCCAAAACTGCTCTCAATGTTCCAAATGCGGTCTGATCAGAGCCTGATACAGCCTCAGCAGTACATCTCTGCTCTTGTACTCCAACTCTCTTGAAATGAATGCCAATATTATATTTGCCTTCCTAACTGCCAACCGAACCTGCATGTTAATCTTAAGTGAATCCTGAACTAGTGCTCCTAAGTCCCACTGTGTTTTAGATTTCCAAAGTCTTTCCCCAGTTAGAAAGTAGCCTATCCCTCTAAATTTACATTCACCTATTTTTCCTAATCAACCTGTTCAAAGATGTTATTAAACACGTCTGGAGAGGTGGGTCTTAAATCTGGGCCTTCTAGGTCTGGCGGTAGGGGGAGGCACTACCACTGTGACACAAGATTCACAGATTCGTAGAATTCATAGAGCGCAGAAAAGCTCCTCGGCCCATCAAGTCTGCACTGACATAACTACCAGTAAAAGCGCGCTAATCCCAATTTCCTGCAATTATCCGATGTCCTTGAATATGATATTTGAAGTACTCATTGAATTTTTTTTAAAATTTGTAAGGTTTTCAGTTTCCACTACCTTCCCAGGTACAATATTTCAGATTCCCACCACCTGCTGAGTGAAAAAGATTTTTCCCAAATCTCAACTGAATCTCCTGCCTCTTACCCTAAAACTATGCTCCCTAGTGATTGACCCCTCAACCAAGGGGAATAGCTGCTCTCTATTCACTCTGTCCACACCCCTCTCAATCTTGTACACCTCAAGCATGATCCTCTCTGAGTCTTCTCTGCTCTAAAGAAAACAGTCCAAGCCTTATCGCTCAATTTCTCCATCCCAGTCAACATCTTGATGAACCTCCTCTGTACCCTATCTAGTTCTATCATATCCTTCCAGTAGGGACGTGACCAAAACTACTCACAGTATTCCAGCTGTGGCTTGACCAATGCACTGTACAACTCCAACATTATCTCCTTGCTCTTATTCTCTATGCCACATCTGATGAAAACAAATGTCACATGTGGCTTCGTAACTATCCTATTCATGTGCTCTGCCAATTTCAGTACATCAGGGTAAGAGAACAGAATGCAGAATGTAGTGTTACGCCTACAGAAAAGATGCAGAGGAAGATCAATTCTAATATTTGTGAGGTCAGTTCATAAGTCTGATAACAGCAGGGAAGAGGCTTTTCTTAAATCTGTTTACGTGGTGTTTTCAAACCTTTCTATCATCGGCCCAATGGAAGAAGGTGGAAGAGAGCAAAACTGGGATGGGAGGGGTTTTTGATTATGTTGGCTGCTTTCCCGGGTCAGTGGGATGTATAGATGGAGTCAATGGAAGGAACGCTGGATATTGTGACAGACTGGGCTGTAATCACAACTCTCTGTAATTTCTTGTGGTCTTGGGCAAAGCAGTTATCATACCAAGCTGTGATGCATTCGGATAGAATGCTTCTATGGTGTGTCTATAAAAATCAGTAAGATCCATTGTGGAAATGCCAAATTTCCTTAGCCTTCTGAAGAAGTAGAGTCATTGGTGTGTGCTGTAGCATTGACATGGATGGAACCTCAGTACGTAGTGACACTTGGTGTTTGAGTACCGGGAATCCATGCACAGCTTGAGGCAGCCACATGCAGAGGTGGCCATCAGGGTGAGGGTACCGTTGGGTGTGTTTTTTTCCCCCTTTGTCCAGGTCTTTGTCCATGGTGTCCCTTCAGAAGTGAAGTGGAAGATGGCCGAGGTGACTACAGCGGCACAGGTTTGGGGAATAGGCCAGACCTGCACTATGTACAACAACACTGAGAGTACCACGCCTGATGATGAGGTTTTTTCCCGCCATGGAGAATGACCTTGCTCTTGCCTCAATTTGGTAAAAAACAAGGACTCCAGATGCTGGAACAGACTCGTTACCACAGCCACATTTGCTTCCTCAGTGCCTGCCTCCGTAACCAACTCATCCCATACGGACTTCGGACCACCTTTAAACCAGCAGAGTTCGGATCCAAACAGGACAAACAGTACAGACTACAGATTCAAAAACACCAGCAATGGTTCTCCTTTGAGATCCTCTGCTCCACGCTTGCAGCAACAGAGAGGCACCTAACTCTCTAAAGTCAGCCCTGCCTCAGCTGGTGCAGCTACCATCCCCACGGTGATCGATGACATCAGTTCCTCCCCCATCATGGGCGCTTCCACAGGCACTTCTGCCCCTCACGATTCCTCATGCACCACACTTCCGCCCCTCACATCATTGCTGATGTCACATGCTCAGTGACTTCTGCTCCCCCCACTGCCATGTTCGCCACCACTTCTGCCCCCACCGCCACTCACCTGCATTCTGCTGACACGCCCCCCCCCCCCCCCCCCCCCCCGCAGATCCCACTGTCACCATCCCCACCCCCCAGAACCCTAAGGGGAATGCCACCCCTGCTCATGACTGCACCCCCATTTCCCCCACCACCACACCCACTCCAGTTACAGGCTCCGGCCCCACTCCCAGCTCCACACCCAAACTGGGTCCCGGGTCCCAGCTCCCAGCCCTGCCGAGTTTTCACCATTCCCCCAGACCTCCACCTCACTGAGGATGAACGATCAGTCCTCAGCAAAGACTCACCTTCATCCCCCTCCGCCCACGCATCAATGAATTTAATACACGCCGTGACGTCAGGCCTCTATTCCTGATGAAGGGCTTTTGCCTAAAGCGTCGATTTTCCTGCTCCTCGGATGCTGCCTGAACTGCTGTGCTTTTCCAGCACCACTCTAGTCTAGTATCTTGCCTCAATTTACCTTAGCCCCCGAGGCCAGTTCAAACTGGTCGCAGATGCACATTCGTCTGTGCACTGATAGCAAATCTGAGCAGAAAATGGCGACGTTGTCCATGTACAGGAAGGCCTTAACCTGTAGGGCCCCGCTGCCAGGAATAGTCACCCCTCTCAGGCTCACATCTTTCCTGACGGACTCGGCAAATGGCTCTATACAGCACACAATCAAGGGAGGGGGAGTGTGGGCAGCCCTGCCTGACTCCAGATCTGATTGAAAAGCTTTCTGATTCCACCCGTTGACTGAAACTACACTAACAGCCAGATCCAATCTAAGGTTCTGGCCCCAAAGCCCATTTAAAGAGCATATCCCACATATAGGTGGGCGATATCCTGTCGAAGGCTTTCACCTGGTCCAGGCTGCTGAGGCAAGTATCTACCCTGCTGTCCTGCATGTTGGTGATTATATCCCTGAGGAGACTGAGACTCAGCAATCTTCCTGCCTGGTATAGCACAAGTTTGGTTGGGGTGAATCACCAATCCCAGAGCAGACCTGACCTAGTTGGCAATGACCTTTGACAAGATTTTGTAATCCACATTTCTAATTTCCTTCCTCTATCCCTTGTTGCAGTTTAATGTGGATAAATGTATGGTTATCCACTTTGGTGGCAAGAACAGGAAGGCAGATTACTACCTAACTGGAATCAATTTAGGTAAAGGGGCAGTACAAAGAGATCTGGGTGTTCTTGTACACCAGTCAATGAAGGTAAGCATGCAGGTACAGCAGGTAGTGAAGAAGGCTAATAGCATGCTGGCCTTCATAACAAGAAGGATTAAGTATAGAAGCAAAGAGATTCTTCTGCAGCTGTACAGGGCCCTGGTGAGACCACATCTGGAGTACTGTGTGCAGTTCTGGTCTCCAAATTTGAGGAAAGACATTCTGGCTATTGAGGGAGTGCAGCGTAGGTTCACAAGGTCAATTCCTGGAATGGTGGGATTACCTTACACTGAAAGACTGGAGCGACTGGGCTCGTATACCCTTGAGTTTAGAAGACTGAGAGGGGATATGATTGAGACATATAAGATTATTAAAGGATTGGACACTCTGGAGGCAGGAAACATGCTTCCGCTGATGGGTGAGTGCCGAACCAGAGGACACAGCTTAAAAATACGGGGTAGACCATTTAGGACAGAGATGAGGAGAAACTTCTTCACCCAGAGAGTGGTGGCTGTGTGGAATGCTCTGCCCCAGAGGGCAGTGGAGGACCAGTCTCTGGACTCATTTAAGAAAGAGTTGGATAGGGCTCTCAAGGATTGTGGAATCAAGGGTTATGGAGATAAGGCAGGAACAGGATACTGATTAAGGATGATCAGCCATGATCATATTGAATGGTGGTGCAAGCTCGAAGGGCAGAATGGCCTACTCCTGCACCTATTTCTATTGTCTATTGTCTTCTGTTTATAGGTGAGGATAATGATACATTTCCTCATGGATTCACATATGCTACCTGCCAGAAACATACTTTAATACACCTCTAGCAGGTCCTGGCCAATCAAGTTCCAGATAGCAGAATAGAACTGTTTTATTCTTTTCTAAGGACTTAAGTGCCTCGGTCAGCTCATCAAGAGCTAGCGGCTGGTCCAGCCTCTCCTGCATACTATCGTCTAAGACCTTTGTGATAGAAAACAGGAACAACTGAGAAGCCACTCTGTCTGTGGGTTTTGTGTCAGACAGTTTGGCATTAAATGATTTACTATCGTCATGATGTCAGACTGAGATGACATTACCGAGCTGTCATCTTCCTTCAGGTTGCTGAGCACAAAGCTCTCTCTGTGCACCTTCTGGAAGAGAAATGTAAACACGTCTCATCTTGCCCCACAGAGCAGACCTGGACCAGAAGGTTATCTTGGAGGTTTCCAAGGCAAAGAGCGAGGATTGCTGGCTCTTGACCTTCTGAAGATCCTCTCTGACATCTACCCCCATCACCTGCAGTGGGAGTAGGTTCTGCATGCCTTTCTGGAGTTCAGAGGGTTTTCCCCGCCTCTCTCTTGCCTTCTGCAATTCTTTGGGGATAAAGAACCTCTTGATGTTCCCTTTGACCATTTCCCGTCAGTCCACTGAAGACTCAAAGAGGGGCTTCATGACTTTCCAACCTCTGTAATCTCTTTTGAGCTCCTCAATGTTTTCTGCAGTCAACAATTTCACCTTCAGCTTCCACATTCCCTTGCCAGCCCACTGGTCATCCTGTAGGTGACAGTCAGCCAGCAGGAGGCAGTGGCCAGAGAAGAACATCAGCTTGATGTTGGTGGATCTGACCAAGAATGCTCGGGACATAAACAGGTAATCTATCCTTAAGTGGATAGACCAGTCTAGCCATGTCCAGGTATAACTGCACTGTGGGGTGCTGAAGGCTTCATGCAGCTTGGCATCTTTGACTGTTTCCATCAAGACTCTGGACGTGGCGTCCAGTTTACTGCCCCCACCAACCCCCCAACCAGATCGTCCATCTGCAGTGATGATACAGTTGAAGTCTCCGGCCAGAATGAACATCCTGGATGTAGCCAGCAACAGTGGAAGCTGCTGCAAGATGGCCAACCACTCACTCTTTCCCACTGGGGTGTACACATTAATTAGTTTCAGAGGAGCATTTCTGTACGTAACATCTGCTACAAAGAGTTGCCCGCCCACCATCTTAACTGCGGAGATAGTAAAGTTGCCTCCTCACAGCAGGACACCCAGGCCGGGGGAGTAATTATCATATCCCCCTAACCGGATTGAAGCTCCATGGGCCCACAAGCTCAACCATCTCCTACTGCTGCTGAGGCGCGGTATCCCACACTCCTGCAGAAACAGTACATCTGCTTTAATTTTGGCTTGGGAAAACCAACGTGGAGACACATCATGTGGAAGATTGATCACTATGCACGTTAATGCTGGCACTTTTAACACCTATTTTAAAGTTTATAAGGCTGTCTACATCCCTGTGGTGTGGGCAAACTGTTAGACCTTCGCAGGGGTGAAGTAGCTGCTCAGATCCTCCCTGGGGACATTCCCTAGTGTCATCAGGATGAGAACAAGGTCAGCAGAGTCCAGTTCTGAACCTGACAGAGGGACTGTGAGAGGATCACAGCTCCCAGTTGCCTGGAACTGTGGTGCAATGGTTACACCCTAATTTTCACCAGATGGGGACTGGGCTTTACCAGTCCCTCACGGTTGGGGGGGAGGGGAGCAGTGTCTATTGTTTCCAGGTTGGGGGCACACCATTCTCCAGTTCTCCTGTGGTGCTCTGCTTCTTTTTCTGATGATGGCCATCCTTCCACCCCTCTTCGCCATCAGAGGGGTGTCATTCTCATGTAGTTGTCTCTTTCCCCTTTGCTGTGAGGCTCTTGGGGCCTGCCGGATTTTAATTTTCTTGTTGTATTTCACTGGTATCCACTCCCCACCCCTCATTCATTTCATCCTCCTTCATTGACTCTGTCTGCTCAGCTGGAGCTTGGGGCGGTTGCTGTACCTCTGTGCTGGCTACCATCTGTTCCACTCCAGCCTGTCATTCTTTCTGGGTGCCTCTTGTCTCAGTTCCCTTACTGGATGGTGGTGCCTTGCTGATCTTTGGGGCTCCATGGCACTCACTGCCACCTCTGGCCATCTGAACACATGTGCCCCTCACTCCACCATCTTGGGCAGGCATTGTACATGTGGCCCACTTCCCCTGCACAGGTTACAGCTTTTAGACTCCTTGCAGTCATTGGTCAGGTGACCTTCCTGTTTGCAGTTCCTACACGGTCACCTTACAGCCTGCTGCCATGTACCCTGCCTTCCATTCTGCATACCCTAGGCTGCCCTTCATACATCAGGTTTCCTCTTCCCTCAAATCACGAAGCTGGAGTGTGGGTAGAGGATGTTCCCTCTGGTTTCCACCATCAGGGTCACCTTGACCTCCTGGTCCAGATTCCAAAAGGGTCTGCGACACCCATGCTTTCTCCTTCAAGCTGCATGTACCTTCCAAGGAAGGTCAGGACACCTACTGCTGGGATGTGGGGGTTGTACATATGAATTGTAACAACCCAACTCCTCTGTGCAGGGAGGACATGCAATGGCACCACAGACAAGATGGAAAAGAGAGCCTCATGTTCTTTCTCTTCAAATACTTTCAGGAGACACTCACATCACTTCACACGCCTGAAGGACACATCAAAATATCCACCACCAGGGAAATCCTGGTGTCTGCTGCTTGGAACCCACCACAATCCAGTAAGATCCTCTGCGCAAAGAAGGTTTGATCTATGGGTGTGCCTTCTTCCATCTTCTTCACAATCACCCTGACTGTGTTCCAGACTCCCTGGCCTGGGTCAGGGGTGCTTGCTGAGGCCATAGCTCCAGGTTGGCTTTTCCCTTAATTGGCATCAGGCCAAAGCCAGCACGAAGATCCACCAAGAGTAGGTCAGCTCAATCAAGGATTCTCCAACATCCATTCACGATCGAGTGACAATCTCAATAGCTCAAATGACCCGCAATTCAACACCAAACTGATAAGAATTTCCTGATGAAGGGCTTTTGCCCGAAATGTTGATTTTCCTGCTCCTCGGATGCTGCTTGACCTGCTGTGTTTTTCCAGCACCACACTCTTGACACCAACTGATAGGAACAGATACTACACTTGATCTTAGCCAAAAGGCCAGGAATCTTAAATTGGCAATTCAAAAAGATGGGCATCTAACCTGCACTATTTAAAAGCAGACACAAGTACCAGGCTCTTTTTAAAGTGACAGGCATCTGACAGGTATCCAAGCTGTTTTGAGGGACAGGCAACTAACCTGTGCTTTCTAAAGGGAAAGGCATCTAACTTGCCCTATTTAATGACACAGACTTGCACCAAATAAAGACATGAGAAATTAAATTGCGCTCTTTAAGTGACAAGCATGTAAATCACACTATTTAAAGGGACAGGCTTATAACTTGCACTATTGAAAGAGACAGGTACCTAACATGTACTACTTAAAGGGCAGACCTCTACCTCATGCTGCGTAAGGGCCCAGGCATCAATTACCCACTATTTAAAGGGAGAGACATCTAAACTGTGCTATTTAAAGAGACAAGCATCTCAGTCCTTGTATTTAACAATACAGGCATTAAACTTGTGCTATTTAAACGGACAGGCATCTAACTCCCACTATTTAAAAGAATTGACATCAGTCCTGTGGTATTTAAAGGGACAGGTATCTAAAATGCACTCTTTAATGGTACAGACATGTAATTTGTGCCAATTATGCTGTTTACAACTTTAGGCATCTAATTGTGCTGGTTAAAAGGACAGGCGTCTAACTCGTGCTATTTAAAAAGACAGGCATCTCAGTCTCAGTACTTAACAGCACAGGTATTGAACTTGTCTATTTAAAGGGACAGGTATCTAACTCCCACATTTTAAAGGGACAGGCATCCAGCTAGTCATATTTAAAGGGATGCGTATCTAACATGTTTTTAAGAGTGACAGGCTCCCTGGCCTGACAGAATGGGACTCACACTATTTCTAGATACAGGCATCTAATTTTGCCCTATTTAAAGGGACAGCAACTAACCTGCGCTTTTTAAAGGGATGGGCATCTCACTTGCATTATTTAGTGATTCAGATGAGTTACTCATGCCAATTAAAGGGATGCAAAACTAAATTGCGTTCTTTAAGTGACACACATCTAAATTTCATTGTTTAAAGGAACAGACATTGAACTTGTACCATTTAAAGAGCCAGATACCTAATTTGCTTTATTTAAAGGGCAGGCCTCTAACTCACGCTATTTAAGGGGCCAGACATCAACCACATGCTATGTGAACAGTCATCTAGCCCCTGATACTTAAAGGGACAGATATCTAACACCTGCTTTTTAAGAAAAAGACATCTAAGTTATGCTACTTAAAGAGACAGGTATTTAACTCACACTACTAAGAGGGACAGGTATGTAACTCCCTCTATTTAATGGGACAGGTGTCAAACCCATTTATTTAAAGGGACAGTGACCTAACTCATGCTATTAAAAAGGATGGTGCTATTTCAAGGAAAGGACATCCAACTTGCACTTTTACAAGCACGGGCTTCTAATGAGCTCCATTTAAAGGGGCAGGCATCAAATTCACACTATTTAAAAGGATAAGCACATAACTCCCGCTCGTTAGAAGACTGGGAATCTCTCATTCTATTTAAAGGTCAGTCTTTTAATGTGTGCTATTAAAGGAAACAAGCATCCAATTTGTATTATTTAAATAGATATCTAACTCATGCTAGAACAGACGTTGAATTGATGCTATTTAAATGGACATAGGTCTAACTCACACTATTAAAAGGCATGGGCATCTAACCTGTGTGATGTTATTTAAAGGGACAGTGATCTAATTCATGCTCTTCAAAGCAAGGGCATCTAACTTGAGTTTTTTAAGGGAAGGGCAACCAACTTGCACTATTTAAAGGCATGAGCTTCTAACAAGTATTATTTAAAGGGACAGCCATCAAATTTACACTATTTAAAAAGAGGGGATATAACTCCCGCTAGTTAAAGGACCGTGAATCTCTCTTGCAATACTTAAATGGACAGACTTCTAATATGTGCTATTGAAAAGGAAAGGTGTGTAAGTTGCACTATTTAAATGGTCAGGAATCTAAACAAGAAACATGTTATGGCAGGACGACCTGTATTTAAATGGACGGGTGCCTGATTCCTACCATTTAAAGGGATATGCTTTGAAGAGAATGATTTAGATCTTGTGCTATTTAAAGTGACAGGTATTCACCTTGCACTATTAAAAAGACAGGAATATAACTCAGTCAAAAGGTGTGAGGCTGGAAATGCACAGCTTGATGAAGAGCTTATGCTCGAAATGTCGATTCCTTTGCTCCTCAGATGCTACCTGACCGGCTGTGCTTTTCCAGCGCCACACTTTTCGACTCTGATCTCTAGCATCTGCAGTCCTCATTTTCACCCAGGAATCTAACTCATGCTATTTAGAAGGATAGGTATCTAAATCCTCCATCGATGGAAAGGCATCAATTTCACTGTATTCAAAGGGATAGGCATCTATCTTGAGCTAGTTAAGAGGTCAGGGGTCTAACACTTTGTTAAAAGGGACAGAGATCTAAACTGTGCTATCTCAAAGGAAGGGCAGTCAATGTGCTCTATTTAAAGGGACAGGTACATAACTTGTGCTACTTAAAAGGACAGCCATCTAACACCTGCTATTTAAAGGAAACATATACTATTTACAGGGGCAGGTACCTAACTCGCGTTATTTTAGGGAAAGACAAAAAACCTGCAGATGCTGGAATCTACCTAAAATTTTAGTAAAGTGTTAGTTTTAGGAAATTGTTTCCGTTAGGCAAGGAGACTAGGACCCTCAGAACAGAAATGCGGAGACATTTCTTCAGCCAGAGAGTGGTGGGCCTGTGGAATTCATTGCCACAGAGTGCAGTGGAGGCTGGGACGCTAAATGTCTTCAGGGCAGAAATTGATAAATTCTTGATGTCACAAGGAATTAAGGGCTACGGGGAGAATGCGGGTAAGTGGAGTTGAAATGCCCATCAGCCATGATTGAATGGCAGAGTGGACTCGATGGACCGAATGGCCTTACTTCCATTCCTATATCTTATGGTCTTATGATCCAAGGTAGGAGTTCTGAAGAAGGGTTATACATGAAACGTTGTCTTCTCCACCTCCTGATGCTGGCTGTTTTCGCTGTTCTTTCAGCTTCCTGCATATCATACTGTCATAGGGTTGTACAGCACAGAAACAGATTCTTCGGTCCAACTCGTCCGTGCCAACCAGATATCCCAACCTAATCAAGTTCCACTTGCCAGAACCCAGCCCATATTCCTCCAAACCCTTCCTATTCATATATCCGTCCAGATGCTTTTTAAATGCTGATACCACTTCCTCTGGCAGGTCATTCCATACACGCACCACCCTCTCTGTGAAAAAGTTGCCCCTTAGGTCCCTTTTATATCTTTCCCCTCTTACCCTAAACCTGTGCCCTCTAGTTCTGTACTCCCCCACCCCAGGGAAAATACTTTGTCTATATATCCTATCCATGCCCCTCATGATTTTATAAACCTCAATAAGGTCACCCCTCAGCTTCCAACGCTCCAGGGAAAACAGCCCCAGCCTATTCAACCTCTCCCTATTATTCAAATCTTCCAACTCTGGCAACGTTCATGTAGATCTTTTCTGAATCCTTTCAAGTTTCACAACATCCTTCCAATAGGAAGGAGGCCAGAGTAGTGTGCAATATTCCAAAAGTGGCCTAACCAACGTCCTGTACAGTTGCACCATGACCTTCAACTCCTACACTCAATATTCTGACCAATAAAGGAAAGAATACCAAATGCCTTCTTCACTATTCTATCTACCTGCGACTCCACTTTGAAGGAGCTATGAGCCTGCGCTCCAAGGTCGCTTTGTTCACCACATTCCCTAGGACCTTACCATTAAGTGTACAAGTCCTGCTAAGAGTTGCTTTCCTAAATGCAACACCTCGCATTTACCTAAATTAAACTTCATCTACCACTCCTCAGCCCATTGGCCCATCTGATTGAGATCCCATTGTAATCAGAGGTAACCTTCTTCACTGTTTACTACACCTCCAAGTTTGGTGTTACCTGCAAACTTACTAACTATACCTCCTATTTCACATCCAAATCGTTTATATAAATGACAAAAAGTAGTGGACCCAACACCGATCCTGGTCAGGGCAAAAGGAATTCAACTATATCACAAAGCCAAAACTTCAAAAAATTCACTGTTCAACTATAAACAACCCACTATCCTCTCTTCACAAACAACCCACTATCCTCTCTTCACAAACAACCAATAGAGACATATCTGCACAGCTTCTAACTTATATCTTTTTTTCAGACTTATGTCTCATTTTTAATATGTGTTGCATTATTATTTTTTTTTGCATTTAGTTTACAATGAACTCACCCTTTCAATTTAAGAAAGCTTAGTTATGCTGGCTCCTTTTAAAACACAATTTGGTCTGGGCCAAAAGAATTCACAAACGAGAGATACTTTGCAATTTAATTTTGTTGCGAGAATCGAGGGGGGCAGGTGAATTAAGAAGGGGAGTCAGTTCATCCCTCGCCATGTGGATGCTTGCCAATTTGAGATCTCCTATCTGGTGCAGGAATAACATGAGGAACCTCACCCACAGTCTGGTAACAACTACGAGAATGAAATCTATCAGGAGCCAAGGACTGGCCAGCCCACACCTCCAACAGGTTTTTTTTATTCATTCACAGGAGAACATCACTAGCTGGACCAGCATTCACTGCCCATCAAGCAGTTAAGAGTAAATCGCATTGCTGTGGGTCTGGAGTCACATGTAGGCCAGACCAGGTAAGGATGGCAGTTTCCTTCTTTAAAGGACATTAGTGAACCAGACAGAGTTTTCTGACAATAGATTAATTGTTCTAAAATCCAGATTTTTATTGAGTTCTAGTTCCACCATTTGCTGTGGCAGGATTTGAACCCAGGTCCCCAGGACATTATCTGGGTCTTTGGATTAACAGTCCAGCAATAACACCACATAACCATCACCTCCTCCTGTCAATACCCCTTCTCTGGTAATTGTAATTTTCCTGAGGTCCTCCCTCCCTTTTATTCTGTAATTTATAATTGCTTCTGGAATGTTACTTGCATCCTCACCAGGGGGTACTGATGCAAAATAACAGTTTGATTCATCTTCCATCTCTTTATTTGCCATTCTGAATACGCCTGTCAACAAACAAGACAGAATCTTTCATTTTACAATCGCTGTAGATTCTTAGAGGAATAGGCTAAGTGCAGGCTGAGCCTCTGGAACTGATTATTTGTTTTGTATTTTTTAAAGAAAATACCTTCATGACTTACAGTAAACAATGGACTGTTTCAGGACAGTCCGCTGTGGTGGTTCTTATTGTTAATAAAAACGTGCATTCGTGTGTCCTCACTCTAAATCATCCCAGTGATGAACCAAATGCTCTTCTCCCCTCAACCATCTATCTGTCTCATTCCAGAATGTTTTGAAAATGAATGTTTTAAGATTTAGTTGACATAGGCTCAAGATTACATGATCTTCATAAGCCTAAGTAATAAACGTCTGAAAGAAACAATAGTTGCTTTTCATAAATGTCCAAAGACTAAAGGAGGGCTACAGTTTGTTGAATTCCCACTGGGAATGTTGAGATGTCTATACAGAGTAGGGGTAACTAGGTGCAGAGGGAAGGAGGAAGGAGAGGAGGAGACAGGAAGTAAAGAAGAAAATACTATATTTATACAAAGAAGACCTCAACATGTTTTGAAGGACTTTAGAGCCAATAAGATGCAGTCACTGTCCTGGTATGTGGAAACATGGCACGCTATATTTGCACAAGAAACTCCCACAGGCAACAATAATGCAACAATGAGCTGATCTGCTTTTGTGATGTAGACTGGTACAAATATTGTCCAGGTCACTGGGGAAAATCCCCACTACTCTTCAATGGGGTCTTTTACTTCACCTGAGGGGCCAGGCAGAGCCTCAGCTCAGTATTTCATCTGAGAGTTTACACATCTAATAGTGCAGCACTCCTGTTCACTTCTATTCCACATTATTGTTCTCATGAGAAATTGCATACAAAAACCACTTTATCATAATTAATGAGAGGCAGCCATGTTGGCTAGTTTCAATCAAAGCCTTTAGGTGACCATTAAATGCTTGAGAATCTCAAGACAAGGAACAATTGGAAAGGGAATCCATGTGATCAACAATGTATTTTTCTTGATTCGTTAAAGGGATGTGGATGTCACTGACTGGGCCAGTAATCATTGCCTATCCCTAATTGCCCCGGAAAAGGAGGGGTTGAGCTGCTTTCTTGAACTGCTGTCATCCTTAGGGTGTGGGGAAACCCACAACACTGTTAAGGAGGGAATTCTAGGGTTTTGACCCAGTGGCAGTGAAGGAATGGCGATACATTTCAAGTCAGGATGGTGAGTGGCCTGGAGGGAAACTTGCAATTGGTGGTGTGCCCCATGTATCTGCTGCCCTTGACCTTCGAGATGGTAATGGTCATGGGTTTGGAAGGTGCAATATTTGTCCATCTGATGGATTATCCTTTCTGAATGTTGCACCCAAGAGCTTCCCATCAGTAAACACGGACTCAGCTTGTAGCTTGGTCCCCTGAAGGAGGCACTGTTCAACTGTTGTGTGAGACTTAGAGGTTGTCACCCCTGAAGCTAGATTCCATTTTCCATCAATCTCTCTTTCACTGGTTTAGGTAATCAGGGGTGGCTCAGGTTTGCTAAAGATTCTGGTGCGACTGTGATTTTTACTTATTTTTCGGTTAACTCTATCTGTACCCGAAGGTTGGAGCAAACTGAACCATGCTAGTGTGTGAATTAGTGGTGCATAGTGGCTGACTTGAGTTGAATTTAACTTGATCCAATTTAATGATTTATCAAAAGAGGCAGGAGGCTGGTTCAGAACCTGCTCTGGGGTCAATCCTGAAGCAAGAGACTGATTCTTAGCAACCTCACAGGAGAGATATCAATTACAGCATTAATGTTTCTGTCAATGCCCCTATCCTTTCTTCTGGCTGAAACATATTTTAAAATACTTTTAAAAAATATACTGTCACTTACAATTCAGGGACTAACATCCAACACACTGAAAGTGGATCCAAACCATTGGAATGAGACTCGGTGACCGTCAGTTTACTGCCTGGTGAGTTACTGCTGCTCCTCTGTGCAAATGAAGAAAGATTATACCCTAATCACTAGGGGCTCTGGTGGTGCAATGACAGTGTCCTTACCTCAGAGCTGTGCAATTCAGCTTCAAGCCCCACCTGCTCCAAAGGTGTGCACTAGCATCTCTGTAATAAGTCAACCGGAACAATATCTAAAATCCATTTCAATTACTCACATATTCTGGGAGAAGCTACTCCAGAGCAGAAACTTCACCCTGAGCAATTTCTTGGGGGGTTTAAGCTTTTGCTAGCCGAGCATGAAGTGAGAAGGTGAGGAGCAGAAAGCCTTTCATCCCATCTGATTCAACTTTGTTAATCATCCAGTAGGGTCTGAGAGGGATGCCTGAAACCAAATGGAACAAGGGAACTAGTGAAGAATACATGTTAGTTCAAGGTTGATTGGGTGAGAACTGAGTGCATTATCAAGTACAGGCCGCCTACTTGCGGAACGTTTCAGAGAACACCTCTGGGACACCCGGACCAACCAACCAACTCAACCACCCCGTGGCTCAACACTTCAACTCCCCCTCCCACTCCACCAAGCACATGCAGGTCCTTGGACTCCTTCATCGCCAGACCATAGCAACACGATGGTTGGAGGAAGAGCGCCTCATCTTCCGCCTAGGAACCCTCCAACCACAAGGGATGAACTCAGATTTCTCCAGTTTCCTCATTTCCCCTCCCCCCACCTTGTCTCAGTCAAATCCCTCGAACTCAGCACCGCCTTCCTAACCTGCAATCTTCTTCCTGACCTCTCCGCCCCCCTCCCCCACTCCGACCTATCACCCTCACCTTGACCTCCTTCTACCTATCGCATTTCCAATGCCCCTCCCCCAAGTCCCTCCTCCCTACCTTTTATCTTAGCCTGCTGGACACACTTTCCTCATTCCTGAAGAAGGGCTCATGCCCGAAACGTCGATTCTCCTGCTCCTTGGATGCTGCCTGACCTGCTGCGCTTTTCCAGCAACACATTTTCAGCTCTGATCTCCAGCATCTGCAGTCCTCACGTTCTCCTGCATTAACAAGTACTCAATGTGGTTGGAGTTTGCAATTTGTAAATAAAGTATCAACAAGAAAAACAGACACTGCACTCTGCTAAGCAGCATTTTAATCTTTGATACTTAACACCCGTGGCCATCTATTTTTATTATGGCTAACTACCATTTCTTCATCCATAAACAGTTTATAAATCACTCCGATCACAATGGAAATGCTTTTGGTTTGTGTTGGCATCATGATATCCCATTCCCTACTCCGAAACAGTGAACAAACTTAAAGGGACTTTATTGGCTGAGAAATTCTTCATAGTTTTGCGAAAGACACGCTGTAAATGCAGGTTTTTCTTTCACTTTCATCAGACAGTTCTGATTACAAGAGGCAGTGGTTCTGAATTACAGATGTGTCCAAACTGAATGTATTTACACTGATTTGATGTACATCTTCCCATGACGTGACATTATTTGTGATGACCCAGCTCTCATCTTCAGTGTCTCCCTGACACCACATGTTGATTAATCACTTGCCAATGAACTTCTTTGTTTGGGAAAATGTAAGCTCCTTAAAACAAAGTTAAATCAAAATGTCTACTTTATTCTAAGCAGAGGCTATGGCCTAATAGTATTATCGCTGTGCTGTTAATCCAGAGACTGAAGCGATGTCTGGGGACCTGAGTTCAAATCGCGCCACGGGATGTTGGAATTTGAATTCAATACAAATCTGGAATTGTGAGACTAATGATAACCCTGAATCCATTGCTGATTGTCAGGAAAAACCCAGCTGGTTCGCTAAAGTCCTTTAGGGAAGGAAACTGCCATGTTTACCTGGGCTGGACTACACGTTACTCCAAAGCCACAGCAATGCGGTTGACTCTAAATGCTCTTTGGGTAATTAGAGATGAGTGATAAATACAGGCCTAGCTAACAATGCCCTCATTCTATGAACGCATTAAAAAACATGCATCATGCATCAAACTGGTGCTATTTAAAGGAACTCGGGTCATTGAAAGGAACAGGCATCTAACTTGTGCTAATTAAAGGAATAGATTTCCAACTTGCGCTATTTACAGGGACAGCATCCTAATTGCATTATTTAAAAGGATGGACAATTAACCTGCTCTATTTAAAGGGCAGGCATCTATCTCATGCTATTTCAAGTCACAGGCCTCTACTTTGGGCCAGTTAAAAGAAACAGCATAAAGTTGCACTAGTTAAAGGTACAGGCATCCATCTCACATTATTTATAGGAACAGGCATCTAACTCTTGCTGTTTGATGAGATAGGAATCCAACTTGCACTGGTAAAAAGAACAAGCACTTTGAAGGGACAAGCATCTAACAAGCATTAATTAATGGGATTGACACCTAAATTGGGCTATATAAAGGGATAGCCATCTCACTTGTGCTATTTAACTGGACAGATATCTATCTAGAACTATTTAAAAGGACAGGTGTCTAACCCCTGCAACTTAAAGGAATAGGTTTAAATGGGCAGGCATGTCACTCCTGCTTTTCAAAGGGATGGGGCCTATGTTGCACTATTTAGATTGCACCAGTTAAAAAGATGACAATTAAATCTGTGCCATTTAAAATGATGGGCATCTAACACATGCTATTTAAAGGGGCAGGCATCAAACTTGAGCAATTTAGATTGATGGACTCCCTACTTGCACTACTTAAAGGAACTGATATCTGACCTGTGCTATTTATTGAGACACACATCAAAATCACCTTTATTAAATGGACAGGCATCTGACTTGCACTAATTAAAAGGACTGGCATCAAATTTCTGCAAGTCCAAGGAACAGGCATCTAACATGAGCTATTTAAAGGGACAGGGCATCTAACTTGCCCTTTTTAAAGGGGTCAAGCATTTAACTTGCATTATTTCAAGCATCAAGCTTGTATTTCCTACTATTTAAAGGAATAGATAAGTAACCTGCACTATTGAAAGGGGCAGGCAATCTAATCGACACTATTTAAACGGACAAACATCTAACTTGCGTTATTTAATGGAACAGGGATCTACCTTGTCAGTGAACTGCCTCTGACTCTGCCCTGCGATCTGAAAGCTTGCAGAGACACTGTTACTAAAGGTGCTTTGCAGTAACTGGTTGGATTTCATAGAGAGTAGAGTTGCATCCTCACTGACAGGGAGCAGGGGAATTGCTGACCTCGCACAGTTTGGACAGACAAATGGAGCACAGAAAGGGGAGGGGCAATGTCTGCACAGAGGGAGGATCTTGTTTGCCACAGTTTTTCGGGGAACACTTTCCCCCAACTCTTAGCTCAGCCAAGAGCAACCCCTGCAGGTTCACCAAGGAAGTGGTCCCCGAACTGAATCAGGAACTAGCCAAGTGAGAATCAATGGGCATCAGGGTCACTGATACCCATTCACGAGCCTCCAGCGCCACGCTCTCGACTATAACTTGGTGTTGTGTGATTTTTAATTCTCTAGGTTAAGGTGCTGCTGATAGTGTGAAGGCCATCCCATTCAAGGGAAACAGATTTGCTTGTCTACAATGGTATGGAATGTTCAGTATCTATGTCCAAGTAAATTGATTAAAAGTTGAATGGTTTCGTAATTTTGTAGGCTCCAGAATGTCTTGATTGTTTGTTCTGCATGAGCTTTATTTTACTGTATATGAGCGGAGGCATTTGTGGGGGTCTTCCTCAAGCTTAACGCGTTCCAGACAGCTGCCCCTGGGCTTACATATTGCTTACTCTGTCTCAGCCAGAGTGCTCAATGACTCTTAGTTCAAATGTGAATTCCACAAATTCATGTCCCAAGTTCAGAGGGTTTTAGTCCAGGGTATCTGATGGGAATTTTTGCCCCATCTTACAGCCAGATTCAGACCGCTCCCCCATAGTGGGTGAGAGGTAATAGCGAGGGTACTGGCAGAGTGGCAGCGGTGGGGACACTGTCATGGTGACAGGGGAGAGCAGATATTTCTATAGTTCGGCATCTCAGCAATGGTGATCATTTCCTGGACGATAGGAGCTGTGGGAAGAACCTGGACTGCTCCACTGAGGACTGAGATTCCCATCTGCAAGGGAGCAGTCTGCATTGTCATGCCCTGAGGGTGTGAGCTCTCAGCTACTGCATCGAGACTTCAGGAGGCCTTGGCCTGGGCTGTTGTGGAAGCTGGGACAGAGGTGCTAGATGCGGCAGCTATGTCATGGGGTTGACCACCACTTCGCGCTGGGCTCTACCTGATGCCCCTTAGGAGCTGGGCTGTCCTTTGTTGGTGTGTCCTCCAAGATTTTGGTGCTTGTGCTCATCAGCAGGCCATCCCATCAGAATCCTTGTCAGTGTGCCTGTTGTGAGGTGACTGCATAAACAAGGGTTTCCCCTTCCATTTGGGCACTCAGGCCTGGTGTCCCACCAGGTGACGATCTTACCCTTCTGCCCTTTAACAGTTCACACAGTGCCAGTTTCTGAGCTACTGGTTGTGAGTGTCATATTAGATGTTGGGGTTTGCTGATGCTGTCACCGTGTCTCTATCTGCTCCACCTTGCAGGGGCTGCTGCAGGGAAGGGAGGATAGGGAAGAGGAGGGGAACAAGGAAGCCACTGTGGAAAAGGCAGAACTAGGGTACAGTGGCTCAGTGGTTAGCAACACTGCCTCACAGTACCAGGCACCAGGGTTCAATGGAGTTTGCACATCCTCCCTGTGTCTGTGTGGATTTCCTCGAGGTGCTCCAGTTTCCTCCCACAATCCAAAGATGTGCAGGTTAGGTGAATTGGCCATGCTAAATTGTCCATAGTAATCAGGGAAGTGTAGGTGAGGTGCATTAGTTAGGAGTAAAATGTAGAGAAATGGAATGGGTCTGGGTGGGTTGCTCTTCAGAGGGTGGGTGTGGAGATTCTGTGCACACTGTAGGGATTCAATGACACACATTCACTCTATTCCACCAGACAGCAGTGGGAGGGAGTGAGAGTTAGGAGCTGGAAAAGGGCTGTACAGGCAGGAACTGACCACCGTTCCCAGTGGTCTCGGCCACTCATGATGCTGAGTACATCTCTCTAACATGGGGCAGAGACGTTAGGCCGGAGTACTCCTTCCCACAGTCCCATTCCCTTTGTGGCTGTGGGTGGATGGAGGGAGGGAAGTCTGAGAGTGTTGCACTGTTTTTAAGATGACGTACCTTGCTTAGTTACACAGATGTGGAGACTGCGAGATGGAGGGTGTGACTCTGGTGTCAGTGAAAGGATTGGCGGATGAGATGGATGCTAATAGAAACATAAGAAAATAAGAGCATGATTAGACCATTCAGCCCTTTGACCTGCTCCCCCATTCAATATGATCATGGTCAATCATCCAACTCAGTCCCTAGTTCCTAATTTCTTACCACATCCTTTAGCTCTAAGAATTATATCCAATCCCATCCTGAAAACAGTTAATGATTTGGTCTCAACTGCTCTCTGTGTTAGAGAATTCTATAGGTTTGCCACTCTCTGGGAGAAGACATTGCTCCACATTTCAGTCCTACATAGCTTATCCCATATTCTTAGATTATGACTCCTGCACCTGGACTCCCCAGACATCGGGAACATCCTTCCTGTATTTACCCTGTCTGGTCCCATTAACATTTTATAGGTTTCCAGCAGATACCTCCTCATTCTTCTGAACTCCAGAGAATAGAATCCCACCCGATCCTGTATCTCCTTATATGTCAATCCTGCCATCCCAAGAATCAGCCTGGTGTTGCATGCCCTCCATAGCGAGAATATCCTTCCTCAGATACGGAGACCAAAACTGCAAACAGTACTCCAGGTGTTGTCTCAGAAATGCCCTGGACAATTGCAGGAAGACATCCTTGCTCAAATACTCAAATCCTGTCGCGATGAAGGCCAATATATCTTTTGCCTTCTTTACCACCTGTTGCACCTGCAGACTTACCTTCAACAACTGGTGTATAAGGACATTCAAGCCTCGATGCACACCCCGCTTTCCCGAGCAATCACCATTCTGATCATAATCTGTCTTCCTGTTTTTTTTTAATGTTCCAGCTGAGGCCTGAGGTACATTTTTGGGTAAGTGATGGTGCATTGCACAGGGTGAGAGCTATCCTGTAGACGTCCTGTCCTTGACTACTCGCTTTAGAGCATTAGGCTCTTCCAGCACTCCTGCTAGGTCCCTGAATCTAGACGCTGGGAGTGAACCTCTCCAAATATCTGCTCCAATTCCCTGTGGAGGCCATCCCTTAGTTTCTAGGTTGCCGATGGAATCGGAATGGATTGGACAACGTTATAATGCATGAGACAACGTTCACATTCTGAGAGGCAAGCCAGTCCTAGGATGGTTCCACAGAAACAATTGTCAGAATTTAAATCCCAATCAACCAATGCCTGTCCTCTGATTGGTTGATCGTTTTGGTTTGGGGGTCGGGCAGGACATCTTCTCCCAGGGGTTGGGTGTGGGGGACAAAAGTTCACTTGCATCAAATCATGTAAAGGTCGCTTGTGCGAATTCATCATCCAATGCCAGTGGGTTGAACGTGATCCCAGCTTTCCAGCTGGTGGTTAGGACCAATGCCTCCACTTTAGGTCCCAGTCCCATTCCCTCCCATCTTGTCAATTTCTATCACAAAGGCCTCCTGTGCCAGAGCAGCAGAATCCACTCTCTTACCCATTTCTCACTTGATCCCTTCTACCTAAATCCTTACACAATTGGACAGCAGCTTCTTCCAAAGAAGAGCAGCTCTGTTTGAAGAAGGACAGACTGCCTTCAAGAGGGAAAGGTTGTCTAATATGCACATTAATCTTGCATGCTGCTGGGTGCCCCCTGCTGAGCCAACAACCAGAGCACCTGACTCAACGACACTGTTAGGAAAATGAGGAGGCGGCACAGAGTTTGGGGTCTGCCTTCCTCAATGTGTCTCCCATACCGAAAACAGGAGCTATTGAAATTTTTGGCTGATGTGGCTATGAATCCATCTGTTCAAAGGAAACCTTTAATTTGATTTGATTTGATTGTTATATGTACCTGAGTAGAGTGAAAAGTTTTGTTTTGCATGCAGTACAGGTGGATCATAATTGGATCAAATTGGGACAATCATTGGGTCAAAACATGTGGTGCTGGAAAAGCACAGCTGTTCAGGTAGCATCTGAGGATCAGGAAAGTTGACATTTCAAGCATATACTCTTCATCAGGAATTCCTTGAAACGTCGACTCTCCTGCTCCTTGGATGCTGCCTGACCTGCTGTGCTTTTCCAGCACCACACTCTCGACTCTGATCTCCAGCATCTGCAGTGTTGACTTTCTCTTCAACGATCATATGGTGATCGAACAGAGCAAGGGATACAAAGTTATGGCTGCAAAGAAGGTGCACAAAAAGCAAGACCAACATTAGATTTGAAATTTGAGAAATCCATTCAGAAAATCTAATAACAGCAGGGAAGATGCTGTTCTTGAGCCTGTTGATATATGTGTTTAAGCTTTTGTATCTCCTGCCTGACCTGCAGCAATCTCAAATCATGATTACTTTGTAGACCAAAGTGTAAAATCTGTTCACATTTTTCTCGTTTGTCTGCCACAGCGCAGTTTTGAATTTCAGAGCTTTTGCCATTTCAGGCACGTCTCTGGGTCTTCCTGTACAGGAGCTAATTCTTAATGATGTATTCAGATTGGAGACCAAAGCACTTAATGGATCATGCAAGGGTATCCTTCCCCCCCCCACTATCCCCCCCCCAAAAAACTGTTATTCAGCTGCTGGGGCTGTGCAGGTTAGAATGTCAGGGTAGTCATTTGTTGCCCCTGATTAGTTTGAGGCCAAAACCTTGTGGATTAGGACACCCAGTACCAATTTTACCTCCCCACTTTGAGGTAATTGCCCTCTTTATGCCCTTTCAACCCAAATTAACCCTGAGTAACTTTGCTCCCCCAACTCAATGGTTCTCCATTGAATATTTCTCCTGTTGTTCCCACTGAATCATGAGAAATGAAGCTTGTTGTAATATTCCAATTTTTTTTTGTACTAGCCATCATGAAGTCATCACAAATGTGATGGGGCTAGGAATGCCGGAATTTCCAGAGTACTAAAAGGATGGAATTCAAAGCATACTTATCTTCATCTCCCATCCTGGCTGCTGATTCAGAGGAAACCAAAAATACTCGAACCTGGTGTCCTCCTTGACCCCAGGATCAAATTATTTGTCATTTGTATCTCACCCTGACCTCTTCTGATTTATCTGACCATCTCCACAAAGGGCTCCAGATTTCCACCCAATGTAATGTCCAACTCATTCAGACCTCTGTGCATCCCATGTAATAATATCCCACCATTCCATTTTCATTCACTGATTTCTGGGTGGAGGAAGGGAGTGGGAAAGAGGATCCACTTCCACTGATTTCAAACTTCTCAACTTTGTTTCCATGTTCTTTAAAGGTTTTGCTCGACCTAACCTTGAGTGTTCACCTGCATCTCTCTCCTTGTTGAAATTCTGCAGCCCATCTGAAATTCCCAGCTCTCCATGTTCTTTTTTCTGAATCCAGTTCACTCTCAGCTTTGAGGCAAAAAAATTTACATTGTCTATTAGAAATTCAGCCTTTGACATTCCATCTCCCTTAAGATAAAGCGATGAAATTGTATAACAACCATTCAATGATCTGTTTGGACCTCATCTGTAGCTCAGCTCTCACTTCTGGGCTCCACATCTTGGAGTTATCACCAGATTTATGCTCAGGCTATAAAGATTAACAGGTTAAACTTGTTTCTCCTCAAATATGTAAGTATGAGAAGTAATTGAAGTATTTAAACTTGAACTTATTATTTACTGAAAAACACAGCTAAGTTGCCAAAGCTTTTTGTCTTGCATTCATCAGGCTAATTTGCAAGAATGCCAAATGCATGTGGACTGCAGCGGTTCAAAAAGGCAGCTCACTGAACTGACACTTCAGAGGCCGGTATCCCTTTACCAAGTCACTCTTTATTTACACGTAGTACTTGATACTTCCTCAGAGCCAGCTCTCAGAGTGAACAGAATGGCTGACACACCTGCCCAAATCTGTCAGCCAGGGCTCCCTGATTGGAACAGGTTAACAGTAAGAATCGGAACTCATATTCTATGATGTCCTCCTGGCTGACCTTGCTACAGTCACTACACTCTACACCACCTTCTCAAGGGCAACTACAGATGGGAGATAAATACTGGCCAGCTAACAATACCTGCATCCCACTAGTGAATATCTGGATGACATGGTGTCTCAGTGGTTAGCACTGCTGCCTCACAGCGCCAGGGACCCAGGTTCGATTCCAGCCTCGGGCGACTGTCTGTGTGGAGTTTGCACATTCTCCCCGTGTCTGCATGGGTTTACTCCGGGTCCTCTGGTTTCCTCCCACAATCCAAAGATGTGCAGGTTAGGGTGGATTGGCCATGCTAAATTGCCTTAGTGTTAGGTGCATTAGTCAGAGGGAACTGGGTCTGGGTAGGTTACTCTTTGGAGGGTCGGTGTGAACTTGTTGGGCCAAAAGGCCTGTTTCCACACTGTAGGGGAATCTAATCTAGACAGAAAAACAATTTATAGTTCAACAGGAAAAGATGTTGATTGGCTGACAAATAGACTTTGGGTGAGGTACGGCCATGGAGAAAATAAAGGGGAACTATAGGCTTCCTTGTAACTCAAACAAAATGCGAGGCTCTGACATATTCCTTCTGTTTGCAAAGGCAGCTTCCTCTGTATAAATGTATGTCACTTCTGTTACAGATACTGTATATGAAGAGACCTGCTGTAGTTCCTGTCCCTTTCCCAACTGTCTGCAATCAATGAGTATTTAAGAAAGAAAGAATTGTACATTTTCTAAAACCCCTCAATGTTTGGATAATATAACCAGCTGTAAGCTTTCTGTGAGTTTAAACTATGGAAGGTGATTGGTCGTTTAAGCACTCACCCTTAAACTGAATATTATGGCACTCATCCAAACAATATATAATTACGTGCAAGGAAACTACAGTTGGATAGAATAGTTCACCATTAAAACTTATCTAAAAAAGGAACAGTTTATGATGTACATGGACTGTCTGTTTTGGATATGGGTATGTTGTGGGCCTGAAGGAAAAATCTTCCACTCCTGGAAGTCCTGATTAGACAAGTTTAACAACTAAAGTCATGTGCCAAAGGAGATCACAGGACTTTCTTGAAGTGTTGGACTTTCTGTAATTCACAAAAGTCAATTTCTTATAATCTCAATAACAGGAAGTAAATTTGCCATTTTGCTGAACATAAAATGGAAATGACTTGGAGACCTTAAGATGTCACAGCCTTTAGATTGTTCTCCAACACTGATATTAGTGTTTTCAGTGTGCCTCTGATTGAGACCCATTCAATTCAGGAATGCATTTGTGATAATCTTCCAAAATATGTGTAACTAATATCTT
Organism: Chiloscyllium punctatum; assembly: GCF_047496795.1. Lineage (NCBI taxonomy): Eukaryota > Metazoa > Chordata > Chondrichthyes > Orectolobiformes > Hemiscylliidae > Chiloscyllium > Chiloscyllium punctatum. Next base: position 62,267,237 of record NC_092767.1, on the reverse strand, counting down.
TTGGTTTGTAATGCGTGTTTGTCTGTCTACATGGCGCAACCAGACTCAGAATCAGTTTCTTGAAGACACATATCTGACCTTCTGGTGACCATTGTTGACAATTTTAAGTCCAGTCAAAGTTCCCTCATTTGTGAAAGTCTCTAGTTAAAAGTTTCGAGGAGAAAGTGAGGACTGCAGATGCTGGAGATCAGAGCTGAAAATGTGTTGCTGGAAAAGCACAGCAGGTCAGGCAGCATCCAAGGAGCAGGAGAATCGACGTTTCGGGCATGATTCCTGAAGAAGGGCTCATGCCTGAAACGTCGATTCTCCTGCTCCTTGGATGCTGCCTGGCCTGTGCTTTTCCAGCAACACATTTTCAGCTCTACTTAAAAGTTATAAATATGACATGCCTTTACTGGCATGGCACTTCTAGAAAATGTGGCAGACCACTTTATAAACTCAACTCATTATAACTGCTTGGTTGTCAATTGTTACCTCATTTAAGATTCTTCAGCAAGTGCTTCCTATCAAAAAATCACTTCTGACAGTAGATGCTTGTGTTTTGGATTTTGCAAGTACTCACTGTTGAGTGCAACCTATATTTTATGTGCAAACAAAAGATTCCATGACTATGCAGCACTCAGTAACACTGTTGCTTTCTCCATATCTCCACAACCACCTGATGAAGGAGCATCGCTCCAAAAGCTACTGCTTCCAATCAAATCTGTTGGACTATAACCTGGTGTTGTGTGATTTTTAACTTTCCCCACATGCGACTCCAGATCCACAGCAATGTGGTTGACACTTAACTGCACTCTGGATAATTAGGATCTCAAAGCATTTACTGTGGAAAAGGATATGGAAGATATAGACTGTAGGGAAATAGCTGGTGACATCTTGCAAAATTCCATGTTACAGAGGAGGAAGTGCTGGATGTCTTGAAACAGATAAAGGTGGATAAATCCCCAGAACCTGATCGGGTGTACCCTAGAACTCTGTGGGAAGCTAGAGAAGTGATTGCTGGGCCTCTTGCTCAGATATTTGTATCATCGATAGTCACAGGTGAGGTGCTGGAAGACTGGAGGTTAGCTAACGTGGTGCCACTATTTAAGAAAGGTGGTAAGGACAAGCCAGGGAACTGTAGACCAGTGAGCCTGACGTCGGTGCTGGGCAAGTTGTTGGAGGGAATCCTGAGGGACTGGATGTACCTGTATTTGGAAAGGCAAGGACTGATTAGGGATCGTCAACATGGCTTTGTGTGTGGGAAATCATGTCTCACAATCTTGATTGAGTTTTTTGAAGAAGTAACAAAGAGGATTGATAAGGTCAGAGCAGTAGATGTGATCTATATGAACATCAGTAAGGCGTTCGACAAGGTTCCCCATGGGAGACTGATTAGCAAGGTTATATCTCACAGAATACAGGGAGAACTAGCCATTTGGATACAGAACTGGCTCAAAGATAAAAGGGTTGTTTTTCAGACTGGAGGTCTGTGACCAGTGGAGTGCCACAAGGATCGATACTGGGTCCTCTACTTTTTGTTATTTACATAAATGATTTGGATGCGAGCATAAGAGGTACTGTTTAGTAAGTTTGCAGATGACACCAAAATTGGAGGTGTAGTGGACAGTGAAGAGGGTTACCTCAGATTACAGTAGGATCTGGACTAGATGGGCCAATGGCCTGAGAAGTGGCAGATGGAGTTTAATTCAGATAAATGCGAGGTGCTGCATTTTGGGAAAGCAAATCTTAGCAGGACTTATACACTTAATGGGGAGCGTGCTATGGAGCGTTGCTGAACAAAGAGTCCTTGGAGTGTAGGTTCATAGCTCCTTGAAAGTGGAGTCGCAGGTAGATAGGATAGTGAAGGTGTTTGGTATGCTTTCCTTTATTGTTCAGAGTATTGAGTACAGGAGTTGGGGGGTCATGTTGCGGCTGTACAGGACATTGGTTAGGCCACTGTTGGAATATTGCGTGCAATTCTGTTCTCTTTTCTATCAGAAAGATGCTGTGAAACTTGAAAGGTTCAGAAAAGATTTACAAGGATGTTGCTAGATTTGGAGAATTTGAGCTATAGGAAAGAGGCTGAACAGGCTGGGGCTGTTTTCCCTGGAGGGTTGGAGGCTGAGGGGTGACCTTATAGAGGTTTACAAAAGTATGAGGGGCATGGATAAGGTAAATAGGCAAAGTCTTTTCCCTGGGGTCAGGGAGTCCAGAACTAGAGGGCATAGGTTGAGGGTAAGAGGGGAAAAATATAAAATAGACCTACGGGGCAACTTTTTCCACATAGAGGGTTGTATGTGTATGGAATGAGCTGCCAGAGGAAATTGTGGAGGCTGGTACAATTGCAATATTTAGTTGGCATTTGGATGGGTATATGAATAGGAAGGATTTGGAGGGATATGTGCCGGGTGCTGGCAGGTGGGACTAGATTGGGTTGGGATATCTGGTCGGCACGGACGGGTTGGACCGAAGGGTCTGTTTCCATGCTGTACATCTCTATGACTCTATGAGGATGGGTAATAAATGCTGAATTAACCAGTGACACTACATCCCATGAAGGAATAAAGAAAAATATATCCCTGTCAAGGTCAACCCTATTGATGCATTTGGGGTCATTTAGTTGGGTAAAGGTGCAATATAAATGCAATTGTGTTGTCCTTGTAAAACCCAAGAATGATGATGTAGTCGTCGCCTGTTGCTAAGTCTGGAAAAATAATCAAGATTGTCAACAGCCCCATCTGCTGATTGGACATCAGCTCTGCAGCAACTATTCAGATCTTTTCAGACTTTTGCTTGGGTATTATTCAGCTGCTTGTTAAGCTGCCACCACCAAATAGCCCTAACCAGCTGTACAATTCCACCTGTTCAATTCCACATATATAAGATCACCCATACAATCCCACCTAAATAGTTTCATCTGTATAAGTCGACCTGCACAATTCTACTTGTTTAATCAGAACTGCAGAATTCAATCTACATTTTCACCTGCACAATCCCACCTGCCTAATTTCATCTGTACAATTCCATTTGTATAATTTCACCTGCACAATTCCATAAGGAGAGTTTCACTGCACAGTTCTATTTGTATAGTTTCACTTGCACAATTCCTCCTGCGTAATTTCACCTGTATACAATTCTATTGGTACAATCTCACCTACACAATCCCACCTATGTAATTTCACCTGTAGAAAACTATTTTTATAGTTTCACCTGCACAATTCTGCTAGCGTAATTTCACTAAACAACTCCATTTGTCTAATTTCATGCACATTCCATCTTTGTAATCTCAGCTGCACAATTCTATTTGTACACTTTCACTTGCACGATTCTACCTGTATAATTTACATTCAGCCATTCACACACAGATCAACCACTGCCTGTCGGGAAATTTTCTGCTGGTGTCCAGCTTGACAGGCAGGGATACTAACCACAATACTAACCCAGAACTTCCTAAATGGAATAGTGAACTGTAGATATTTCTAATCAACCTGTTCAGAGATGTTACTACACACCCCTAAAGCAAATGGGGTGTGAACCGGGGTCTTCTGGCTCAGAGTTATGGACATACCACTGGATCACATAAACCCCTCGCTACACTGAATTGGACTATAAATTCCAGAGAGTATCTGGAAGGTACATCTGGAAGCTCGGTGTGTGATCTAATCCAGGTATCTAAATGAGTTACTAGGTTACATCAAGAGCTACTATTTTTTCAGGCAGAAGAGTCTGGAATAAAGACATATAAACCCTTCAATTAGAGTTCTGAGAATGATGTCAGGAAACACCTCTTCATACAAAAGCTGAATAGAAATCTGAAACTTTCTTTGCCAAATAAGCAATTGAAACTAGAGGTTAATTGGTGCTGTCAACACTATAATTGACAGGTAGTTGTTCAACAAAGAGTATTAAAAAGCTCTGGATCCAAGACTGGTACACAGAGTTGAGATATAGTTCAGATGTGAACTAATTGAGTAACAGAGCAGGCTTGAAGCACCAAATGGCCTCCTCCTATTCCGACATCGGGACCCACATTAGTAAACATTGGTATTTATTCTGTTTCACTCAATCCCTTCTCTTCCTCCTGTTTTAATCTTCTTCCTCTTATTGTCAAAATTGTTTGGCAACACAAAGAACCTTGGATCATTTTAGGTTTATCTAAGATGAATTGTTGCTGTATCAGATTTGAAGGGAAACCATTGGAAAGCCCCCCAATTCTGACCAGACGGCTATTTGTTTTGACATCTATGCACTAATATTCTCCTTTTCTCCTTTCACCACAGAACCATACATCCAGTCCCGCTTTTACCGTTCGCCCGAGATTCTCCTTGGTCTTCCCTTCTGTGAAAAGGTAGACATGTGGTCCCTTGGCTGTGTGATGGCGGAACTGCACCTGGGTTGGCCCCTTTACCCCGGCAACAGTGAGTACGACCAGATCAGGTACATTGTTGAGACACAAGGGCTGCCCAAGGACCATCTCCTGAATGCAGCCACCAAGGCCAACAACTTCTTCAGAAGGAACCCTCGGCAGAACTCTGCCCACCAGTGGCAGCTCAAGTGTTCCACTGACTACCAGGCCGAAACCATGGTCCAACCACTGGAGAGACGGAAATATGTGCTAAAGTCCTTGGACCAACTGGAGACTATTAACATCACCAAGGCCGTCTTCCCAGATGATGAGGTCATTGCTGAGTTTCACGATCGCAAAAATATGGTGGAGCTTATCAAAAGAATGCTTACCTTGGATTCCCACGAGCGTATCACACCCAGTGCGGCGCTGAAGCATCCCTTTGTCACCGTACAGCAGCTCAAAATGACCCACGAGCACACCAAATATTACGACCTATCGATCCAAGGCCTCAATGCAGCTCTGAACTGTGACAGGAGGCTGTTGACTGACCGCCACTACTTCAACATGGCTGATGAGGTCTACTACCCGAACTCCGATTACTACGAATGCCGGCAGTCCCATCACATCCCCAGCATAAGCTTGATGCAGAGGGCCATTGACAAGATGGACAGCTTGACCATTGAGGAGCCGGGAGCCCTGAGCATGTGGCCTGAGGGAGCAGGGAATGCGGGCTACCAGCCTTCCACCTCAAAGGTGGGCAGTTCCACCTGCCTGCCCCATTCATATCACCAGGGTGCTTGTTGTAGGGCACATCGGCACAGGAAAGACCCTGCCATGGGCTATTACACCAACCGATGTGGAATAAAGCAGCGGAAGGCTCCTCACCATTCTCAATCAGATCCCAGCTTTGGGAATGTGATCCTGCTGGGGCAGGAACCTCCCACGGAGGCCATCAACTGGGAGGAGGAAGAAACAGAGGCCATCTTCTCCACGGCCTCGTCATCAGCCCAGGAGGCAAACCGACCTGAGGAGCTGCTGAAAACCAGAGAGCCTTCAGGTCCCGAGGTAAACCCGGTGAAAGCATGTGGCAACTGTGGGGTGCCGCCAAGGTTTTCAGGTGGCAACCAGCTCTACAAACGGTTAATCAAGTACTTTATTGGCAAAGTTGCAGCGGGTAAATACTACAAAATTGAGCAGATGTTTGGGTTTGGGAAAAAATGAAACTGGAGCTAAAATTTTCAGGGGTCTTTTTTTGTTTCTTCACTGGGCAGCAGGAGTGAACAGTGAACACACTGGCATTAATATAGCAACAATGCTACAGTGGTCCAGAATATGCTAGCATTAGCACAGGCTATGGACCAGAGGTGGTGATGAGCAGTCTGGCGTTAATGCACAATTGGCACCAGACTGGGTAATGGACACACTGGCATTAATACAGCACTGCCTCCAGGCTGGGTAACGGACACACTAGTTCTAATGCTGGACGGGTACCAACTGGGTAATGGACACACATATTAATGCACAACTGGCACCAGACTGGCAAATAAACACTGGTATTAATATAGGATTGAAATTGGACTGCATAGCAAACACAATGAAACTAATATAGGACTGGTACTATATACTGGTATGAAGACAGGACTGATATTGACATGGGTCAGAGTGGTGCTGGAAAAGCACAGCAGGTCAGGCAGCAATCGAGGAGCAGGAAAAGTGACGTTTCGAGCAAAACCCCTAATCAGGAATTGACAAGGGTACCAAATACAATCATATTAATACAGAATGAGTACTGGAGTGGCATCTGAGCACACTGGCACTAATACTGAGCTGATACTAGAGTGGGTAATAGAGTCATAGAGTCATACAGCACAGAAACAGAGCCTTCGGTGGGCACAGATATATCAGTGCATCCTTCATCTCACTGAATTAGTCTGATCATTCAAATAGTTTGTGTTTAATGTATGCCTCAATCTGATTTCGCCATGTTCTTCACACCTCCACCCAACATGCAGTTTCCAGCTGCCAAAAAACAGCTACTGCCCTTTGGGAGAGAAATGTTTATCAGTTCTGTCAGTCTTTGTCTAAAAAAAAATCACCTCTAGTAAGATTCTTTCTTGTTCTGGATCACGAGCTTAATAGCTTCCCTGTAAATCTTTTCATTATTTTAAGCACCTCAACGAGATCATTATTCAAGCTTTTAAACTCAGGTTCCTGTAATGTTGCTTTATACCTTAACACTTTAAACTCTGCTATCAACTTGGTCAATCTGCAGCTAATATGGGCCCAGAGCTGAACATGAGAACAGTAGGAAAGAGGAACAGGAGTAGGCCATTCAGTCCTTCAAAACTGATCCAACATTCAATCGTCATTGCTGACCTTCCAGATCAGTATAGTTCTTGCTGAGTAAACAAAACTCCCCACAGTTGAACATCTCTTTTATATTCTGCTACTTTGTGATAAAGATCAACATTTCATGATCTTCTCTGCATATGTGTTGACTCTGTGCATGAGGAATTAGTGTGTTGTGTACATAGATATCCAAACCATTTTGGTCCTCCATAGCTTTTGCAATTAAGAAATCATTTCCTGAAATGTTCAATGGCATAAGATTTTTGGAATTGGATACCTCGTTTATCCACGTTTGAGACAAACTTTGGTTGCTTATTGCTCAAACTGGACAATAGGGGGAACTCAGCAATCATAGGAACAGCAGTGGAGCACTCAGACCTTTGAGCTTTTTTTTCAAAAAATCATCTAGGACATGTGAATTTTGCTGACACAATTTATTGCCCAAGCCTTGGAGATTGTGGTCAGCTGCCTTCAAGAATCGTCGCAGTCCAGGGGTTGTGGGTACATCCACAGTGCTGTTAGAGAGGGAGATCCAAGTGTTTAACCCACTGATCCTGAAGAAATGATGGTATACTTCCAAGTCAGAATGTAGTTGGTGGTGCTTCCAGGTTTCTGCTGCCTTTGACCAAGTCATGGGTTTGGAAGATGTTATTATCGAAGGCGTTTTGGTGAATTGTTACAATGTAGCATTTGATAATACACCCTGTCGCCACTATATATTAGTGGTGGAGAGAGTGAATGCCCCTAAAATCCATTCGAGTGCAATGTGTCCAAATTTGTTACTCCACAAATTCTTATAAATAGTCTACACTGAGATATGGAGACTGATATTGTGTCAGATTGTAACGTATAAACTACTTTTTATTTCTCATAACATTAGCTTTATAAAGCACAAAAACACTTTAATATTTTAAATAATTTGTCTCAAGCTTGCAACTAAAAGGATTGGAAGTGTAACATGAGTTTGTACACATGGATGGTCCAAAGATCGTGAAGCAAGGATTCATTATGATGATCTGATGCCAGTGGAATTAATTTAATAAAAGAACCCACCTACTTAAATAGCAATCACTTGCCTTCCCAAGTTCCGACCTCACTTCCGCCCAGCTTCTGCTGCTCTCTGCTACACGTATCTCTTTGTATTCTCTTCAAACTTGATTTCCTACCAGTCTTTGTTTCATTAGCAAATTTGGCCACAGTACAGCCAGTCCAATCATCCAAGCCATGAATATTTATCATAAATAATTGAGGTCCCAGAACTGATCACTGTAAAATGATCCTCTAGTTACAGCTTGCCAAGAGGAAGTGAGGACTGCAGATTCTGGAGAGTCAGAGTCGAAAAGTATGGTGCTGGAAAAACACACAAGGTCAGGCAGCATCTAAGGAGCAGGAGAGTCAATGTTCTAGACACAAGGCCTTCATTAGGAATGTAGGGAGGGAAGGGGGCTGAGAGATAAATAGGAGGGTGCAGTAGGACTTTGGGGGGGGGGGGGGTGGGGGGGAAGGTAGCTTGGAAGGCAATCAGTGGACACTGGCGGGGTGGGATGATTGTGATAGGTCCGGGGGGGGGGGGGAAGGTGGAGTGGAGAGATGGGAAAGAAGATGGATAGGTGGGATAGGTTAAGAGGATGGTGCTGAGTTGGAGAGTTGAATGTGGGATGAGGAGGGGTGATTTGGAAACTAGTGAAGTCGATATTGCTGCCATGTGGTTGAAGGGCCCCAAGGCAGAAGATAAGGTGTTCTTCCTCCAGTCATCAGGTGGCTTGGATTTTGCGGTGGAGGAGCCCCAAGTCTGCCCTTGGTGGGGTGGAAAGGGGAGTCAAAGCGATTGGCCACTACCCACCCGGGTGAACGAATTCCATACATGTTCCGACATTGAACTTTTCTTCTACCACCGCTGCCTCAGTGCTTAATTTTTCAATCGTGACTCCCACCCACCCCCCGAGGACCCCAGAGATAGTTTGGCGCACTGACCTCTACAGCCGCCAACTCACAGAAATCTCCTGGTACTGCCTCCTCGACCATGATCTCACTTCCCATCACCAAACCATCATCTCCCAGACCATCTACAACCTCAGCACCTCAGGGGATCTCTCATCATCAGCCTTGAACCTCATAGCTCCACAACTTCACTCCACTCCATTCTACCTCTTACCCAAAAATCCACAAACCTGACTGCCATAGTTGACCTATTGTCTCCGCTTGCTCCTGAACTTACCTCCTCACATCTCGGCATCATCCTGTCTCCCTTGGTCCAGGGAACTCTCCACATACATTCAGAACATCACCCATGCCCTCCACCTCCTCCCTGACTTTTGTTTCCCCGGGCTCCAACGCCTCGTCTTTACCATGGACATCCAGTCCCTATACACATCTATCTGCCATGGTGAAGGCCTCCAAGCCCTCAATTTCCTCTCTCCCGCTGACCCAACCAGTACCACTCTATCGACACACTCATTCAATTGGCAGAACTGTTCTTCATCCTCAACAATTTTTCCTTCAAATCCTCCCACTTCCTTCAGACCATAGGGGTAGACATTAGCACCTGCATGGGCCCCAGCTATGCCTGCCTCTTCATAGGATACATGCTACAGTCCATCTTCCGCACCACTGCTTCCTCTGCGACATTGATGACTGCAGGGCGCCACTTTGTGCTTCCTTAGTTCATCAATTTCATTAACACCTTCCATCGTGACCTTAAGTTCACCTGGACCAGCTTGGACACCTTCCTGGACCTCTCCATCTCCATCTCTGGCAATAGACTCAACATGGACATCTATTTCAAATCCACCGACTCCCGCAGTTACCTGCACTACACTTCCTCCCACCCCCATCTCCTGTAAAAACACAATTCCTTACTCCCAATTCCTCTGCTGTATCTGCTCTTGGGACGAGTAATTCCACTCCAGGACATCCCAGTTGGCCTCCTATTTTCAGAACTGCAATTTCACTTCCCATGTGATTAACAGTAACCTTCAGTGCGGCACGGTGGCACAGTGGTTAGCACTGCTGCCTCACAGCGCCAGAGACCTGGGTTCAATTCCCGACTCAGGCGACTGACTGTGTGGAGTTTGCACATTCTCCCCATGTCTGCGTGGGTTTCCTCCGGGTGCTCCGGTTTCCTCCCACACTCCAAAGATGTGCAGGGTCAGGTGAATTGGCCATGCTAAATTGCCCATAGTGTTAGGTAAGGGGTAAATGTAGGGGTATGGTTGGGTTGCGCTTCGGCGGGGCGGTGTGGACTTGTTGGGCCGAAGGGCCTGTTTCCACACTGTAAGTAATCTAATCTAAAAAAAAAAAAATCTTCACCACTTCCCCCACCTCTGCTCTTGAACCCCACCAGTCCAACCACAAGGATAGAACATCCCTGGTCCTCACCTTTCACCTCACTAATATCTGGATACAGCACATTATCCTCCTCAATTTCTGCCACCAACAATTAGACTCCACCCTTATCTGCATTTCGCAGAGACTATTCCCTTTGTGACTGCATTAGGTCCATGACCCCCACCAATCCATCCTCCACATTGGCATTTTCCCTTGCCACAAGAGACATAAAACCTACACCTACACCTGCCCCCTCACCTCTGTCCAAGGCCCCAAAAGGATCTTTTCACATCTGGCAGAGATTTTCCTACACATCCATCCACCTCATCTATTGTGTCCATTGCTCTTGATGTGGTTTTCTTTACACTGGGAGGACAGAATGCCAACTTGTGAAGTGTTTCAGGAAACATCTCTGGGACACAGACACCCAACAACCCCATCATCTTGTGTCCGATCACTAATTCCCCCTCCTACTCCACCAAGGACATAAACATTCGGAACCTCCTCCACCACCGAATCGAAGCCACCTGATGACGAGAGGAAGAATACCTCATCTTCTGCCTTAGGGCCCTTCATCCACATGGCATCAACATCAATTTCACTAATTTCCAAATCTCCCTTCCCCCACCACCTCATCCCAGATCCAACCCTCCAACTCAACACCACCCTCTTGACTGTTCATCTTCCTTCCTACCTATCAGCTCCGCCTTCCCCACCAACCTACCATCACCCCCCCATGCATCCACCTATCACCTTCCCAGTTACCTTGCCCCAGCCATATCCCCACCCTCCTATTTATCTCTGAGCCTCCTTTCCTCCCACATTCCTGTTGAAGGACTTATGCCAAAAACATTGATTCTCCTGCTCCTTGGATGCTGCCTGACAACCTGAAAATGACCCAATAATCTTTTTTTCTTCTCTTACTGTTTCACATTTGTTGTACGTCCTAATTATCCTTGACCCGAGTGTCTTGCTTGGCCATTTCAGAGGCAACCATATTGCTGAGAGTCTGGAGTCACATGTAGGCCAGACCAGGTAAGGATGGCAAATTTCCTGCATGAAAGGATTTTAATGAACCAGATAGATTTTTACAACTGATGGTGCACTAGCTCCAGCTATAATGGCTGAATTTATATTCCAGCAGCTATCACAGTGCGGTTTGAATTCCTACTCCCAAATTACTTAAACTTCTCAATGGCTAGCCCAGATTACTAGCTCAGCAAGATTACCACTTCATCACCACCTCCCCTCACCTTGTGGAAATCCTAATGCATAAATCTACCAGCTCTCCTTTATTGATCCTACTTGTTACATCCTCAAATATCTAATCAATTTGTACAGCATAATTTCCTTTTCATTGAAGCATGCTGGTAGGGCAGCATAGTGACTCAGTGGTTAGCACTGCTGCCCCATTGCACCAGGCAAGAGGATTTGATTTCAGCCTTGGGTAATTGTTATAATTGTCATGATATGTTCTGTTCCAATTATTGGTATAGTATAACTGGACACCAGTCATAACAGTTCAATTTCTGCCACCATTCTCCATCTGTCTTCATACACTTGGGTGATGTAACAGGGAATTTGCAAGTTCCCCCTTTGTCTGCACGGGTTTCTGTCAGTGCTCCAGTTTCTTCCCACGGTCCAAGGATGTGCATTTTAGGCGGATTGGCTACGCTAACTCTCCCACAGCACTCAGGGAAGTACAGGCAACGTAGGCTAGCTATGGTAAATGCAGGATTACCAGAATAAGATGGGATGCTCTTCTGACAGTCGATAGGCCAAATGGCCTCTTTCTGCACTTCAGGGGTTCTATGACGCAATTGATTATATTGTGATTTTCTGTCATGTTACATCACCCAAGTGTATGAAGACAGATGGAGAATGGTGGCAGAAATTGAACTGTTATGACTGGTGTCCAGTTATACTATACCAATAATTGGAACAGAACATATCATGACAATTATAAAACAATTGTGTCAGTTATTACATTATTAATTTTTTGAAAGGTACTGGAAACTTCTTGAAGTTAAACATGTCAAATTATACAGATCAAAGGAAATCCCATAATGTATCCCTATAATTAATGATTTGCAGCCATTTCATGAATAGGACAGTCAATCAAGTTGAATGTGACATCAAAGTGTACTTCTGCCAAAACGGTCCAAGGGGCCAGTTGAGGTGATGGACAGCAAACCAGGACTGTGCCTGGTGAATTGGGGCATGTGCCTAACTCACGTTAGGCTAGAATGCTGTCTGCATGAATTGATTTGTATATATTTACTATTTCTTCTAGAAAGCTCAGACAAGTCAACAGGATTCTGAAAACTCGGATAGTTACGAAAATGAATGGTTAAACAATGACAGTGAGACATGGAGTCCTGACAGCACAGATTCTGTCTCAATTGAATATGAAGAATTACAGCCACGAAGTAATAGTTACCAGAATTATGTACACATGGAAAATCAACATTAGTTCCTTTGCCCAGATAGCCTAGTAAAGCACACCCTCTGCCAATCAAAGTAAAACTTCTAATGATTTTTCAATATGACAAATGCCTTGCATCTTTGCCACCAAATAAATAGTCATTAAATCCTCAACTGTAAGCATCAGTTTATTTATAATACAGCATGGTGAAAATGTATACCTCTAACCCAATCGAATGAATCATTGTGCTAAAACATGCCAGGCCTGAAAGCAAAGTGGTGGGTAGCCGGGTGATGTTGGAATGCAGCAGAGAGGAGATTTGGGGGTACAACAGTCAAAACAAAAAAAAAGTGGCCAGTTTAAAGAGTTTGAGTCTACGTGCTTGTTAAACCCATTTCTGGGATTGATATCCTCACATCCCAAAACTTTGGGAAGTTTAAGAATAAGCTTTGATCTGTTTTTCAGTGTTAAAACCTGAAATGCACACTGTGTATTCTGTATTATTAATAAAACTGTTTGAAAATGAATCAGGCTTGTCAGGCTGAATAATCTTCCCAGAGTCCACATTCTTGAGTAAGGGGAAATGCTCCCAAAAAGGGGCCTTAACCACATGATGTGTCTTGTCAGATTTGGTGACAAAGTTGCTCTCGAGGAAATCATTAAGCCATTGTCAGCAATTCCCTAGTTCCTCACCCTCCAAGTCATCTCTCGAAAGAAAAAGCAACCTTATGGTTCAGGAGGACTACAGCAACTTAACCTTTTACCCAGGTAGAGGATGTTGGCAAGGATTGTACTGTGACAACTGGTGTACCTATGCCACGCCAATGAAGAGAACAAAATGTCATGGCAGTTATGTAACCAATTATACTGCAAGAGACAGTGACGGCACTAGTCTTGTAATCCAAAGGCCAATATTCGTGGGACATGGGTTCAAATCCCACTGGTGACAGATGATGCGTTCAATCAATAACTCTGGAATTGAAACTAGTCTCAGTGATTGTGAAGATGAAACCATTGCTAATTGTTGCAAAAACTCATCTAGTTCTCTAATAACTGGGAAGGATGAAAAATTGCCACTCTTAATTATCTGCCTTCCATGTGTGAATCCAGACCCACAGTAATTCCCCCTCTGAAATCGCCAAGCAAGCTACTCAGTTCAAGAGCAAATGAGAGAAAGGGCAACAAATGCTAACCATGTCAGTATTCTATGAAAAAATAAAAACACAATAATCATTCCATGCCAAGTATTATACTGAAGATACCAGGTTAATCACTGAACCAATTTTACCAGAGTGAATATTAAATTATATCATGGTCATTATACCAATTAGACCACCACTGTACTGAATATTGCACATTTTATACCATGTTGATTATTCCACTAATTGAACTAATTATTTCATCAAGAATATCTTGTCGAATGCTGCACTATTATACTGAACCAATTCACATAATTTTTTTGTTCTCTCCCTAAAACACCCTTTATTCTCCCAACTCCAAATGCTACCCCTTCTAGATACCCTCATCTCCTATGCCCCAAATATATTTACCTGTCTCTCAACCTTCATTCTTTCGACTATCAATTATTGGCCATCCCTTCCATTTCCTCTCTTTCATCCAGCAAATGAAGGACTTGCATTTATAAAGCAGTAATCACCACCTCAGGACACTTACAAGTGCTTTACAGCCAAAGAAATATTTCTTAAATGTAGTCTCCTTTGCACGAAAGAAAATGTAGAAGCAATCTTTTACATAACAAGATCATGATTTTGGAGAAGATTTGGAGCTCAGGTTATGGATCAGGTTGTAAGTTTGCTTGCTGAGCTGGTAGATTTGTTCTTAGTTGTTTCATCACCATGCTAGGTAATATCATCAGTGAGCCTCCAATGAAGCCTATGAAAATGTTACTCATCCTTCTACTTTTTTTCCCATGAGACGTGAGCATCACTTGGAGTTAAGGAGGTGAAGGGGAGATTTGATCAAGGTGGTGTCAGGATTAAGTAAGGTGGAGAAAAAAAAAAGCTATTTCCATTGGCTGTTGGCATGATTTAAGATTTAATATTTGGAGCAAAAAGAGGGGGTAAGTGAGGAGCAATGTTGTTATACAACAAACAGTAAGAACCCACCGTTCACAAGAGTGATGGAAAACAGGCAATTATCTCAAAAGGTAATCAGGCAGGTACTGGAGTGAAATAAATGTACAAGGTAAATGGAAGAGTGAATAGGATTGGCTCCTTAATGGGGAAGTGAGTCAATGTAGATTCAATGGGCTGAATGGCCTCCTTCTGTATTGTAATGACAGGAGGCCTTTTCCATAATGCTACTGTGGTGACATTTAATCTGGGAAGCACTGCAGTAATGAACATTTGAGATTTCTTTAAAATATCTGTGGAATGTATAAAGGTTATGGCGAATGCTCATTAAGGACTTTGCATCATTTGTATGAAATTAATCAAGTCATTGCCTTGGATAATATGACATAGTTCCAGATTCATCCAAACAGGCAAACAAATTATCTTACCTCAGTCAAAACCCCTCAGAATCTATGACTAATTGCTCACATTCTGCAATCATGTTTACTCAGCAATCTAGAAGGTACCACTTTGGTTGCTTCTCTTCACATTCTCTCCAGGATTTCTCAACCCACAAAGGGGATACTCACCAGTAACCTGGCTGGAAACAGCTGTAAAATAGGCATGATTTTCCAGGAATGAAGTTTGATCAATTGATGTCCCTGCCACTGGATTCTGTATTTAACTGCGCCAAACTGGGAACACTGTAGGTGCAGAGGGTACAATCCCTGGAATACACCACATAAACCCATAGAGAGCAATTCTCCAACATGCCCCAATTCTGTAGCCAGCAAGAACAATAATATTGGAATGATACACTTAGCATAAAATTTGAGTACTGTTGAAAAATGCCAGAGTCTTTTCATCTTGCGCCTTCAAAACAGCTGCAAGAATACCAAATTTCAAAAGGAACAACTTATACTTCTTCAGAAACAAGGATCGATTAGTTGGTAAGCGAACTCCAGTTTGTTGAGGTGGTGCCATGGGGAATGCAGCACACTTATCCCTTATGCTTTATTTAAATTTAATCATTCAAAATTTAACATTGTGCCACTCCATAGTGCTGGACAGCCAGTCTCAATGGCCCACAGCACTTGAAGGCAGGCATCCACTCTGCAGATGCAGAGAACCCCATCTGCCACCAGGGAAGTGGTTGAGTTACACTAAGTCAGGATGGCTGGGGTGAGCTGGGATTTTGAATTCAATGAACCTTCTCTGTACTTAGCAGAACAAACTGAGCTTCTTTAATCTCTCCATATAACTGGAGGTCTCATCTCCTGCGCCCAATCTCAAAGTCTGGAGAAATTTGAACAAAGAATGGTTAAAATGTCAATCATCAACTCTCAATCTCTTTTGCCTTGAAGTCACCAGAAGTCAAAAATAGCAAGATCCCACAATTATAGAATGTTGAGATGATCTGTTTTTGGTGTTGGTTAAAAGATAAATATTGACAGAGATGGAGGAAAAAAAAACTCCCTTCACTTCAGGTAGAGCCATGGGGGATATTAGTACTAAAGGGCAACCTTGATTATCTGAACAATACAGGCAGGAAGTATTTTGTTCGGATAATCGAATGTTCACCCAAGCATCAGGACCTTGAGATTGTGTTCAGATAATCCAAAATTCAGATAATTGGTGTTCGAATAACCATGGTTGCACTGTATTTGAAAGGCAAATTGGTTGTTAGTATTTAATAACTCATACAATCTGGCATGACAACACTCTTTCAAATACTGCGTATGGTGCCCATCTAGATTTGTTGCACTCAAGTCCTGGAAGCAGCCTCAGACGCTGATGACAGCTGGTAGAAAGAAGGACAATGTTCACATACTTGAGCACTGAGAAGCTTAGTGTGTCCTGTTATGGAGGTGTATGATCACTGACACTCTTGACACACTTCCTGTGCAAAAAGGGGTATTAATGGGGTTACTTTTATTTTTAGTTTCACAAGCTGTTGCTGGCAAGGTCAGTGATCCTTACTTACTTCTGAAGGGAGTGTCTCTCACAGCTATTTCAGACAGTAGTTAAGAGAAATGCAAGAGTCTTGGCCAGATTTCAGTCACATATAGACCAAAGATTGGAACAGATTCCACAACACTGCAATCTGCCAATAAGGCCCTAGTTTACTGACAGGTTAAAAAAAAAGCTAATTCTAAAAAAGTGGTTAGAACACTTTAATTATATCCTCAACTGCCAGTCCTTATCTATTATTGAAACAGCAATCAACAGGCTACCCAGAGATTGCCAATGTCTCTTGATGCCCTTTCACACTTTTGGAAATGGCAAACATAAATCAAACGTCTAACTAGCAACAAAGCTCCAGGAGTTGGTGCTATCCCAGCACATCTACCTTGCTGGAGGTCAATGCCAGGTCAGTAAATTCAATAAACTTTGTCAGTCAATGTGAAGATAAGGCATCATTCAGCAAGTATGCAAACTCACCTCCATTATGCATCTATACAAGCAGAAAAGAACTCACTGATCTTGCAATGGTCATTGAGGAACATCACTCATTTTTGCTCAGTTACCAGCAAAACCTTCGCCAGAATCTTTGTGAACTGCTTGGTGGAACTTCAGATGATAGTTCAGGTAGAGTAAAGAAAGCAAGAGTTGAATTAAATGGCATATTTGAGCCTGATGGAATCAGAGGAAATGAGGAATAATCTACAGAGTTGAAAAGAGTCATGAAAAGTACAATAACCTTCTGGAAGTGTGTGTGAGTGTGGCAGGTTCCTGATTAAAAGCTTCAAATATTGCACCAAAACATATCCATGAACCTCCTGGAACTTGGTATTTTGGGGGAGAATGGAATAGGCACCAAGCAGAGTTGTAGAAAGTCAATTCTCAAGGAAATAAGTCTGGGTTACCACCCTCATCCTATTCTTCACCAGCTTTAAAATATTGTGATCAACAACTTGACAGGGTGAATGCCAACAGGATGTTTCCCCTCGTGGGAGAAACTAGAACATGGGATCATTGTTTCAACCAGAGGTCACTTGCTTAAGATGCAGATGAGGGGATATTTTCTTTCAGGAATTTGAGACACTGTGGAACATACTCTTCCCCAGAGAATGATTGAAGTGAGCCCAGTAAACACTTTTAAGGCAGAGATTTTTGACTAAAGGGAGTCAAAAGACAAAGGGTTGGCAGGAAAGTGGTATTGGGCCACAATCTGATTGAATGGTTGAACAGGTTTAAGGGCTGAGTGGCCTACTCCTGAACTTGTATTTTCATATGTTTATCACACTAATGTGTAATGTAATAACGCAGGTACTTACATTCAGGCTTTTAAAACAGACATTATCAAACATTTTGCTTCCAATCCGAAACAACTCGCGCACTATTTATAAATGATTTGGAGATGCCGGTGTTGGAGTGGGGTGCACAAAGTTAAACATCACACAACACCAGGTTATAGTGGTTGTCACCTGATGAAGAAACAGCGCTCCGAAAGCTAGTGCTTCCAATTAAACCTGTTGGACTGTAACCTGGTGTCGTGATTTTTAACCACTTATAAACCTTGTGACGTGAAAGGTGCTGCTGTTGGACCAGGGTAGACAAAATCAGAAGTCACACAACACCAGGACATTGTCCAACAGGTCTATTTGAAAACAGAAGCTGTCAGAGCATAGCCTCTGTCAGGTGAAGTCTTGTGGATCAGCTGCGCTCTAGACCTTGGGGCAGTTTCCTAGCTCACTCTGTTTTAAGAGTTAATTTCACCAGTGTTTAGTAATTAATAATCATTTAAAATCATTTCAGCTTTTCATAAAACTCTTGAAAAAGTGACTTGAACAACTTAGAGGATCCAGAGCCAGTCTGAGAAAGTCCTCAAGGTTGTTGAACTGAAAATAGATTTTATTTCAAAACTGACAAAAGTAGGTGTACAGTATGAGGTCGCATAACGTGCATTGAAAATGCAGTACATCAAACTCCAGCATCTCTGGCATTCTCCCCACAGTTAATGTGGCCACTTAATGGGGAAACTGGATCAAATAAAATTATATCTGTGCAAACACATTTTTATTTCCTTTGGAGGTACTTATACTGTAAGTTGTTCCTGTTAGAATTGGAACAAACATCATGCGCCGCCAGAACAGGTAAGCACAGGTCAGATAAAAAGCTCCCTTCACACTGTCCCCAACACTCCCAGATCAGGTACAGCAAGGTGTCAAATACAGAATAAAGGTTCTTCGTAGAGCAGACTGACAAGAGCAGTGTGGCATCCATAGCACTGTGGTGACCGCTTTGCAACTGTTGGCCTGTATGCTCCGTGTGAGATTACTGAATCAAAGCTACTTTGCCAATATGGACCAAATCCAGCAGGTTGACAAACACATTACCTGTTAAGATTCTTACAGCAACTGACCAGGGAGACATTGATCTTGGCTCATATCTCAATGAGTGGTAGGTCCAGCATTTAGAGACCCACCCAGCCTGACAATCTGACTCCGACTGTGAACACACAGGAATGCAAAGGCAGTATGCAGTAATCCCAGGGTAATTACAAGGGTGTTGGAAACACTCATTGCCAGACAGCTTCTGCACAAGTACCAATTTCTGTCAGGTTGAATTTCTATGAAAGATAGTCCACTCATTTCTCAAGGAAATCCTGGAGCAATGGCAAAGTTGTGATTCCCAGGATCTTCTGCCAAGATTGTCGACTGATCAGAAGTACTCAATGAAAATTCAACTCCATGATCACATCCTTTGCCATCACTCACTGTCGAATGTGACACCTGGAAGGGCATTGATGAATGAGACTCAGGATCAATTAGGATTCCAGATCCATTTTTGGGTTGTGCAGGATTTTGGTTCTCATGTTGGTTCAACATTGGCACTGAGTGAATAATTTCTCCACAGACCTGTTAGATATATTTACAGATCTTACTCAAATCCTCACCTTCAGTCAGGGGTTTGCTAAACGGTGAGTGCCAGTCTCGACTAAACACATCCTGCAGTTGTTTTCGCATGGAAGAGCCTGAGGAGTGCCTCATTGTGCTGCTCTGGTTAACCACCAGGCCCACACCTGCTGTGTTATTAAAGTAGTCACCAGACCAGTTGGAAGTCCCTGGAAAATACACACACATGAAACCATTCTGTTTAAGCATGTCCAAGGGTTTGTGAATAGTTTGGAGACAGGGAGAGAGAGGCACACAAAAACAGATTTCAACTTGGTAATTTCTCTTTATCTCCTATACTATTTCAAGGTGTAGCCAATCTGAATTGGCTATATACCACGTTTCTAAAGGAGCAGCTTTGAGCAGGAAGACTAAAAGGAACATCACTAGGAGGCTGGGGAAACAACTGCACTGTAATTTTTGACTCATATATCCCACCTATACTATCAACCTTTGTGTCAGCAAATTGAAATAATTAGTTCTGTAATTGTTTCTTCAAGCATAATAAAGTAATTATTTCAGGCCTTAGCAGAAACTTGGGAACATTTGATCACTTCCTTCAAATTTGAATACATACCCGTTAACCCTAATTACAGTGTCTCCTTCTGACTAGCTAGTCAGTGAACCAGGTAAATAACTTAATTTTATCTAGTAATTTCTTATGCAGAACTTTATCAAATACCATCTGGAAATCTTTATAATCTTCCACTCTATTACTTTAATTATCACTTCCAAACAAGTTAAAATATCACTCATTGGACAGGACCTACATTTACAAATCTAGATTGTCTCTCTTGAACCAGTTCAGAAATCGGTGTTTGAGACTCAACTTTCCCAAAATAGATGTTAGATGGGCAGGTCTATAAACTTAACTGGCTTCTCTCACTTTCTCACCCTTTTGAAATAATGGAATTTCATTTGCAGCTTTTTTATTTGGGGTGGTGGGGTCCACATAGTGTTTGATTAAGTTTGTCTGATTATAGATCCTTGGAGAGTGCTTGACCGCCTTCTCCTATGGGTGGAGCTAATGAGTCAATGACCGACTTCTGACTGATGCAGAGGTGCTGGTGTTGGACTGGGGTGGACAAAGTCAAAAATCACACAACATCACGTTATAGTCCAACAGGTTTCACTTGAAGCTGCAAGCTTTCAGAGCCCCCACTTCTTTCTCAGACAGCTAGTGAGAGAATACTTCAGACACAGAATTTATAGTAAAAGATCAAAGGGTCATACAACTTACGGAAATGTATTGAAAAAATCTAGATTGTTATTAAGTCTTCAATGGTTAGAATGGAGGTGCAGGTTGTGATGGATTAATATGTAAATCCCTGCCTCAAGATAACTTGAGGTTTTATCAGAATAAAGGTGACACCTCTGGTCAGACAATGCATTTTAGGTGTGAATGCATGTTTCAAATCTGTTTGTATATCATCCTGGAGCCAGACTGGATACAGTCACCGAACAGAGGCTAATAAGTATGTTTGGTACCCATGAGGATGCCTCAACTGGGATCTTGAGTTCATGTCACATTACAGGTGACCCCGCCCACATTCACCCTCACGTGCATATATAGCCCCCCACCCTTGCCCTCTCACGTGCATATACTCCTCCCCACCTTCTCACGTGCATATATTGCCCCCTGCCCCCTCACATGTATATAGCGTCACCCTCTCACATGCACAAACTCCCCCTGCCCCCTCACGCACATATACTGCCCCCTGACGTGCATGGTATGCCCCCGCCCACACTCTCCCTCTAACGCGCATAATACTCCCCAACCTCCTCTCGCCTCTGACGCGCATAAAACACCCCCTCTCACATGCATACACTCCCTCGGCCACACATACTTCCCGCTCCCCCCACTTGCCCTCTCACGTGCATATACACCCCCACCCACAGTACTTCCCACTGCCCCCACCCATTGTTCCACTCACCTCTGATGGGTGTATACTCTTACCCTATCCCCACTTATATTCATGGCATATACACTCCTCCACCCACGCACAACACACACGCCCTCTCATGGGCATATACTCCCCTCCCCCCCCATCACACATGCCCTCTCACGCGCATATACTTCCCCTCTGACGCAGTTTCCCCCAAGCACACTCATCCGCTGACGCGCATACACTCCCCCCACCCTCACTTGTCCTCCCATGTGCATATACTCCCATTTCCCCCACCACACACACACCCTCTCACGTGCATATACTCCCTTCCCCCCCACATACTCACTCTCTCACAGGCATATACTGCCCCACCCACAATACTTCCCTCTCGAGCATAGACCCCTCGTCCACCGACAGTCCCCCTCGCGCGCATCTGCGCCCCGACAGTCCCCCTCGCACGCATCCATGCCCCACTGACAGTCCCCCTCGCGCGCATCCGCGCCCCACTGACAGTCCCCCTCGCAGGCATACAATCCCCCACCCACAATCATTCTCCTGCTCTCCCCCCACACACACGCCCTCTCATGGGCATATACTCCCTTCCCCTGCACGTGCACACGCACACACTCTCACGCACATATACTCTCTCTCCCACACACACACACACCCACCCAGCCCATCTCATGGGCATATACTCCCTTCCCCTGCATACACACGCCCTCTCACGTGCATATACTCCCCTCCCCCCACACAAACATGCCCTTTTGCACGCATATACTCCCTCTCCCCACACACTCTCTCTTGCGCATATACTCTCCCTCCCCACTCCCCCTACCCACCACATTCACCCTCTTACCCACCTATATTCCCTCACACTCGCGCACCCTCCAAAGCACACACTAACATGCACACATACTCCCTCTCAAGCACACATAAATCTATGGGGTAAATTTGCAGGTACATTCTATTTTGTTCAAAGAGCACACAATCTGTACACATGATGTGGCGGTGCCGGTGTTGGGTTGGGGTGGACAAAGTTAAAAATCACACCACACTTGGTTATAGTCAAACTGGCTTGTTTGGAAGTACAAGCTTTCGGAGAGCTTCCTGATGAAGGAGCAGCGCTCCGATACCTTGTACTCCCAAAAACATCTGTTTGGACTATAATCTGGTGTATAATTTGTAAACTTATAGACAGACAGTCAATGTGGCATTTTATAACTTCTTACTTTGGAAATAAAACCAGTCTGGCTCCAGGATGAGATACCAATAGACTTGAAAAACAGTTTCACACCTAGAATGCATCTTTTGACCTAGTTAAACTTTGTACACCCCAGTCCAACATTGGTATCTCCAAATCATGACTACCATTGTCTGACCTAAAGTGTCATCTTTATTCAGATAAAACCTGAAGCTATCTTGGGGCAGGGATTTACATATTAACCAATCCAAACTTGCACTGCTATTCTGATTAAAGACTTAGTAGCCATCTAGGTTTGCTCAACACATTTGCATAAATTGCAAAACCCTTTGATCTTTTACTATAAATTGTGTCCAGTGTATGCTCTCTCACCAATGTATTCTCTCTCCCTGAAAGCTAGTTGTTTCAAATAAACTTGTTGGACTATAACCCAATGTGAGACTCCTGACTGAAAATTCTAGCGAGCAATGAAACATATCACTCATACACGTTATTACATGTATTAAAAATTCTGCAAAAGGACTTTTAAATCATGTAGATAAACTATTTGACCTTAGAACTATTGCGATATTATTGAGAAAAATAAGAACTTAATCCAGACAACAGTCCAAAATATAGTCTCATTCCTAAACACTAGCCTTCTGAACATAAATTTGCCATTGCTAAGTTGTAAACCAATTGTGTGCAGGATCAGACAATGTTTGATTGCTTACCAACATAAGCCACTCTGTCCGTCACCATGTACTTGTTGTGATTGACTCGTGCATAGGGAATGCTACTTTGTTCCGGTGTTGCTGGCACCACGAAAATTCTCTGCAAGAATGAAACAGGAAGAATTATTGTGCTTCCATTGCAAAGCACCTCCAACTGTGCAAGTTGGAGTGGTAGTAATGACAGGTCCTGAATGTTAGTGTGAGTGGGTTCAACAGCCCACCAGTGCATTGCTGAGTAACAGAGGGCATGGCAATAAAGGACTGTGCTGAAGGAGATGTTCTAACCATGGAGTTGGGAGGAACAGTGCAAGAAATTAGTCATTGCATCAATAGCAGAAAAGCTGCAAAGGACCATAGAGACTTGGGGGATCCAAGGACACAAATAACTGCAAATTGCTGGACAGTGCAAACAATCATTTGAAAGTCTAACTGAATGCTCAACCTTATCTAAGGGGCTTAAATACAAAATGGGTGAAAAAGTTATGTAGGCTCTAGATGGCACCCCTATCTAGAATATTGTAATCCATTCTTGGTGCACATCATAGGAGAAATATTTTGGTGTTGGGAGGCATTCTGGCAGGTTCAACTGACTCAACCGGGTTTAAAAGGTTTACAGGTTTTCGCATCAGGTGGTCAGATGAAGGAGCAGTGATTTGAAAGCTAGTGCTTCCAAATAAATCTGTTGGACTACAACCTGATGTTGTGTGACTTTTAACTTGGTATACCCAGTCCAACACCAGCATCTCCAAATCATCTTTAAGTGGGAAGGTAGGATGCAGGGATGTGGTGGTGGTTATGGTGCTGGTAATATTTCCGATATAGATCACTAGAAAGGAAATGATGTAATCCACGATGGGATTCTAATTTAGTCTCAGGTTTATTTGAGGAAGCAACTGATTCAGACACGTATAGTTCACCAGTTACTCAAATAAGTGAGCTTGTGTCCTTTTGTGTTAACCAGTCTCTTATTTTTAAAAGACAAAGTAGTCCAGGACAACAGGAAAGTAGAATTTAGATTAGATTAGATTCCCTAGTGTGGAAACAGGACCTTCAGCCCAATAAGTCCACACTGACCCGCCAAAGTGCAATCCACCCAGACCCATTCCCCTACATTTACCCCTTCACCTAACACTAAGGCAATTTAGCATGGCCAATTCACCTAACCTGCACATTTTTGGACTGGGGGAGGAAACCCATGCAGACACAGGGAGAATGTGCAAACTCCACACAGTCAGTCGCCTGAGGCGGGAATTAAATTTGAGGCCAACATCAAATCAGCCTTGATCTTATTGAATAGCATGTGGAAAGAGATTGCATGACATGGCAGTGTGGTGGCTCAGATGTTAGCATAGCACCAGCAGCCCAGGTTCAAGTCCAGTCTTGGAAGACTCTGTACAGAGTTTGCATGTTATCCCATGTCTGCGTAGGTTTCCTCTGTGCGCACCAGTTTCCTCCCACAATTCAAAAATGTGCAGGTTAGATGGAGTGACCATAGTGTCCAGGGATGTGCAGGCTAGCTGGATTAGCTAAGGTAAATGTGGGGTTACAGGGATAGGGTGGAGAGTCGGTCCGAGTGGGATGCTCTTTGGAGGTCCATGCAGACTTGATGGGCCGAATGGCTTCCTTCTGCACTGGAGGGATTCTATGATTCTAAGTGATTAAATGACGATGATCAGATCAGGCTACCTTCCATTACCTCCCAAGAAGGGGGAAAAGCAAAGGCAAAAAAAGAATAGAATGGCTGATCTTAATGTTAAGATTAAGAAGCAACTTAATCCTAATTCTGGAGGAGTCTAGAAGAAAGGGATATAACATTAAAGTTCAAGCCAGGCTATTCATGGGTGATGTTAGGAAGCACTTTGTCACAGAGGGAAGTGGAACTTTTTACCCCCCACCCAAAACCCCCCAACAAAGCTGTTCACATTGGAAGTCAATTGAAAATGTTAAGGATGTGATCAATAGATTTTGTTAAACAAGGGTATTGGGGGTTACAAAACCAAGATAGGCAACTTGTATTAAAATACAGAGCAGTCACAAAGCTAATTGCAAGGCAATACAGGACGGAGTTTGAATGACTTCCATCTGTTTGGATTTCCAAATGACATTTTCAAACTATGCTAAAGCAAAAGACAAATCCAAAAGCACATTATAAATTGGATGCATTCTCTATAACGGGACCCATCAAAGCTGCTTTCTGAATTCATGCTTTTCAATGTTTATTCACTCACCACTTCCACATTTAGATGGCTCTCATGACTCTTCAGAGCTGCCAGTGACTGGAGGAAAGGGAACATGGATGGGTTGGAGTGTGACCAGCAGCTAATTAGGAGCCGTACTTTCACTTTCCGTTCAAATGCAGCCTTCCGCAGATGCGTGTCGATATCTGGCCAGTATCTACCAATGAAGGTGAAATTGTTATTAGGCAGTGCCAAGCTTGCCACCTGATCACCAAGGACCCGGGGTTGTACCCATCCTAAGGTTCATTGAGTCACATTGATTTGCATGTTGCAAATAAAGTAGATTTTGTCATTTATGTAATACTGTTCATATCCTCAAGATAGAGCAAAGAAAGGCTATTCAACCCATCTACTCTGCTTTGCCATTCAACGAGATCACAGATAATCTGATAACCCTTGACTCCACTTTCCTGCCTTTTCCCCATAATCCGCGACTCCCTCACTGATAAATAAAAGGCCACTCTTAGCCTTTAATATACTTAATGACTCAACCTCGACAGTTCTCTGTAGAAAAGAATTCCACAGATTCACCACTCTGGAGAAGAAATTCCCCCTTATCTCTTTTTCTGAGATCATCTGATCCTAGACTCTCTGACGAGAAGAGACAACCTCTCTACACCTACCCTCTCAAGTCCGCCTCTCATGTCCTAAACTCCAATCAGTATGGGCCCAAACTACTCATCCTCTCCTCACAGGACAGTCCCTCCTACCTGGGATCAACCTAGTGAACCTTCTCTGGACTGTCTCCAATGCCAGCATATACAGTCAGAGTTGGACAGCATGGAAACAGACGAGGGCCAACTCATCCATGCCAACCAGATATCCTAAATTAATCTAGCCCCATTTGCCAGGATTTAGCCCACATCCCTCTAAAATGTTCTTATTCGCATTCCTAACCAGGTGCCTTTTAAATGCTGGTACCAGCCTCCACCACTTCCTCTGGTAGCTCATTCCATACATGTACCACTCTCTGCATGAAAAAGGTCCCTTTAAATCTTTCCCCTCTGACCTTAAACTATGCCCTCTAGTTTTGGACTCCCGACCCTGGGAAAGACACCTTGGCTAATCACCCTATCCAGGCTCCTCAATTTTATCAACCTCTATAAAGGTCACCCATCAGCCTCAGACACTCCAGGGTAAATAGCCCCACCCTATTCAGCCTCTCCCTATAGTTCAAACCTTCCACCCTGGCAACAGCCTCATACAATATTTTCTGCATCCTTTCAAGTTTAACAATATATTTTCAATAGCAGGAAGACCAGAATCAAATGCAATACTTCAAAAATGGCCTAACCAATGTCCTGTACAGCCGCATCATGTCATCCCAACTTAATGATCTGACCAATAAAAGCAAGTGTACCAAATGCCTTCTTCACTACCCTATCTGCAATGCCAACTTCAATGAAATAAGAACCTGCAACCCAAGGTCACTGTTCAGCAACACTCGCCAGAACTCTATCCTGGCAGCACGTTGACTGTGATTAGCACTGCTGCCTCACAGTGCCAGGGACCCCAGTTCGATTCCAGCCTCGGGTGACTGTCTGTGTGGATAGTGCACATTCTTACAGTGTCTACGTGGGCTTCCTCAGAGTGTTCTGGTTTTCTCCCGCAATCAAAATATGTGCAGGTTAGGTGACTTGGCTATGCTAAATTGCCTATAGTGATCAGGGATGTCTATGCTGGGTGCATTAGTCCAGGGTAAATGTAGAGTAGTAGGGGAATGGGACTGGGCTGGTTACTCTTCGGAAAGTCAGTGTGGGCTTGTTGGCCCGTTTCCGCACTGTAGTGACTCTATAATACCACTAACTGTGTAAGTCCTGCCCTGATTTGCCTTACTAAAATCTAACACCTGACATTTATCTAAAATGAACTCCATCTGCCACTCTTCACCCAATCGGCCCAAAGTTATCTGATCTTTGTTCTAGGGTCAGTTAGTGCGGTACAATTGACTACAAGAAGGCCATCATAAAATAAATCATATTTTAAGACTTTTGTATTATAAATGCCTTTCATATTTAAAATAAAGTGAAATTAGTACAATTTCCTAATTTATCAACTTTTTTCAACCTTTTACTTCTAGGTATTGTGGTTTGAGAGACAAATTAATGTATTTTGACACATCCTCTCAGTGTGATGATGGGCTCAGTGGTTATTTTCCCAATCAACAGTACAATTCACAAAGCTCGGCAAATATTTAATTTGTTTTACTTTCAAAGCATACTGCAAGTAAATTTCAATAGCCTCTAGGATTTTCAGTTAAATTTAATTCTCTTCAGTAATAGGGCATGTTTAAATTTTTCCAGTTGCACCATAAGTGACAAATTTTGTTACAGTAGAAACTGATTTTTAGTTTATTTTGTTCCCTCTACTGGTCACTGAAAATGTAATTTGTGCAGAAGCCAAATTTTTCTCTTCTCATGTAACAATTTACAAGCATTCATGTAAGCATGCTGATCTTAATGAAAGGATTGTTTAAAATGGAGAGTTTTGTAAATATAATGAAATCTTTCCTGTGATACAAGAGGTTGATTAAGTGTTTAATGAATCTTATGACTTGAAGGAGCCGGCGTTGGACTGGGGTGGACAAAGTTAAAATTCACAACACCGGGTTATAGTCCAACAGGTTTATTTGGAATCTGAAGAAGCAGTACTTCGAAAGCTAGTGCTTCCAAATAAACCTGTTAGACTATAACCTGGTGTTGTGTGATTTTACCTTAAATATCTTAGATAAGGAGCTCAAGACTGTTCACAGTATGAACATTCTAATTGTTTAACAGCCAAAAAAGCAGAGTTTTGAAGTGAGATAACACCCTTGGCATTCCACTTAGGGGAAAACACCGCTTTGAATTGTTTATGTTCCCCCTAACAGATAATCAGTGGTTTTGGTTTACCTTCTCATCAGAAGGATGGGTCAAGAGATAGGTTGATTGAGCCTATGAACATGGTGTGGAGCTGGTCACAAGCGCATACTTCTCAGGCAGAGAATTCCCACTGAAGGGGAAGTTCAAAAACAATAAATCGAATGTGATAAAAAGTGGAGGTGGCCAGAGCAGTGATTGATGGAACTTAATACAGAAAGAACAGAAGCAAAGGTCCTCTCTGTGCATGGAGTTTAAATTACTGAGGATGAAGCCAAAGGGGATGTAGAGGTCTTGTTACTCAAACACAGAACAATTTAAACTCACAAATCAAGCAAGAAAGTAAGTCAGAACAAACTATTCTTTAGTGAATGCTCAGGCAATGGTTTCTAAACTGAGTCATGACTCCAATTGATATCAGACAAACACTGAGTAGGATTGCAAACTCTCCCTCCTCCAGAACTGCATCATTCATTGGCACTAAGGCCCAGGTGGCACTCAAACTGCCTCTTGTCCTGCTCATCACCCATCACTTTCTCTCTGGACCATGGGCCCCTGCCATGGCTGCTTTATCAAATCTTGAAATCCAGCGGCAACTACAAGTCCAGTGCTGGTGATTCCACTACTGAGCCAAGGCCCGTCTCAGTCCAACCGTTAAACTGGGTCTGCAGATTGACCTGAGCACAAAAATCAGTCATCTCAAGACCCTTAACCCATGCATCCACTATTTCTTGGACCAGGTCTGGAGCAGTTCAGGTGAAGCAAATGGACTGCTGAGAACTAAAATAACATTTTCACAAAATAGTTTAATGGAGTAGTTTATGAAATAATAATTGGTGAGTATGTGAAACAACACTGAACAAAATATTTTGAAAATACATTCAAATTTATGTTTTATGTTGACCTATAATGTCCAAACTTATTATTTAATTAATAATAAATAATTTAACATGCTATTGCTAGTATTTTATTGCTCTTCTGCTTTTACCAGTATTTATGTTGATTCTCAAAAATTAAAATGAGAATGCATTGGAAAATTGTTTGTATAGTTTCATAGTTTTGTCAGCACCAGTGACTAAAATTGCACAATAGTTTTATGCAGAGACAGAGTTTAATGATGAAAGGAGTGAGCCTTTGACTTAGCTCAGTGCTGTCCAATAAAGATTGCTCACTCAGCATAATTATATTAAGTGCATTTCAAGACTTTCCATATCATTGTGTGTATCATTAGTTCCACAATGCATACTGGGTGAGTGGAAGTCAATCATGCTACGGGCTACGGAGGTAGCATCGGGGTGCTCATGGGTCGCTTGACAAAGTGGACTAGTATGAGGATTGAACTGAGGGGTGAGAGCTCCAGAAGTTAGATTAGATATAGCTTTAGACACAATTTAAGACCAAGTCCCAGACAATTGCGGTAGGCTTTCTAACCAACCTGTCTTCCCAAATCTGAACTGCCTCCAATGGTAGTTGACCAAGTACATCTACCTTCCCAGAATGAAAACATGGTGGTTGGGTTCCTTGTAATAAAGGCAGGTGTCGAAAGTAAATATGCAACTCAAGCTTCCTGCCTTGATAGATGAAAATCTGGCCCAGAGCAACTGAAAAGGAAGCTATGCATTGACATGCACATGTTGATACACATAAAAACAAACATTTGTATATGCAAACACACACAAACAGGATGAACTACACTGTCTACAGTTAAGGACTGTCATTTACCTTCTGGGATAAGAGAACACAGTTACTGGAATATAATTCATGACTGCCACATGCACAAACTTTTTTGCATCATCGATGATACTGAGAATGGAGGCAAGGTCCTCAGTCCGTCCATCTGGGCACAATGCACGGGGAGAGCTCTGAAAATGGAAAAGGAACCAGGACATCAAGACAACTCAATCCAATTCTATAGGACAGCCAGACCAACACTATTAGGAAGGACAGAAGCATAATACATCAGTCCCTCAGAACTATTCCACCATTCAATAAGATCCTGATTGATGTTTTACCTCAACTTGATCTTCCCACCATATATCCCTTGAATCCTTGAGTATCAAGACACTCTGATCCGTCTTGAAAACAACGTCTGAAAATCCACAACTCTCCAAGTATCCACCTTGCCTACCTTTTACCAGTGCTATCGGCTTCAGAAAGATGTCCTTCCATTTTCTAAACCCCAGAGAATAAAAGCCTCGCCTGGTCATTCCCTCCACAGAGGACAAGCCCTTCATCCCAGGAGTCAACTGCCTGAACATTTGTGGCATGCTGTCTAGGACAAGCAGATCGTTCCTTAAGGAAGGAGACCAAAATAGAACAGTATTCCAAGTATGGTGTCACTAAGAACCATAATACGATGGCAGAAAGACTTGGTTACTTTTATTCTCTCATCCCTTTGTAAAAGCAGCTATATAACATTAGGGAGGCAGTTATCCAGGATTCTAAGCAACTGTTCTGAGGGTATGCGTTCAAATCCCATGAGATGGTGAAATTTGAATGCAATGAAAATCTGGAATAAAAAGCAAAATCGAATAATAGCTGCATAACAACTGTTGATTGTCATAAAAACCCACCTTGTTCACTCATGCCCTTTAAGGAACGAAATCCACTGTCCTTACCTGGCCTACATGTGACTCCAGACCTACAGCAATGTGGTTGACTCTTAATTGCCCTTGAGGTAGTAACAGATGGGTAACAAATGATGGCCTAGCCAGCAACACCCACATCCCATTTAAAAAGAAAAATATTGCTTTTTATTCTTGCATTTCAACTTTGAGATTTATGTGCATTAACACCAGTAGCTGATGGCATAGCAGTAATGTCAATAAACTAGTAATCCAGAGAAACAGACTAACTGCCTAGAACCCATCTAGTCCACCTTTAGCCCTGATCTGTCTATTACCATGCACAATTACGCCGGTCACAAAATAATGCATTTGATGTTTGAAACTTCTAGAAATAGTCAAAACAATTCAGGTACTCCTACATACCAAACCACTTCAGAAATGTTGCTAGATGTTCATATAACTGCTCACCATGAATTTCTTTATTAGGTCCATCCACATCTCATGAACAAATAACAAAATAGCCTGACTAGCAAGGGAACGAACTCTCAACTGCTCAACACCTGTCCTGCATCAATGCGGATCCCATGAAAACCACTGGAAGAAACAGGCAATGTTTAGGAAGCTTACTGAGAAATAGACACTGGCTAGACTGTCATTGAGCTCCAGCACCATAGGGTTTTTCTCATTGTAGAATGTTGAGTAATTACTAGGCCATGGAGATGGGATGCTGCTGTTGTGCCCACCAAGATTCCAGTACTCCTCGAAAATTTTGCCCAGATCCTCAGCCAGTTGGCTGCAGTTGAAGATGATGGCTCCCAGCTCCTTAACCTGTCAAAGGTGAGAATGTCAAGGTAAGGAAATCTGGCAAACGTTAGCAATTGGGTGTTGAGCACCTTGGAAACAAAGCTTTTTTTTTTAAAAAAAGGAATTTACATGAAACTCTTCACATCCACAAAATGCCCCAAAGTGACACAAGAATGTAACCCCAAGGCACTTTACAGAAGCATTTTGTAACAAAGTGTAATGTCGAGCCACGTAAGATGACCAGAATTTTAGCCAAAGAAACTTGTTTTAAATAGGGGCCACAAAGAAGGAGCGCGAGGTAGAGATAAGGAGAAATTTAGGGAGGGAATTCCAGTGCTTCTGGTTCAGACAGCAGAAGGTCTGACTATCAACAGTGAACAATTAGAAATAGGGATTCATGAAAGGCTAGGATGAGAGGAGCAGAGAGATTTCAGAGATTTGAGAGGTTGGATGAAATTACTGAGATAGGGAGAGGGTGGGACATGGATAGATATGCTAACAAGGATACAACTAAAAACTATTAACCTCAACCCAGAGCACTGAAGGGCAGGAGCAATTCTCCTGACTCAAAAATAATGCCCCTCTCCAATATCCTGACAAATTACTTTTGCCTCCATACGTTTGAGCCATAGGCACAGGCTGAATAGGCTTGGGCTATTTTCCTTGGAGCTTTAAGGGGGATTCTTATAGAGGATTATAAAATGAGAAGCACAGATAGGGCAAATAAGCAAGGTATTTTCCTGAGGGGTGGGGTGGGGGAGGAGGAGTGGTGACTAGCAGGCATAGGTTTAAAGTGAGGGAGGAAAGATTTTAGAAAAGGTACCCAAGGGGCAACTGTTTCATGCAAAGGGTGGTATGTGTATGGAATGAGCTGCCAAAGGAAGTGGTGGATGCTGGTACGATTACAATATTTAAAAGGCATCTGGATGGGTATATGAATAGAAGGATATAAAGGGATATGGACCAAGCCCTGGCGAATGGGACAAGATTAATTTAGGATATCTGGTCAGCATGGACAAGTTGGACTGAAGGGTCTGTTTCCATGCTGTACATCTCTAGGATTGTCTATTTGCACCCTCAAGCTGATCCCACCACCTGCCTTCCACAAATGATCATTCTTCCCCCAGTTAATTGCTGGCAGATTGACGCCAAGAGGCAATGTACCTGGGGTCTACTCTTCCCAGTTCTGAAACCCAGTTCATGCCATTTTGACTTTTCCTGTGGAATCTCTCAGCAAATCATCACCAAGCAGTGAACAAACATGCATGGCAAAAGGAAAAAGAACACCATGTTGAAGCTTTTTGCTTTATGCTCATCAAGACAGAATTGCAAGAATGCCAAACTTGAAAGGAAACAACAATTTATACTGCATGAGAAAAAGGCAATGACTGGATGGCAAATGGACTCTAATTGATTGAGGCTTTGCTCTAGAGATTGTACTAGGGAACAGTTAATTGCGAAGCATTTGTTTTTAAAGCAGGCACGTCAACGCTATTTGGTCAAGATTTTCATGAAGATGCCCCAGGGAATGGTCATGCCCCATGTTTATTTGAAAAGGTACAATGGAAAGGACAGCAATTTGAGTGTGCATATATCTCATAACTTCTTAGCATGTCTTGAGAGCTTGATATTTTCAGGTTTTGCCATTAGAGATAAGAGTGCTGACACTTCACATCTTAAGCTGTGCCCATCCACAGCTTTTCCTCAGTACCTGGGTCAACGATCTCCAATCCATATTGGCACTTCCAATATATACATGTTTCCTGTCAACAATCCAGAATTTTGTATGTAGAACTCCAGCCGTCAATCTGGCCATGTCCACAACTGTAAACTTTGCTCCTGTTGACAGAAAAAACACACGGGTCCCAATAATCACATGTGCTATGGTCACTTGACAGTCAACGAAGAACTTTCTTTTTTAATATACAAGTCAAGGGTGTCAGGGGCGAGGCTAGATTTCTTGCCCATCCCTAAATAACCCTGAGAAAGTGGTAATGAGCCATCTACTCGAACCACTGCAATACATGCAGTATGGGTAAACCCACAATGCTTTTAAGGAGAGTGTTCTCGGAATTTGATGTAGTGACAGTGAACAAATGGTGATATAATTCCAAGTGAGGACTGCTTGTATGCAGGTGGTGGTTTTTCAATGGGTCTACTGCCATTATCTTTCTTGGTGGAAGAGATTATACATTTGGCAATCTTGTCACAAGTGCCTTGGTGAGTTACTGCAATGCACCTTGTAAATAATATACATTGTTGCTATAGTTGCATTCATGGAGGAACTGAATGTTGCAGGTGGCAGCTGGAATGCTGATTAAGTAGGTTATTTGGTCCTGAATGGTAGTGAGTTTTGTTAGGACCATCAGGTCTTCCCAAAGTTCTTCATTGTTAATGAAATACTTTTGAAGTGCAGTTAGTGCTGTAATATTAAAAACACAGCAGTCCACTAAGCACAGCAAACTCCCCCAAAACAGGGAATATGATAATGAGCAGGTAACTGATCTATTGAAGATAGTGGGATAGAGTGAGCGCCCATCTGAATATTGTCATAGGTACATTTATCTGAGAGGCTTCTTTTACCTGATTTACAGTGTCATCTAAAATATAATAACTTCTAACACTGCAGTGCTTCCTCAGTACTGCACTGGAGCATCAGGCTACACTTGGTGCTCAAGTCTCCAGAGCAGGGCTCAACTTATTCCACAGCTGACTGACAGAAAGCTAAGTGGCAGGGAATTAAATGCTAGTCCAAAGAAGCCATTGTGCCTTTGACACCACTACTTTGACCGAACAATCCAACTGGTCCTATACAGTGGCTCTGTAATCAGAGCCCTGAAGATGCTCCCTTCATGCATTTATTGGCAAATAGATTAGGGAAGTGGTAGCTTAACGATAATGAAGGCTAGTCTAACAGTGACCATTTAACCATTGCTGATTGCCATAAAAACCCATCTGATTCACTAAAGTCCTTTAGGGAAGGAAATCTGCCATCCTTTTCTGGTCTCATCTACACATAATTCCAGACCTTTAGAAATGTGGATAACTTAATTACCCTCTGATTAATTAAGGATGGGAAATAAATGCAGTGATGCCCACATCAGATGTTTAAATTTAAAAAAAGATTCTTGAAAAAAACAATGAGTCAAATCAGCACTCAAACATTTTGGAAAACTATCACGAGTCAAACCTAAGTAAATGTACCATTCTTCTCCAGAAGATGCAGGTCATTCAGAGTTCCTGTTCTCGATGGTTTACTGACAGCGATACGGACATTCAGAACCTTAGAAACTTCCTTCAGTTTCTGCAGAACTTCTTCACCCTGAAGGGGCAAGTTATTTATCAAAACTGGAAGCGTAGCAAGGAGTGAACAACATGACAGAGTTCAGGATAGACAAACGCAGCAAAAATGAAATTCAACACAAAGTGCAGATGATACATTTGGTCAGAATATTAAAATGGACGATACAAATTTAATTCTTTTTCGAAAATTGCTCTTGGACATGCTGCTGAGTAGACCAGTGTTTATTGGTCGTGCCTAATTGCCCTAAAATTGGTGGTAGCCTTTGTAAGCTGCTGCAGTCCACGTGCTGGAGGGGGAAACAATGCTATTAACGGAGGGAGCTCCAGGACTTTAACCCAGTGACACTGAAGGAATGGCAATATTTCCAAGTCAGGATTGTATACAATTTGGATGCGAATTTTCAAGTAGTGTTTCTGCTGCCTTTGATCTATTGGAGGTCACAGGTGCACTGGAGACCTGGATGGGTGGTACAATCATAAAGGAGATGCTAGAACAGAGAGAGTTGTGGCTATTGGGTATACAAATCTTTGAAGATTATGAAATCTTGGTTAACAAAGCCATTAATAAAAACTGAGGGAATCCTGAGCTTTATGTATCGAGATGATGAGTACAAAAGACAGAAAATTATGCGAAACTTTATAGAAACACTCATTGAATGCCATCTAGGATGTTGTGTCCAAGTCTGGACATGACACATTAGGAGGATGTCAAAGCTGATACAAATGAGTAGTTCCAAAACTGGGGTTTGGACTGAAGAAGCCAGGAGTAAACCATTCTCCCCCCTCGAGCCTGCTCTACCATTCCAAACAATGCTGATCACTGACCTCCACTCCTCTTCCTGCTATCCCCACATCCTTTGATATTATTAGTAACTTGAAATCGCTCTTCGGCCAGAAAGGC
This sequence comes from Chiloscyllium punctatum, assembly GCF_047496795.1. NCBI lineage: Eukaryota > Metazoa > Chordata > Chondrichthyes > Orectolobiformes > Hemiscylliidae > Chiloscyllium > Chiloscyllium punctatum. Next base: position 62,231,363 of record NC_092767.1, on the reverse strand, counting down.
AATTTGATGATAGTTTTTAAAATCATGCAGACCCAAGTTCAATTTCACCCTGCATGGAGTTTGCACATTCATCCCATGTCTGCAGGGATTTCCACCAAGTGTTCCGGTTTCTTCCCACAGTCCAAAGATGTGCAGGCTAGGTGGATTGGTCATGCTAAATTGCCCATACTGTTCAGCGATTAGGTAGACTAACCATCAGTAATACAGAGTTACAGTGATTGGGTGGGATGCTCTTCAGTGGGTTAGTGTGGACTCAATGGACCAAATGGTCTGCTTCCACACGGTATGAATTCTATGGTTCTATGATTTGTCATCACACATTTCCTATTCTGTTCCCTGCAAATATTTCTATCTGGCCTTCATCCCCCTTGATTAAAAATCTATCCAACTCAACCTTGAATAAATTTAACGATACTACCCCTTCTCTGGAAAAGCATTTCAAGAGACCAAAAGAACCTCAAGAAATTTCTTCACATCTCCATTTTAAATGAGAAACCCCTTGTTTTTAAATGGTTCTGGATTCCCTCACAAGGGGAAACACTCTTAAGCCACCCTCAGTATAGTATAGGCTTTAAAAAAAAAAAATCACCTCTCATTCTTTTAAACTCTATCAAGTAAAGGATTGACTATGTAAACTGGAAGCTATGTTAAATTGATGTAGTACATGTAGTAAAATGATGGTGAAGATCTGAAGAGAGAAGCAACAGTCTGAGTCTCACGCTAAGTCTATGTGTACCTAGTTAAAAAACACAACCCCAGGTTACAGTCCAAAGCACTAGCCCCTGCTCCTTCATCAGGTGGTGGACACAACCACATGATGAAGCAGCACTGCTCCGAAAGCTAGTGCTTCCAAATAAATCTGTTGGACTATAACTTGGTGGTGTGCGATTTTTAACTTTGCCCCACCCCAGTCCAACACTAGCACCTCCAAATTATGTGTACCTATTTAGTAAAAGTGAACAAGCAATTTAATTTGGAGACATTGGACTCCAGTGAGTTGACCTGTGAGTAGTGTATTTGACTTCATGCAATACCACCACCACACAATAAGAAAGACTTCAAAGATTATTTCTTCCTCACAAAACATGCATCTAAGGAATCAGGCGAGTGAAACTCTTCTGAACTATTTAGTACAAATCTGACGAATGTTAAATATTTCCCCAGACTGTACCTGGTTGGCAGAAGGTTCCAATGTGTGCGTGTCACTGTTTTGCATGGTCCAGTAGAAGGAGCTGATCTCAATGCTTTTCTCTGCCTCCCTCAACAACTTCATCCACCCTTCAAAAATAGATGGGTTCACAGTGGAGTTAGGCCCAAAATGCATCCCCTCTGGAATACTCTCAACGAGGACAAGACTGCAAGCATAAGACAGAACATAAGAATGTATCAGCCCATGGAACCTTATGCATCAGAAGACAAGCAGCTCTGTCTTAACAGGAGATTTCAATGCCATAACAATCATCACCATTGACCCCAAAGGCAATGCTGCAAACAATTGCACAAGTCCCTTCAGAGGATGTTGCAATTCATTGTTTACTCAGGGGTTCATAAAAGAGGCTTTGTAGCTGTATGACTTAAGAATCCATCTGGGAGCATTACAAAACCCACTATTTCCCCCCTCCCCCCAACTCTAGGAGAGGCTGGGGTCCCAGCCAATTTCCTGGGTACCTGCATGAGTCTGACCAGCCCAATTCTACATCAGCTGCAGCTTTTCCGATCTCAAAGGGAATGCTGATCTTCTTGTCCATTTGGTGATTGTAGGGGAACAGCAGTAACTGTACCATCATCAGGAGGATAAGAATGACAACCACGGCCAACACCAGCACTGCATCTCTGTAAATCTGGAGAAGATACATACTTTAGAATCTCTGCTACCTGCAGCATTGGTGCTACCTCCCCACACAGTCCAGTGAGATTCATTATCCAAAGTAAAGCATCACTTCCCCACCTTTACCAGAGAGTAACAACTGCTAGACACAAGCATCGAGGTCAGAAAGGCTATGATTAATGGCTAAATTTTTTTTAAAAATCAGAACCTTGAGCCTGTTCTGCCATTCAATTAGAAGGTGAGTGACCTACCCCTTAACTCTGGAGGGAATATCCATCTTCCTCGAATGGAGTTCTTCAACTTTAAATATTAACTGTCTCTCTCCACAAACACTAACAGACTTGCTGAGTAGTTTGAACATTTTCTGGCTTTCAAATTTCCTACATTCATAGTATTTTACTTTTCCACTCCACTATCCACATTGCTTTCACTACTCTTTATCCCCCTACCTACTAAATATATGTCCATCACATTTTTACAAAACCTCAAATTGTTGCCCCTCAACAGTATATTTTTTGAGGAGGGACAAGGAAAGAGTGGGCGCAAGAGGGGCAACGTAATAGAATTTTAACATTATGCTGTCTGGGTCTGGAGTCTCCCACAAATTAACCCCATCAAATCCTTTGATCATCTTAAATACTTTCTTTAATCATTCAACTGGAGAGAATGGATGCTTTGTCTTCATAATATTCCTGCTTGTGTTGCCAAAGTGAGGAAAACTATCATTAATTCATGGCTTCATCTTACCACAAGCTGCAAGACAGCAGAATCATGTGACATTATGTCACACCTGGTGATGAAATAGCCTAGTGAAACACAGCATATCATTGACAGACAATGTCATGTACTAATCTTCCCTCAAGTCTTTGATTTAAACCATGATATTACAGACTATGCAACCTGATCTCTGGGTTCATCCTTTTTGGTCCTGATGCTGCTTGTTGGCATGAAACATGTCAGCAACGAAGACCTCATTCCCCCTTACACCCAGAATATGGTCTCAGATTACCTTCTGCAATCTGGAATTCCACAGGGTACAGTTCCCCTTCCCATCAGGGAAGGCAGTTGATGTCTTCAGCTGAAGCAGAAAAGAGAAGAACATATGTTAAATGACAGCTTGTTGAGGCTCTGCTCCCACATAGGTGTACGCACAGATGTGAAGCATGAATGTGCTGTTAGACCGTGGAAACCATGATGGTTAAAGCTGCTTTTGCTCGTGCATGCACACACACACACACACATATATATATAAGAACTTAAGCCTCCAACTCGGCACCGCCCTCTTGGCCTGTCCATCGTCTTTCCCATTTATCCATTCCAGCCTCTGATCTATCACCTTCGCCCCCATCTTCATCTACGTATCACATTCCCTCCTTCCTCCATCCCCCACTCCCATTTTATCTCAACCCTGATGAAGGGCTTATGCCCGAAAAGTTGATTCTCCTGCTTCTCCTGACTGGCTGTGCTTTTCTAGCAGCACACTCTACTCAGATCTCCAGCATCTGCAGTCCTCACTTACTCCATTCTGTATTACCCCTCAAGTCTAAACATCTATTGATTGTTGCCTTGATTCAACTGAACATACAGTTTTGTGGCACATACAGTTCCAAATAGAGTTCATGTTAAAATTGTACAAGACCATTGGTTCGGCCGCATCTAGAATACTCTGTACAGTTCTGGTCACCACATTACCAAAAGGATGTGGGCGCTTTGGAGAGGGTGCAGAGAAGTTCTACGAGGATTTTGCCTGATATGGAAGGTGCTGGCTATGAAGAGAGGTTGAGTAGGTTAGGTTTATTTTCATTAGAAAAAAGGAGATTGAGGGGGGACCTGATTGAGGTATACAATATCATGAAGGGTATAGACAGGGTGGATAGAGACAAGCTTTTTCCCAGGGTGAAGGATTCCATAATGAGAGGTCACACTTTCAAGGTGAGAGGTGGAAAGTTTAAGGGTGATACACGCTGCAAGTACTTCATACAGAGGGTGGGGGGCATCTGGAACACGTTGCCAACAGAGGTAGTAGAGGCAGGCACGGTAGATTCATTTAAGATGCATCTGGATAGATGCACGAGTAGGTAGGAAGCAGAGGGATACAGATGCTTAGTAATTGACTGACAGGTTTAGACAGTACATTTAGATTGGCTCAGGCTTGGAGGGCCGAAGGGCCTGTACCTGGGCTGTCAACTTTCTTTGTTCTTCGTATATTTATAATCTTCTGGATTAAGCAATTTGTCCATATCTCACTCTTACATGGACAACCTTTATTCTGAGACACAGTGTCATTCTGGGTACTAACCATTTTCGAATATCTCTACACTTCCATGTTGCAGTAGAGGCTGTAGAAATCCAACTTTGTTCTTCTACTTTGAAGCGTGCATGGGAAAATATTGGCCCGGAATAACAGGGTAGGAGAATGGGTCTGGGTGGGTTATTCTTTGAAGGATAGGTGTGGATTTGTTGGGTTGAAGGGCCTGTTTCCACACTGTAGGGATTCTATAATTCTGCAAGTTAAACAGACTGGGAAAGCACAGCACTTTCCACCACCTCAGCATATCTCAAAGAATCGCACAAGCTGAAATGCCGAATCAAGTGTGGGGACCATCTTAAAGCAGTAAATTGGGGAATGAAATTAGGCACAGCATGATCCCACAAACTTGCAATGTGAAAACTAACCACAGAGCCTGATTTTAAGCAGCCCTTGGCAAGTAACCACTGTCTGGGATACTGGAGCAAAACTGGAGGGAACTCTCCTGCCCTTCTTAAAATAGCCATGGGATTTCTCATGTTCACTTGACAGGTTCACAGTCCCATATAAAAAAAATGACAACTCTGACAGCACAACATGAATTAAGTCATTGCTATGGGGAATCTCAAAGTCCGTCAGGCTGGGGAAGGGGAGAACTATGAGCAGAGAGAACAATTGGAGTCTGTTTAAGGTCTCGCTGCAAAGATCAGTGTGACCTGGTCACAAGAGACCTGCAAATAACTGAGGAAATTGAATTAAGCTTCATTAACAGGAAATCATATTGACCTTTCCTGTCTGAGCTTGAAGTAGGTCACTGAGCTCGGAATTGTATAGGAAACCAGTCAACACCCCATCCAAAACTCCTGCACAAGACAAAATGGTTGTTGGAAGGGTCTCAGGGTCACTGGGGTTGAATGGTAACTGAGAGAGGTGTCCTCATCATCACAAGCCAGTGGCTCGACAGAAAAGTGAACACATCTACACACAAAGGTTCAGGATCAGTGTGGACTGTGATGGGCCCAAAGGTCCAATGTCCTCCTCTTTCCTGCTTCTGTGGTGAGGCAGAAGTGAACTTGAGCTGCAAAGCATCTCCCACTCAGTCACATGAACAAACATACTTAGTCAGTCATACACTCACATGCAACCATATACACCACAGGGACACTTCTACATGTGGTCCTTTTACTCTCACAGGGACTCACACTCATACCTATTAACCTAGATATGCTCCCAGTCTCCTACCTCACCATCACTGTCTAGTTACCTTCTGGTATATCAGTTGCAGCTTCATTTCTTTCTTCCCTAGGCCTGGCTGGGATCTCAGAAGTACAACTGCAGGAAGGAGAAATATTAAGTTATGGCAATATTGAATAACTGCTTCTTCAAATTAATCTGGACATCCTGCCCCATGACTCACTACCCCAGGCTTCCAAAAACTGTGGTTATCCTATCAAACCACATGCAGCTGACCAATTCTCCCATGCAAAGCATCCCAGCAAGTTTACTTCCCTTGAGTGCACCTTAAACTTCCATTATGGGATCATCTCTGTTTGCAGACTTTCAGAGCAGGCTGACATAGGATTTGATCAAGGTGATCAAGTGGATGGATTTAAATAAGATCCCCATTAGAGAATAGTACCTGGATTAGGGGTTTACGTTGAAGGTTTTGAGCTGGAGTTCCAGGTTAGGAAGAGAGGATTCTCCCTGCTCTGCTTCGAAGTGATGCTGACAACATCTTTCACATCTATTTGAACAGTCCTCACCCAAAAGATATTGTTTTGCTGGTAGGGAGTGTTGCACGAATATCTTTATAGATTTGACTGGAGCAATGGAGCAGACAAATGTAATTAATATTGAACAAATGTATTGAAAGATACTGCTTGATTCAGTTTGGTATCACAAAGTCAGCAGCTTCCACCTTAGGTGGCATCGAGAGAGGAGACTCCGTGCTTTTTGCATTAACAGCATAGTGGTGCAATGGTTAGCACTGCTGCCTCACAGTGCCAGGAACCCAGGTTCAATTCCAGCCTCAAGCAACAGCCTGTATGGAGTTTGCACATTCTCCCCATGTCTACGTGGGTTTCCTCCCATAGTCCAGAGATGTGTCATTAGGTAAACTGGCCATGTTAAATTGCCCATGGTGTTCAGGAGTGTGTAGATTAGGTGCATTAGACAGGGGACATGCAGAGTGGTAGGGCTAGGCAAATGGGTCTGGATGGGATACTCTTTGAAGAGTCAGTATGGACTTGTTGGGACAAATGACCATACTATAAGGATTCTATGAACACAGAGAGCATGTTTAATTCTTATATGAAATGGGAGCACAAGATAGCAAGGCCACCACTTGTCCTGGAATTCAATGACTTGTTCAGCCTTTTTTTGAGAACAGTTGAGGGTCAACCATAATGCGATGAGTCTGGAGTGACATGTAGGCCAGACCAGATGAGGATAGCAGATTTCCCTCCCCAAATGGCATTAGTATTTGTGGTCAAACTAGGCTCTTAATTCCAGCTTTTTTTAAAATAAGAAAATAAAAATTGTATCAATGTCATGGATTTGATCTGCTGTCTCCAAAACATTAGGCTGGGGTTCTGAATTACTAGTGCACTGATAGTACCATCATGCGTCAACTCCCAACTATACGTACCCTTACATCAACCTCTCTGTACACGTACAGTCATTTCACTCAGTGCCGAGGCGATCTCTATCTGTACAGTTCCTGTGCACTCATCCAAATTTTCACTGCATTCATTCCCTTCGTATCTTGCAGCAAAGAAACTTCAGTAAAGATCCCTCTAATCAGGGAGCCCTCATCATGTACCAATGGGGAGCTGGAGTAGAGAATGCTGTACACAGCAGGGCTATCTAATGTTCTTACAGGACTGCATATAACTTTAACAGATGTCTCTAAAGCATACACAGCATGAACAGTTGTAACCCATTTTCCATTCTTTGAAATTATTGGCACAGAAACAGTTATAAGAGGAGATAGTGTATTTAACATTATAACACTATAAACTGTTCTTCACGAGTCCTTCAGATTAGATAGGCTAGGATGACTTTCCCCAAAAGGGGTGGCTGATGTGTGAGTTAATTATGACCTGGGTAGAATGGACTAGTTTCCCCAGCAGAGAGGTAATTTACCAGGGTCACTGATTGAACGTGCCTGGTAGAAGGTTGAAGAGAAGACTTGTGAAAATATGTTTCAGAGGGTAGAAGTTGTCTGGAATTTACTGCCCAGTTTGGTGGTTGCAGCAGAAACCCTCAACTAATTTATAAGGAAAATGGATGTACACCTGATGTGCTGGAACATGCAGGCCTATTGGCCAAATGGTGGAGGCCAGGGTTAAAATGGGCAGCTAGTTTTTCCTGGAATGGTGTAGGCATAGGGTTTCCTTCGGGTGCTACAGTTTCCTTTCACAGTCCAAAGATGTGCAGATTAGGTGAATTGGACAAGCTAAATTGCCTGTAGTGTTCAGGGATGTGTAGGTTAGGTGCATTAGTCAGGGGAAATGTAGAGTAATAGGGTACGGGAATGGGTCTGGGTGGGATACGCTTGGGAGGGTCAAGCTGGACTTGTTAGGCCAAATGGCTGGTTTACATACTGTAGTGAAAATGGGCTGACTAGCCTCTTTCTCTGCTGTGCCTTTTCTTTAGTTCTGTGGGAGGATAAGGTAGCAGCATAACAGGGAACCACATCATGCTCCTTTGGCTTGTTGGCCACATTGGCATCCACAGGTCTAGGGTACATGCAGCCTGTGAAAGGAACATGGGGTAGTCAGTCCCACGATGTCATTCACTTGCACGACCTCATGAATAGTGGAAAAGAAAAGTGATTTAATTTAACAGAGATAGAGGAGTAGTGATAATGTCACTGATTTAATATTTCAAAGGTCCAAGCTAATGCTCTGGGTATGTAGGTTGATGTCTGATGGCTACAGCTTAATATCATCTGAAATAGTGACTATGAAAATGATCACTGATTGTTCTTTTAAAAAAGCCTTTACTGCTTAAAGACCCTCCTTATAAAATCTGGTCTTGTGCAAGACGCTTGCTCTGAAGGTGTTGCTTAACAGTTTAAACTGACTCATAAGCACAATTCTGTAATCTAATCAATATCATCCCATCCTCAAACCAACAGCTTCAACACATGATAAGTTTTTTTTAAAGTTTGCTTTGAAAAAATGTTTCAGATTTCCACCATCCACAAAAACAAAAATTGCTGGGAAAACTCAGCAGGGCTGGCAGCAACTGTGGAGAGAAATTGAGGTTAACGTTTTGGATCCAGAGATGCTTCCTCGAATTGGTTCTATGTATTGCTCTGGAATGTTTAAGGGGAATGATTCGAGGCATACAAGGTTTATGTTCCCCTCTTATGAAGGTCTGTCAAAGGAGGTTCTAGTTAACTAGGCCAGAAGATTGAAATGGCCTGAGCAGCTCTACTATTGCTATGGTGCACAGGATCTCAGGCTACATTACAAGCCTCGGAGACATTTAATTGTCAGTGGGCCAGAAAACAACTTTGGTTTGTGAGGGAGGCTCTTTAAGACATCCAAACAAATTTTAAAAGGGTGGGAGCATTGCATCTGATCTCCATAGTACGATCATTGTTGAATAAGTCTAAATTCAAAAAGAGGAACTTGAGTCGCCTGTGCTAAAGTTTGCAAAATATATCAGCAATGTAACAGAAATTTCACCACCCCTCCTCCTCCAAACCACCAAATGCTTTGAGTTTCCGTCACACAGCTCACAAAACCGCTGAAGTATCTGTAAAGAGGGAACCGGTCCCCAGAGAAAGATGACTGTGGCTAAATACAACACAGCCTTTCTTAAGTAGGCTTAAACAGGGCAAGTATCTCCTTGGTATATGGTCCTAATGAAAATCTGAGGAGAAAATTGTCAGACCACAAGGAAAAAAAAGCAGGGGGGTGGAATTAGTACTGGATGAGTTGATCTTACAGACAGTTGGCACAGTGACTGCAACTTGAATGGCCCCCTTCTGTGCTCAAACTGTTCTAACATTCTATGAAAAGTCTGAAGAATGAAGGCTACAATACAATAGTCCACTGCATAATGCTCCCACCTGAGTCTAGCTTTCACAACAAAGTCAGAGTCAGAGAGTTATACTGCACGGAAATAGACCCTTCAATCCAACTGGCCATGCCAACCAGATATCCTAAATTAATCTAGTCCCATTTGCCAGCATTTGGCCCATATCCTTCTAAACCCTTCCTATTCATGTACCCATCTAGATGCCTTTTAAATATTGTAATTCTACCAGCCTCCAACACTTCCTGTGGCAGCTCGTTCCAAAAGACACACCATCCTCTACATGAAAACGTTGCCCCTTAGGTCCCTTTTAAATCTTTCCTCTCTCACTTTAAACCTATGCCCTCTAGTTTTGGACTCCCTTACCCTGGGGAATAGACCTGGCTATTCACCCTATCCCTGCTCCTTTATGATTTTATAATCCTCTGGGATGAGAGTGCACTAGCGAGTGTAAATAACAAATTCAACAGATGTTGCCCAAGTTGGTGCATTTCAGCTATAAAGAGAGACCACATAGGGTAGAGTTATTTTTCTTGGAGCAGAGAAAGTGGATGCAAAACCAGATTGAAGTATACAAATTATGAAGGGCATAGATGGGGTCAATAGGAATATACTTTCCCTCTTTGTACAGGAATCATCAATTTAAGGTAAGGGGCAGGAGCTTTAGAGGGGATCTAAACAGCAGATTTTGTCACCCATAGGGTAATGAGTATCTGGAACCCTCTGCCTGAAAGGGTAGTAAAGGTAGCAACTATCACCACATTTAAGTTGCATCTAGATGAACACTTGAAATGTCACAGCATACAAGACTATGGATCAGGTCCTGAGAAATAGCGCTAAAGTAGAGAGATAGGCAAAAGTGAGGACTGCAGATGCTGGAAACCAGAGTTTAGATTAGAGTGGTGCTGGAAAAGCACAGCAGGTCAGGCAGCACCGAGGAGCAGGAAAATCTACGTTTCGGGCAAAAGCCCGATTCCTGGTGAAGGGCTTTTGCCCGAAATGTCTATTTTCCTCATCCTCGGATGCTGCCTGACCTGCTGTGCCTTTCCAGCACCACTCTAAAAGTAGAGGGGTGTCTGATGACCAACATGAATATATATGATGGACCAAAAGGGTCTCTTGCTATGCTGTAAAACTCTGAATCCATTTCCACATATAAATGATGATTGAAGCATTTTAACATTCCCAGTTAACATTCCCATTTTAACATCTAAACTAGAACGAAATTCACAGACTCACTTAAGTGTTGCAGCACTGACAGAAACCATTTGATCCATCATGCCTGTACCAGCTCTAAACCGAACACAGGCTGATCCCCCATGGAGGTTCTGAGGCAGTGCTGCATTATCAGAGCACTGCATTTTCCCTTGTCGACAAAAACTGTCCATTGCCGAGAGGAGACAACTAATTCCTCATTGTCATTCCATGTTGGAGCAACAGCACAGCAAATAGTGCAAGACTTTACAGACAAGGAAAAGGACTCTTCATTCAAAGACACCTTTCACATCTACAAGACATCCCAAGTGCATTGCAGCCAATGTGGTAGTTAACCACTAGTAGCCAAACTGAGTACAGCAACATCCAACAAACGTGACAAATGGTCAAAACATCCATTTTTAGGCATGCTGGCTGAGACATGAATATTATCCATTATCCCAGGAAGACGTTTCCTGCTGCTCTTCAGATACATGATAAGATATTTCATATACAGAGAGAGAGGCAATTTAATTTCTCATCTGAAAGACAGGACCTGAATGGGATACTTGAGCAGCCATGAGGAGCAGGCTGTCCAGTGTAAGCTGTGCCTGGGCTGCAAATCAGCTACAACAACCATTGGGCTCCAATAAAACTTCTAAATGCATCCCTCTCACACCCCTGTGGGTTGGAGCTCCACACCAAAGGTCCTACCTTTTATTAATATAGAAACATTTAAAAAGAAAAGAGCATGAGTAAGCCATTCTGCCCTCATGCCTGCTTCACCATTCAAAATGAACATGCTTGATCATCTAATTCAGAACCCTGTTTCTGCTTTCTCCCCAAACTCTTTGATCCCATCAGCCCCAAGAACTAAATCACCTCCTTCCTAAAAACAACCACCTTCTGTGGCAGTAATTTCCACCGGTTCACCACTGTCTTCATGAAGAAGTTTGTCTTCATCTCAGTCTTAAATGGCCTACCCCATATCCTTAAGTTGTGACTGCAGATTGGTTCTGGTCTTCCCAGTCAGTGGGTACATCCTTCCTGCAATTACTTTGTCTAATTCTGTTAGAGTTTTATAGGCTTCTATGATTTCCCCCTCCCTCATTTTTCTAAATGTCAGTGAATATAGTTCTAATCAATTCAATATCTCTTTATATGTCACTCCTGCAATACCAAAAATCAGTCTGGTAAATCTTTGTTGCATTGCCTCCATATTCAGAATATCCTCCCTCAAATAAAGAGGCCAAAACAGTATAAAATACTGCAGCGTTGTCTCACTAAGGCTCTGTATAATTGTATCAAGACACCCTTGCTCTTGTACTGAATCCTCTCACTTTGAAGGCTAACATATAATTTGCCTTCTTCACCATCTGCACCTGTATGCTTACTTTCAGCAACTGAGGTTCAAGGTCACCCCTCCCCTTTTCCAATCCATCACCATTCAGATAAATCTACCTTCCTAGTCGTACTACCAAAGTGGATAACCTCACACTTACCCACATCATACTGCATCTGTCACACCCAATCATCTCTTCACATCCTCATGGTTGCTCCCCACACGCAGCTTGATGTCATCAACAAACTTGGAGATATTACATTTAGTTACCTCATCTTAAATCAATAATACATACTATGAATAGCTGGGGCCCAAACACTGATCCCTGCAGTACCCCATTAGTCACCTGCCTGCCACTTGGTAAAAGACCTATATACTCCTACTCTTCATAAAAATTGAAAGAACTATGGATGTTGTAAATCAGAAAAAAAAACCAAAGATTGCTGGAAAATCTCAGTAGATCTGGAAGCATCTTGGAGAGAAATCAGAGATAATGTTTCTGGTTCGGTGAACCTTCCCCAGAATCTTCATCTAAACTGTGCCCAATCCTCACCCTATAGAATGATAACTAAAGCACCAGCAGTGGTTGCAATGTCGAAAGCTGTGGCGCTGAAAAAAGAAAGCAGGTCAAGCAGCATCCAAGGAAAGTTAGACATTTTTGAAGATCTTCAGCAGGAATGTGTAGGGGTAAGGCGGCAGAGAGATAAGTGGGGGATGTGGGGTAAAAATAGATGGGATGGCAATAGGTGGATGCAGGTTGGAGGCAATTGTAATAGGTTGGTGGGGTGGGTGGAGCAGATAGATGAGAAGGAAGATGGACAGGTAGGTCAGGTGGTGGTGGTGGTGCCGCCGAGTGGAGGGTTGGATCTGGGATGAGATGGGAGGGTAGGGAAGATTTGGAAACTGGTGAAGTCAATGTTGATGCCATGTGGTTGGTGGGTCACAAGGTGGAAGATGATGTGTTCATCCTCCAATTGGCTGGTGGCTTTGATTTGCCATGGAGGGCAGCTAGGATTTGTATGTCCTTGGGCAAGTGTCAGGGAGAGTTGAAGTGGCTGGCCATAGGTTGGTGGGGTTGCTTGGTGCGTGCAGAACAGAGATGTTTCGTGAACTTGAGTTGGGGCTTGGTCTCCTTGATGTAGAGAAGACCACATTGAAAGCAACAGATGCAGTAAATGAGGTTGTGCAGAAAAATCTCTGCCGGATTTGAAATGATTCTTTAGGGCCTTGGACGGAGGTGTGGGTGCAGGTTTTGCACCTTGTATGGAGGCAGGGGAAGGTGCTGGGAGTTGCGGAGGGAATGGTCTCTGCGGAATGTAGATAGGCGTAGGTAGGGAAATATACTTTTGATAGTGGGGTCTGATTGTACATGGTGAAAATGGCAGAGAATAATGCATTGTATCTGGAGATTTGTGGAGTGGAATAAGACGACAAGGGGATTCTATCCTTGTTGGGGTTCGAGGGTGGAGGTGTGGGAAGTGGAGGAGATGCTTCCCTCTCATCTCTATGTGTTCCACAGAGATCATCCCTCTGTGACTTTCTCATTAGGTCCATACTCCCCACCAACCCATCCTCCATACCTGCCACCTTCCCAGCCTCTGCACAAGGTGCAAAACTGTGTTCACACCTCCCCTTCATACCTGTCTACGTGCCTGAAGGGTGATTTCAAATCTGGCAAAGATTTTTCTGCACATCTTCCCACCTCATTTACTGCATCCGCTGCTCTCGATGTAGAGGAGACCACATCGGGGAGACCAAGCGCCAACTCACAGAGCAGTTAAGGGAACAACTCCGGTTGCATGCACCAAACAATCCCACCAACTTGTGGCCAAACATTTCAACTCCCCTTCACACTCACCCAAGGACATGCAAATCATGGCTGCCCTCCATGGCAATTCAAAGCCACCCGCCAACTGGAGGAAGATCACCTCATCTTCTACCTCAGGACATTGCAACCACATGGCATCAACACTGACTTCACCTGTTTCCAAATCTCCCCACCACCCCATCTCATCCCAGATTCAACCCTCCAATTCAGCACCGCCATTTTGGCCTGACCTACCTGTCCATCTTCTTCTCACCTATCTGCCCCACGGACCTAACACAATCACCTCCTATATCATCTGCCTATTGCCATCCCATCTACCTTCCCCATTCCGATCCCTGTATTTAGCTCTCAGCCCCCTTCCCCCTCCACATTTCTGATGAAGGGCTTATGCCAGAAATGTCGACTTTCCTGCTCCTCTGATGCTTTTTCCAGCGCCACACTTTTCAACTCTAACTCTCCAGCATCTGTAGTCCTCACTTTCTCCTCCTTAGTTATCAACTCCCGTTAGTGCATTCCTGGAGTTTCCCATCTCATGCCCTCCCACTTCAGCCACCCCACTTCCACTAATGGCCCTGTCAGGGATCACCACCTTCTAAACCTCATTATGACAGAATTTGATTAGAATTGATTTGTTCCATATGTCTCCAACACTTAAATAATAATCAAAAAAGGGTTAATAAATTGAAAAGATATCATTTCTCTGAATTTTTCTCCTGGAGTTTTCCAAAAGATTGATTTTCAATTTCAGGTGACAATCTTTGAGTTAAATCCCATATCTTAGACGCCAACAAGACCAGCCACATCTGGCAATGAGAACTGGTCAAAAGCTAGAAATCCTGCAGCAAGTTACTCACCTCCTGACTCCTTAAAGCCTATCTACCATCTACAAGGCACAAGTTAGATGTGTGAAGGAAAACTCACCACTTGCTTGGAGTAGAGCTCCGACAGCACTCAAACAAAATCAGTCAGTTGACTGGTACCTCTGGTACCCTCTCCAATGTACATTTCCTCCACTAGTGCTGCACAGTGCATATCCTCTACATAATTAATTACAGCTATTCACCTTCAGTAGCATCTTCCAAGCCCATGACCTCTACCATCTCAGCAGATACATGGGAACACCATCAGCTGCAAGCTCCTCTCCAAGCCCCACACTATCCTGACTTGAAAACAGACCTTCATTCGTTCAGTGTTACATATATCAACATACAGTTTAAAGAGAGATAGAGTTAAAACTTGCATTACTGTTCCATAAAATCATAGCTGATCTGTCTGCAGTTGCATCTTCATTTTCTGGTCAGCTCCCCATGTTCCTGAAACTCTTTCCAGAGCTGCATTAAGGGTGTGCCCATATCACAGAGACTGCAGACCTCCAAAACAGCTCACCTTCTCAAGGGATGATTAAGGACACATGCCCCCTTGGGGTCACATGTGTTCACCTTACTTAACGCTGCATACAATAATCACATAGGATCAATGTTTTAATCACGTGCACATGATGCCTTCAGTTCTGTTGCAACCAAAAGGCAGCTGGGAAAAATGTTAAAAAGATAACTCTCAGAGGACTCAAAACTACCCCTCACTCCTCTCCAAAGTTGGTGCCTTACATGAAGGCCTTCACTGGAGGGCACACCCTGAGGTACGGCATTGAAATTATACAACCATCTGACAATATCTTGTGCATAGTTTACAACTTGTTAACTAAACAAAGGGCAGAGAGCTGACTAAGGCAGAACTCCACCACAGGCCTGATGCCTAGAATACGAACAATGATGCAAAGAATAAAAATTGACGAAGTAAATAATTCAGGAAACTTTAAAGAATGGTTTGTAAAGGCACCTTGTCTAACTTTTCTTCTCTTAACCTGCTGGTTATACTGTGCTTCACTGGAGCAACAATAAAACTAATTTTGACACTGAGGTACATGAGATGTTAGGATAGGTGACCAAAAGTGTTTTTTCTATTCTTTCATGCGATGCAAGCACCATTGCTGCAAATCCTTAAAAGCCCCTGAAACAATGGTGGTAAACCACTTTGTGAAACTGCTGGAATCTTAGTTGAAGAGGTAGATTTTAAGCAGCAATTTAAAGAACGTGGTGAAGGTAGAGATAGAGAGGGGTTTATAGAAAATATTGTAGACATTGAGGCCCAACCAACTGCACACTACGACACAAAAGTATGTAGAAAGACCGGTTGTGAGGGAGATAAAAATGGTTTACAGAAGATATAAATTAATAGGTTAAGGAGTGGGCAAAAACATTGGCAAATGCAGTATTAAGTGGGAAAATGTGAAGTTATTCATATTGGAAGAGGAAACAAAAGAACAGAATATTATTTAAAAGGAGAAAAACTACAGAAAGCTGCAACACAAGGGACTTGGGAATATTTGTGCACAAAACACAAAGCTAACATACAGGTGCAGCAGGTATTAAGGAAGCTTAATACAATGTTTGCCCTTATTTCAAGGAGATTGGATTAAGTCACTTGCAAGACCTGGGTGTTGTGGACTGGACAACATTTATTGCCAGCCCCAAGTTGCCCTTGAGAAGGTGGTAATAAGCTACATTCTTGAGCATTTGGTACAATTGAGTGACTTGCTAGACCATTTCACAGGGGACTTGAGAGTCAAATACATTGCTGTGGGTCTGAAGTCACATGTAGGCCAGACCAGGTGAGGACAGCAGATTTCCTTCCCTAAAGGACTTTGGTGAACCAGATGGATTTTCCTGAAAAACAACAATGGTTTCATGGTCATTAGTAAAGACTTAATTACAGCTTTTGTTTCACTGAATTGCAATCTGCCAAAGTGGAATTCCAATCTGTCCTGGAACAGTAGCAAGTTTCTGGATTAATAGTCTAGTGAGGCTATTGCTTGCCCCTAATTTCTGGTCAATACCAACCCCCAGTATATTGCCAGTGGGATATTCAGTGATTCTAATGCCATTGAATGTCAAAGGGTGGAGGTTAGATTGTCACTTTCTGGAAATGGTCACTGTTTGGCAATTGTGTGGTTCAAATGTTACTTACCACTTGTCAGCCCAAGCCTGGATAATGTCCAGGTCATTGTCACATTTGAACATGGACTGCTTCAGTATCTGATGCTGAATATTGTGCAATCATCAGGGCCAACGTTATGATGGAGGGAAGGTTATTGATAAAGCAGCTGAGGAAGGTTGGGCCGAGGTCGCTACCCCGATGAACTCTTTGCAGAAATGTCCAGGAGCTGAGAAGACTTACCTCCAACAACCACAGCCATCTTCCTATGTTTGGCTCCCTTATTTAAAAGGAAAGATATCATTTCATTTCAGGGAAGGTTCATTCAAATTATCCTGGTATTGGATAGATTGCTCACTAGACAAAGGCTGTATGGGTTGAGATTTTACTTGCTGGAGATTAGAAGAATAAGAGGTAGTTTCATTGAAACATATAGGATTCACAAGGGTCTTGACAGGCAAATGCTAAGATGATGTTTCCCGTCATGGGAGCGTCTTAGACCAGAGGGCATAGCTTCAGGATAAAGGTGTGTCAATTTAACACTTAGATGTGGAAGAATTTCTTCTCAGAAGGTTGAGTGCCTGTGGAACTCCTTGCCACAGAGCTGTAAGGGCTGCACATTTAAAGGCTGAGATTCTTGATCAGTAGGAAAATCAAGGGTTACAGGGAAAGGACAGGAAAGCAAATGTGAGGAACATCAGATCATTCATGATCCTACTGAATTGAGGAGCAGACTCAAGAGGCCAAATGGCCTATACCTGTTCCTATTCCATGTGGTCTTATGAACAGATTTCCTTCCTTAAATGGTACCAGTGAAGCAGTTTCGTGGTTGATTGGGTTTTTAAAATTTTCTGTATAGTCATTTTGTGGAATGTGAGCATTGCTGGCTGGCCAGCATTTATTGCCCGTCCCTATTTGTCCTTGAGAAGGTGCTGGTGAGTTGCCTTTTTGATCCATTGCAGTCTAGCAGCTGAGTTGGCCCACAATGCCATTAGGGAGGGAATTCCGGGTTTTTGACCCAGCAAAGTAACACTGATGTAACTCCAAGTCAGGGTGGTGAGTGGCTTGGAGGGAAACTTGAAGGTGCTCCCATACATTTTTGCCTTTGTCCTTCTAGATGGAAATGGTCATGGGTTGGAAGATGCTGTCTGAGGATCTTTGGTGAATTTCTGCAGTGCATCTTGTAGATAGTACACACTATAGTTACTACTGAGTGTCAGTGGTGGAGGGAGTGGATACTTGTGGATACAGTACTAATCAAGTGGGCTGCTTTGTCCTTGATGGTGTCAAGCTTCTTGAATGTTGTTGGAGCCGCATTCATCCAGGCAAGTGGGGAGCATTCCATCACAATCCTGTGCCTTGTAGATGATGGACAGGCTTTTGGGAGTCAGGTGGTGAGTTACTCACTGCAGTATTCCTAGCCGCTGACCTGCTTTCATCTGCAGGTGCATTTATCTGAGAGTCCAGGTGAGTTTCTGATCAATGATAACTCTAAGGATCTTTGAATGTCAAAGGGCAGTGGTTAGTTTGTTTCTGGTTGGTGATGTTCATAGCCTGGCATTTGCATGGCATGAATATTACTTGCCACTTGTTAGCCCAAGCCTGGATGTTTCCAAATTCTATTGCATTTGGACATGGATGGCTTCAGCATCTGAGTCATCATGAATGATGCTGAATATCTCTACTTCTGACCTTATAACAGAGGGAAGGTCACAGATGAAGCAGCTGAAGATGGTTGGGCCGAGGACACTACCCTGAGGAACTACGGCAGAGATGTCCAGGAGCCAAGATGACTGATCTCCAATAAACATGACCACCTTCCTATGTGTCAGGTAAGATTCTAACTACCTGAGAGTTTGCCCCTCACACCTATTGATTCCAGTTTTGCTAGGGCTCCTTGATGTCTCACACGGTCAAAATGCAGCCATGAAGTCAATGGCTGTCACTCTCACCTCACCTCTGGAATTCAGCTCTTTTGTTTATGTTTGAACCAAGGCTGTAATGAGATCAGGAGGTGAAAAGCCCTGGCAGAACCCAAACTGGGCATCACTGAGCAGGTGCTGCTGGATGGCACTATTGATGACACCTTCCATCAGTTTACTGATGATTGACAGTAGACTGATTGGGTGGTAACTGGCCAGATTAGATTTGTTCTGCTTTTTATGTGCAGGTATTTCTGACATAATGAAAGTTTTGTTAAAACGCTATTTGGATAGCGCGAACTTTCTATTGCACGGGTATAGCTATTTTCTACAGTGTGAGGTTGCACAGGAACGCAACGATCACGTTATGCCAGAAATACCTGTACAGGACATATTTGGGCAATTTTTCACATCAGGCAGATTCCAGTGTTGTAACTGTACTGGAACAACTTGACGAGGGGACTGGAGCACAAGTCTTCAGGACTATTGCCAGAATGTTGTTATGGCCTGTAGCCTTTGCAGGTTCCATTGCCTGCAACCATTTATTGATATCACATGGACCGAATTGTACTGGCTGAAGATTACTGCAAGAGCTTCAGCCTTATCTTTTGAACTAATGTCCTGACCTCTTCCTTCATTCAGAATGGAGATATCTGCGGAGCCTCCTCTTCCAGTGAGTTGTTTAATTATCCAACACTATTCATGACTGGATGCAGGGATTAGATCTGTTCAATTGGTTGAGAGATTGCTTTGCTGTCTCTCACTTGCTGTGTATGCTGTTTGGCGTGCAAGTAGTCCTGTTTGGTGGCTTCACCAGATTGATACTACTTCATCAGGTATGCCTGGTGCTGCTCCTGACATGCTCTCTTGCACTCTCCATTGAACCCAGATTGATCCCCTGGCTTGATGGTAATGATTGAATGGGGAAGATGCCAGGCCATGAGGCTACAGACTGTGGAGTACAATTCTGCTGCTGTTGACGGCCCACAGCTAGTCATAAATGGCCAGTATTGAGTTGCTGTATCTGTTCAAAATCTGTCCCACTTAGCACAGTAATAGTGCCACACAACATGATGGAGGTTATTCTCAATTGAATGTGGGACTGTGTCTCCACAAGGACTGTGTGGTGGTCACTTATCAATACTGTCATGGACAGATGCATCTGCAGCTGGCAGTGAGATCAAGTACATTTTTCACTGTTTTTGGTTCCCCCACAGCATTAGATCAGATATCTGGTTCGCTAGGTCAGTGACATTCCCACTATGCCACCAACTCTCCTATCCGCTGTGGAGCTGGCCAAGAAGAATAACCAATTGAAAAATTGTGTTGCCAGACAGAGCCCACAGGTAGGTCAGTGAAAGGGGAATGGAACTTGGTGGGAGCTAGAGGATGGACACCAGTGTCTTGGATGAAAGACAGAAGGCCAGCCAGGAGAGCATCAGAGTAGTCAAAGTCTGGAAGTTAATGAAAGGCTGTTCAAAATCCAATACTAGATAAGCAGAAATTTACTCCAATTAAAGATAGGGAATACAAGATCCCCATTTGATACTGGATTAGTGGTGCTGGAAGAGCACAGCAGTTCAGGCAGCATCCCCATTTGATACTCTATTCCTGTTTGGTCTACTAATTGTGTTGCTGGAGAAGCGCAGCAGGTCAGGCAGCATCCAAGGAACAGGAGACTTATGCCCGAAACGTCGATTCTCCTGCTCCTTGGATGCTGCCTGACCTGCTGCGCTTCTCCAGCAACACATTTTCAGCTCTGATCTCCAGCATCTGCAGTCCTCACTTTCTCCTGGTCTACTAATTGTGCCTGTAAAGCCTGGTAGGATGGTTTTGTTATGTTCGTGGCACTACATAATTGCAAGTTATTGTCATTGTTGTTGACAACACAGGCTTGCCCTTCGTGGAACCTCAACTGTCACGTATGGCTTTACTGTTCACATGACCATTGTACAAAAACTGACGGTTTTAACTCTGCTGACCGACCAAATGCTGGCTCTTTGAGAGCTACGACTAATTAGTCCTGCTCACTGCCTGTCACCACATTTTTTTCTACAGCCACATAGAATTATTTTATTTTCTAAGCATTTATCCAATTTCCTTTTAAACCCAGAACTAGGGGGTCACCGTTTAAAAATAATCAGTCGCCCATTTTAAAAATCGCCGATCCTTTCGAAAAGCTTTTCAAAAGGAAGAAGCAGTTTTTGAGTATTTTAAAGCTGGACGTAGATAGATTCCGAATAAGAAAGGAGGTGACAGGTTAGGAAGGAATGTGGAGTAATTAGATCAGCTAGCATCGAATTAAATAATACAGCTAGCTTTAGCGACCGAGTGACATACTCCCACTTCGGACGTCCACACGAAAATTACTTCTAAATTTGCCATCACCTCCCAGCGCACTCCAGGCCACAATAATTTACGAACAAGCAGAAGCCCGGAATAACCGGTCAGTCAGGGTGGATATGGGGACTAACACGAACTGGGCGAGGCCAACAATCCCGGGAATTGACAGAATCCTTGGAAACGGCTTCTGTACAAAAACAGAAACCCGGACCCAGAGACACTGAGTAAACAAAGCCCTTACCTCAGAGATGTTGGCGGTCAAGCTGCAGCCTTACAGCTGACAGCGTTGCTGTGAACTGTACGATCTCGACCTGACACAGACAGGGGGGCGGAGAGAGAGAGAGAGGTCGGACGGACGCCCCGCCTCGCGCAACTCCGTCAGCTCACGCGACTCGCTCTCAGTCGCGCGAGCACGCAGCTGCCAACGGCCGACACCTCGTGACGCCGAGGTTGCCGACTGCTTATGTCTTCTCATAAATCTGTGTTCTACCCGCTCCTCATCTCTCTCTTCTCACCCCGTCATGGAATCTCTACAGTATGTAAAGCAGGCCATTTTCGGCTCACCGAATCCCAACTGGCCCTCCGAATGCATCGCACCCAGAACCATCTCTGAATTTCCCGCTGCTAACTCACATAGCCCGCACATCCCAGGACATAATGGGTATTTTCCTATGGCTACCCCACCCAGCCTGCATATCCCAGGACACTTTTGGTAATTTCCCACTCCCTCATCTCACCATCCCAAATTTTCACCCCTTAATCTCCTCATCCCCTACTCTTCCCCTCCTCACCCTCTCATCTGCGCAAAGCTCACCCTACTCCATTCTCACCCCCTCACCTGCCCAACCACCACCCTACCACTTTCTTATCCTCTCATCTGCCCATCCCAAACTTTCACCTCCCAATCTCTCTGCAAACCCCCAGCCTACCCCCTCTGTCCACCCCCCCTTTACCTCCTCTGCCATTCTCACCTATCCTGCCCATCACCCTACCTCATCAGCCATTCTACCACCTCCTCACCCCCTCATCTGCTCCTTTGAACATTTTGACACCAAGGATAGTTACGTTAGAATCCTACTCATTGACTATAGTTCAGCCTTCAACACTATTATCCCCTCAAGACTGATTACTAAACTTAGTGATCTCTGACTAAGCCCCATTCTCTGCAACTGGATCCCCAGTTTCCTGACCCACAGGCCAGTTTCCTGACCCACAGTGAAGATTGGGGACAATATTTCATCCTCATTAACACTCAACACTGGAGCCCCCAGGAGTGCATACTCAGCCCCCTACTGTACTTGCTGTATACCCATGAGTGCGTCACCAAATACCAGACTAATGCCATTTACAAGTTCGCTGATGACACCAGCATAGTCGGTCAAATCTCAGATGGCGACGAAACAGACTACAGACATGAGGTGGAAGACCTGGAAAAATGGCGCACTCAGGACAACCTAGCTTTCAATGTTGGCAAAGCCAAGGAACTCATTATTGACTTTCAGTTGGATGTTACTCATGCCCCCCTACACGTTAACAGCACAGAGGTGGAATGAGTGGAGAGTGTCAAGCTCCTGGGAGTGGTCATCAACAAACTTTCTTGGACTCTTCATGTGGATACACTGGTTACAAAGGCCCAACACATCTCTTCTTCCTCAGGTAGCTGAGAAAACTTGGTGTGACGGCAATATCCTTGTCAACTTTTACAGGTATGCCATTGAGAGCATTCTATCTGGATGTATCTCTACCTGGTATGGCAGCTGTACCATTCAAGATCGGAGGTGGTTACAGAGAGTGGTGAACTCGGCCCAGACAACCACAAAGGCCAACCTTCCATCTATAAAATCCATCTACCAGGCCCGCTGTCAAGGAAAGGTCACCAGCATTCTTAAAGATCCATCCCACCCTGGCAATGCTTTTCTAGAACCTCTACCATCAGAAAGAAGGTACAGAAGCCAGAACACACGCGCTAGCTGGTTTTGAAACAGTTTCTACCCTACTGTTGTTAGAATACTGAATGGACTGACAAACCCTTGGCATTCGCCTGTACCTATGTTTTTTTGTTTTGCCGCTTTTTCCTATTATTTACTTATCTATGCTATTTAACTATGTGATCTGCTTGTATTGCTCACAAGACAAAGCTTTTCACTATGCCTCGGTACACGTGACAATAAATTCAATTCAATTTCCCTACTCTAGCCATTCTTTGCCCTTTCATCTGTCCATTCCCCACTCTACCCTTCCTTACACCCTCATCTGTTCATCCCCCATTCTACCCATACTCACCCCCGCATCTGTTCACCCCCCACCCCATCTCCTACTCACCCCTCATCTGCTCCTCATTCTAGCCCTCCCACACCCCACCCAAACCCATCATCTGCTCATCCCAAACCTTCACTCCTCCCAAACCCTTACCCCGTTCTCTTACCCTCACCCACTGTTCTCTACCCCCCCCCCCCGACTTTCAGCTGCCCCACCTTTTTGTCCTTACTCATTTACTGTCAGCTGTGACTGTGATATCTTGGATAAATTCACTTCAACCAATCCTTCTTGTTATTGTTAGTCTCAGCTACTGAAATCATGTAGGGAAAGATGCCCATGGGATGTCTCGGGTAGAAGAAGAGTCAAATTTGATGAGTGGTAAATATGTTTAATAAATATTTCTTAATAACTAGCACTGTTCATCTAAGGTGCATGATTATTTAATGCAAAGGCTCAGCAGAAGAGTAAGCTCATTACTATTTTAGGTATGTGCTGTTAACATTAAGAAGAAGACTGAGATATCCCTTGATCCACGCTGCTTGAACTTGCCTCAACCTGGGAAGGTTTTGGCCTGTTGTAGTTAGTCACTTGTTGGTGACGTCTCTATTCTTTCCGAAAGTGTTTTTGATTTATAGGGCTCCTTAGTGGGGTTAATCACTCTGGAAGAATAGGGGGCCAAGGTTTCCGTTTTCTCGCATTAACCGTACCAATGGTGAAAAACCATATTGGAGTTGCGTGGAGTTGAATTCAATAGAACTGAAAAAATCCTGTGTTCTTTCTTAAGAGGCTTTTGACTAATTGGACTCCACATTCAGCTTCACATTAGACTGAGGTTATCTTGGTGAACGAATGACATGTTGGAACGCTGAAGAGGTCACAAAGTCCTTAAACATGGTTCATTATCAGATATAATACTTAAGGCAATTATTCCACATAGGACTTTAACGACAGCATCCAGGGTCCAGTGTGTTGTTTTTTACTTCAGCGTATCAAGAGACATAGTTAACCACTATCAGGAAATAGTGGAGTCAAACACAAACAGGTCAGCCCCTACACATTCGATAGTCTGGTTCGAAAGGTAATTGGAATCAATGGTTCTCTTCTTTCATGTCTGACAATTGCTTTTGAGATCTTCAAGTTGTTTAGTGGTTCTGATCACCGCACTCAATCTCAATCTCTTACTCTACATTTGGTGATGCCTAAGTGCCCTTCATAAATAGTACCTTGTTAAGGATATTAGTTTCTGGTGAAGTTTATAGTTTATAATGAGCCCATTTTCAACTAATCATCAATAATAATGAAACATTTTGTTTGAATTATGTTTTCATTATTAGTACACTATTTAGTACACATTTCAGGCCATTTCATCTACTGCATCTGTTGCACCCGGTGGGGTCTCCTCCACATTGCGGAGGCAGGATGCCTTCTTGCAGATTATTTCAGAGAACATCTCTGGGACACTCGCACCCACCAACCTCACCGCCCCGTGGCTGAACACTTCAACTCGCCCTCTCACTCCGTCAAGGACATGCAGGTCCTGGGCCTCCTCCACTGTCACACTGTTACCACCCGACGCCTGGAGGAAGCACACCTCATATTCCGCCTTGGGACACTGCAATCACACGGGATACATGTGGATTTCAACAGCTTCCTCATTCCCCCTCCCCCCACATTATCCCAGTCCCAAGCTTCCAACTCGGCACCGCCCTCCGGACCTGTCCCTCACTCCCCCCTTTGACCTATTGCCTTCTCCTTCACCTTCATCTACCTATCGCTTTCTCAGCTACCTTCCTCCCAACCCCACTCCCCTCCCATTTATCTCTCAGCCCCAATCCACAAGCCTCATTCCTGGTGAAGAGTTTATGCCTGAAACATCGATTCTCCTACTCCTTGGATGCTGCCTGACTTTCTGTGCTTTTCCAGCAATACATTCTCGACCAACTTTTCAGGCCCATCTTCCATACAGTACCAACATGCAACATTTGGGATCCTTTTTTGTTCCTCTTTGATGAGGTTAAGCTTTGATAGGGTTAAGCAACATTGCTGTTTCTAGGTGTATCAATTGAGTTCACCAGCAAGTTATTTATCTGCTGATGTCAGGTTCATTGAAGTTTTCTGCTGATCCCTGTAAATTTCCTTGCACACGTGCAAATCTCACAAAATTGTATTTGTGGAGCAATTTTGCCAATTGTTTTTTATTTTTCATTTTTCACAACTTGGAGGTGGTTCAAAGGAGATTTGCTAGATTGATACCTGGAATGGCAGTCAGTCTTATAGGTTGGACAATGTAGACTTATTTAGAATCATAAAATCACTACAGTGCAGATAGAAGCCCTTCGGCCCATTGAGTCAACACCGACCTTCCAAAGAACATGCCACCCAAATCAACCACATTTCCGTGACTAATCCACCTAGCCTGCACACTCCTGCATACTAAAGATCAATGTAGCATGGCCAATTCACCTAGCCTGCACATCTTTGGATTATGGGGGGAGCCAGACCACCAGGCGGAATCCCACGTAGACACAGTCGAACATAATAACAGTCACCCAAGGCTGGAATCAAACCCGGATCCCTGACGTTGTGGGGCAGCAGAGCTAACCATTGTGCTATGAAGAGTGAGGGGTGATTTGATTGAAGTGTATAAGATCCTTTACTATCTTGACACGGTGGAGACAGAAAAGATGTTTCCTTTTGTGCATGTTTCCAGAATTAGGGGACACTATTTAAATTAGCGGTCACCCTTGATTTGGGGGAATATTTTTTTCCGTCAGAGGATTGTAAAATTTTGGAGCTCTATGCGTTAGATGGTAGGCTTATTGAATACGTTTCAAGTGGAGGAAGATAGATTCTCGTTAAGCAGAGGAATCAAAGGTTATCGTGGGCAGATGGGAATGCAGAATTCAGACCACAACAGATCAGCCAAAATCTTATTGAGTAGTGGAGGAGCTGAGTGGCCTACTACTGTTCCTAATTCGTATATTTGCATGTTTGTACCTTACAGTGAGATCAGTAGTTTGTGATTGGTCTGTTTCAGAACCATGAGATTCAATGTGTCATCTGAAAATCTTTCAGAGGCCGATGGAACCAAGAGTGCTTCTCTTTCCATAGCAGCATATCACATTTTGGTATGAGACAATACTCAGGAAGTGTAATATACAGATTTTCTGTATCCTTGCAACTGTTCTTGTAAGAGGACTGCATCAAAGCCTGTGGTGCAGGCATTCGTAACAATTGTTGGGGATGGTGGAATGTAAAGGGCTAAGACACCTTCTGAAGTCAGGATGTTTTTGATCTCCTGAAGGGCCTCTTTGATGTGTGTCCCAATGACCTCCTTCACACTTCTTGAGTAAATGCCTGAAAGAATAATTGAATCCCTATAGTGTGGAAGCAGGCCATTCAGCCCATCGAGTCCTTATTGACCCTCCAAAGAGCATCCCACCCAGACGCACCCCACTACCTTTCCCTGTAACGCTGTATTTTCCATTGCTCATGCACCTAGTCTGCATATCCCTGCACACTATGGGCAATTTAGCATGGCCAAGCCACCTAAGATGCGCATGTTTGGACTGTGGGAGGAAACCTGGAGAAAATCCATGAAGAAATGGAGAGAACATGCAAACTCCACACAGACAGGCACCTGAGATTGGAATCAAACCTGGGGTCCCTGGTGCTGTGAGGCAACAGTGTAACTGCTGAGCCACTGTGCCGCCCTTAAGATTCCATGATGGTTGCAAAAGAGGGTAAGAATTTTGCTAACTGATTTACCACTCCCAAAAATCACGTCATGAACTAACTGTTGAAACAGGAAACTCTTTTATTGCAGCTGTTTTCTGCAAATCTGACTTTATGACATCCTTGTCTTAGATATATCTAAAAAATAAGACAATGTCTTTGGAGAACTGATACTTCTCACTGAAGGTGAGCCCTGCTGCCTACAGTCATTTTCAGCCTGCACATATTCTGTTTATGAACTTCTGTCATGACTGCCTGGACCAGAATATCATTCCGATGACATGTAATGCCATCTAACCATTGTAGAATATTGGACAAAGATCTGAGGAGCTGAGGTGATTCCAAAATACAATCAATTGAAATACTACCTTCCAACTGGAGTGATGAATGTCTAATGGAACCTGCCATAATCTACTGTTGGCATCAAGTTCAGTGAAGATCGTGCTATTAAAGAATTTGGAAATGCTTTCATCCACCATAGCAAACTGGTGGATTTGTGCAGCCATTAACTTATTGAATTGTGTAAGATCAACAATATTCTCATTGCACCGTCAGGCTTTTGGGTAGTGACCATGCCTGAACAACATTCTATTGGCATTATCACTTGCAAAAAAATACGCATGTTGCTCATCTGAAGTAATAGTTTGTAAATTTTTTCCAATAGTGGTTGAGGAATATTCCAGCTGCGTAAAGTTTAGCATCTCTTATTAATGTGATGATTTTTTTAAAAATGTGTTCATGCAATATGGGTGTTGGTGGTCAGGCTATCATTTATTGCTCATCCCTAATTGCTTGGAGTGCAGTTAAGAGCCAACCACATTGTTGTCGGTCTGGAGTCATGTGTAGGCCAAATCTGTTAAGGACAGCAGATTTTCCTTCCTAAAAGTAATGAGTGAACCAGATGGACTATTACAAAATTCAATGATGTTTACATAGTTGCCATTAGACTAGTTTTTTTATTCGAGGTTTTTATTGAAGTCAAATCTGCCATGGTTGGTTTCAAACCTATGTTCTCAGAACAGAGGGCTGTTGTGACTAAGTTGTTGAATAATTTCAAAGTTGAGATCGACAGATTTTTAATAAGTAGGGAGTCAAGAGTTACGCGGGACAGGCAGGAAAATGGAGTTGAGGATTATCAGATCAACCATGATTTAATTGGTAGAGCAGACACAATGATTTGACTTGATTGAATTTTTTGAAGAAGTAACAAAGAGGATCAATGAGAGCAGAGCGGTAGATGTGATCTATATGGACTCCATTAAGGCGTTTGACAAGGTTCCGCACGGGAGACTGGTGAGCAAGGTTAGATCTCATGGAATAAAGGGAGAACTCGCCATTTGGATACAGAACTGGCTCAAAGGTAGAAGACAGAGGGTGGTGGTAGAGGCCTGTGACCAGTGGAGTTCCAAAGGATCGGTGCTGGGTCCACTACTTTTCATCATTTATATAAATGATTTGGATGTGAGCATAAGAGGTATAGTTAGTAAGTTTGCAGATGACACCAAAATTGGAGGTGTAGTGGACAGCGAAGATTACCTTAGATTACAACGGGACCTTGATCAGATGGGCCAATGGGCTGAGAAGTGGCAGATGGAATTTAATTTAGATAAGTGTGAAGTGCTGCATTTTGGGAAAGCAAATCTTAGCAGGATTTACAGACTTAATGGTAAGGTCCTAGGGAATATTGCTAAACAAAGAGATCTTGGAGTGCAGGTTCATAGCTCCTTGAAAGTGGAGTTGCAGGTAGATAGGATAGTGAAGAAGGCATTTGGTATGCTTTCCTTTATTGGTCAAGAGTATTGAGTACAGGAGTTGGGAGGACATGTTGTGGCTGTCCAGGACATTGATTAGGCAAATGTTGGAATATCGCATGCAATTCTGGTCTCCTTCCTATCGGAAAGATGTTGTGAAACTTGAAAGGGTTCAGAAAAGATTTACAAGGATGTTGCCAGGATTGAAGGATTTGAGCTATAGGGAGAGGTTGACTAGGCTGGGGCTATTTTCCCTGGAGTGTCAGAGGCTGAGGGGTGACCTTATGGAGGTTTATAAGTGGCATGGATAGCATAAATAGTCAAAGCCTTTTCTCTGGGGTGGGGGAGTCCAGAGCTAGAGGGTATAGGTTTAAGGTGAGAGGGGAAAGATATAAAAGAGACCTAAGGGGCAACTTTTTCATTCAGAGGGTGGTATGTGTATGGAATGGGCTGCCAGAGGAAGTATTGGAGGCTAGTACAATTGCAACATGTAATTTGGATGGATATAGGAATAAGAAGGGTTTGGAGGGATATGGGCCAGGTGCTGGAAAGTGGGACTAGATTGGGTTGGGATATCTGGTCGGCATGGACAGGTTGGACCGAAGGGTCTGTTTCCGTGCTGTACATCTCTATGAATCTATGACTGACCTACTTCTGCTCTGATGTCTTATAAACTTATGATCTTTAATTGTGGAGTTTGTTCCATCCCTCCATGTAACATTAAATGAAAAAAATTACAATTTTCTTTCCTCCAACACAAGGGCTTTTTTTCAGCCCCTACAATTAGACTTGCCCCAGTAAAGTGTTTGAAATTAGTTTGATGACTGTTAACCTGTACGATGTGTATCATCTCTGTTCGGATGAGTCACTTGTTATTCCTAAGGACGGTTGACGTCAAGAACAGAGCTTCCAACATCAAAGGACTTGTGTTTGCTTCTCATGTGTTGTTTTAGTGTTTTTGTACCTTAAAAAGTTGACAAATTCTTATGAGCTCTTGAGCTTGGTTAGCTTTCTGATCCCATTATTCTCTTGTATTGTTTATGAATATTGGGATATCTCTTTTCCAATGTAAGATCCTCTTTGGATTGCAATGTATCTGAAAAAGGAGTTTCAGAAATTTTAAAAACAGTTCTGGATCCAATTCATTCTGATTGTAAATCAGCATAAGATTCTGATTGTGTGTAAAGATCACTAATAAAGTTATCAACAGGTCTCCAGGAAGCTGTATTCTTTTGACAGGTTCTATGTACTTTAAGCTGCAAAATATTTTAAGATGCACTCACAAGTTCATCACAGGGATTTTCTCCTGCTTCTTTTGCTCAAATGGCTGTGTTTTTGTAGAATGCAGTTTTTTTTTGTCCAACCTGTCTGGTTGAATCTGCACTGCATTTACCATCTTTTAATGGGGAATAGTGGTGCCCACAGCTGCCGTTCCTCCTGATTAGCCAATTCTCACAGTCCAACATCGGCACCTCCAAGTCATGGCGACCATTGACACCATGAACTGCCAGCTCAAAGTGGAGAGGATCTCCAAGAAGATCACGCACCCCAGCCCAACACCGGCACCACCAAATCAGGGTTGCATTGGATCGATTCACTGACTCCATCCTTCTTATTGGTATTAGTTCAATAAGCAACTGATACTATGTGGGGAAGGATTTTAGACTGAAATTAGGCTCAATTGTGATGAAGCATAAACTGGTTTATTACATATTACTTAATAGCTCGTTACAAATAAGATTAATGCATATCTCTTGTGAAGCATTAGACTGAACTTAAGAATAAGTTCACACTATTACTTTAGCTATATGCTGCTCTTCACTAAGAACAATCATGAAGCACCATATACATTCCAGTGAACACATGAACAACTGGGTCCTTTGGGAGAAGCAATGATGTAGTGGTAATGGTACTGGACCAGTAAATCAGCACCCCCAATGTGATGGATGATGAAATTTGAATGAATAAAATGTGAGTGGAGAAAAAGATTAGTCATGATCATGCAATGATTGTCATAAAATAAACCCATCTGGTCCAAAATCTTATGGTGATTTACAATTCGAATTATTTTGATCCAGTAATATTGTTAAAATTTCTGATACTTTTTTTCAGATATATTGTCCCCCGATCTACATGTGATTCTAGAATCACAGCAATGTGCCTGACTCTTAAATGCCTGTTTGAAATGGCTGAAGTTCAAGGGAAATTAGAGATAGGTAATAAGCACTGGTCTTGCAGTGATGCCCATCAATCCTCCTGAATGAATAAACAACCTCAATGGTCAGTCCTTTGTCCTGAGATTGTGCCCCCATGTTTTAGATTCGCCAACCAGTGGAAGCAGTGTCTCAGCGCCTGCCTGAACAAGTTCCCTCTGCATTATACTGACACATTGCAGCCAAATCTTTATCTCTCATTGCTAAGGGTTCTTGTTTTCCATATTTCTCAACCACAATCTAACATATTCTGATCACATCTAACCTCTTGTACAATTGCCAATTCCTTCCTCAATGCACATTACATATGCTTCCCTTTCATTCCCCTTCACCTCCCACACCACATTCTACCTTCATCATGTCCACCAGAGTCACAAGATCCTCACATCTGCATTCACTGGCTAGGACCAAGAAGAGGCCATTTGACCCCTTCCAATAGATTCCACCACTCCAATAGACCATGGCTGATCTTTTTTGAACTCCAACTTTCTATTTGATTTTATAGCCTTAATGTCCTGCCCAAAAGTCAATTTCACTGTTGAAACTTGCAAATTGATCCCCATCTCCAACAGCTTTCAAGGATTGAGAGAATTCCTGATTTCCACTCCCCTTTGTATATCATCACCCCGAAGGTTCCAGCCCTAACCTTTAGATTATATCACCTTGTGTCATCTTTGCAAACTAGAGAAAATAGTTTTATTCCCTGTGTCAACTCTATCAAATCCTTTTCATGTTTAAATTGTTTCAAAGAACTCAAATACATTGACTGATAATGTTCCAAAACTCCTTAGGTTCAGAAAAGGTCGCTATGGATTGGAATATTACTAATTAAGACCTCTAAATGAGAAAGGAGGGAGACTAAGAGCACAAACTATAGGCTTGACATCTGTTTTAAAGCAATTGCAAGAACTTGTGCTTAAATAGATGAGTCAAATAGTTTAAATACTTGGAAAATCATAATTCAATCAGGCAGAGTCCATGTTACTTTACAAAAGGAAATCATATTTTGAAAAATTTAGTTGAGTTCCTTGAGGAACTAACAAGCAATTTGGGTAAAGGGGAATCTGTGGATATGGTTGAATTTGATTTACAAAAGACATTTAATAATGAGGCACGGTGGCTCAGTGGTTAGCACTGCTGCCTCACAGATCCAGGGACCCAGGTTTGATTCCACCTTCGGGTGTCTGTGTGGAGTTTGCACATTTTCCCCATGTCTGCATGGGTTCCCTCCAGGTGCTCTGGTTTCCTCCTACAATCCAAAGATGTGCAGATTAGGTAAACTGGCTATCCTAAATTGTCCCTCGTAGCCAGAGATATACAAGCTAGGTGGATTAGCCATGTGGAATGTAGGGGTATGTTTGGGTGGGATGCCCTTCGGAGGGTCATTGTGGATTTGATGGGCCAAATTACCTGCTTCCATGCTGTATAGATTCTATGAACAAGGTGCCAGAAATTGTTACACAAAATAAGAGCTTGTGGTTTAGCCAATAACATATTATAATGGATAAAGGATTGGTTTCCTTCCAGGAAATAGAGTACTGGGTTAAATGGGTCTTTTATTAGATTGTCAAACTGGAATGCTGAGAGGTAGGAGAAAGGTTGCAATGCAGGTTCAATGACTGACTAGGAAGTCAAATGGAATGTTGATGTTTATTTCAAAGGGAGTGGAACATGGAAATAGGGAAGTTTAATTGCAGCAAGACCATATATGGAGCTCTGTGTGCAGTTTTGGTCTCAGATTGCATGAGAAGCAGATCAAAGAAGCATTCAAGTTACATACTACGTTTTTATTCTTGCAAAATGGACAAGTTTATATTTTTCCACTTTATACTCCATCTGCCCAAATCTTTGCCCATGTATAACCTATCTATATTTCTTTGCAAACTCCTTATATCTTCTTGACAATTTACTTTCTTACCTACTTTTGCTTCATTGGAAAATTTAGCAATTATATGTCAATCTTATGATTGATACGGATAGTAAATAGTTGAGGCTGAAGCATTGATCTTTGTGGCACTGCACTTGTATTAGTTTGGCAACTCAAACAATGACCCATTTACTCCAACACTCTATTTCCTGTAAGAACACCAATCCTTTATCC
The DNA here is from genome assembly GCF_047496795.1 of Chiloscyllium punctatum. NCBI lineage: Eukaryota > Metazoa > Chordata > Chondrichthyes > Orectolobiformes > Hemiscylliidae > Chiloscyllium > Chiloscyllium punctatum. Next base: position 62,198,556 of record NC_092767.1, on the reverse strand, counting down.
ATTATAACATGTTATTGGCTAAATCATGAACTCTTATTTTGTGCAACAACTTCTGGTACTTTATTCATAGAATCCCTACAGTGTGGAAGCAGGCCATTTGGCCCATCAAGTCCATACTGACCACCTGAAGGCCATCCCACCCAACCATGCCCCATCCCTGTAACCCTGCATTTCCCATGGCTATTCCACCTAACTTGTAACATCTCTGGATACTAGGGGTAATTTAGTATGGCCAATCCACCTAGCCTGCACATCTTTGTACTGTGGAAGGAAACTGGAGCATCTGGAGGAAACCCACGCATATCAGAGAAAATTCACTAAACTGATTCCTGGGATGAAGGTGTTTTGTTATGAGGAATGGTTGACCAAGGTGAGTCTGTAGCCATGGGAGTTTAGAAGAATGAGAGGTAATCTCATTGAAACATACAATATCCTATTGTGACTTGACCAGGTGGATGCTGAGAGGATATTTCCCCTGGTGAGGCAGGATAGAACTAAGGGACACAGTTAGACTTAAAAAGGGCAAGGGCTCTTTGTGCAGCTCACCATGCTGCTTGGTGAGAAGACCGATTGAATCTGCTACACGTAGCACAACTCTCCAGTGCAGCTATAAAAAGCCTCCCCATGCCCCCAACCCGGTGGCGTGTTAGAAAGGAGGACACCACTTCAAACTGCTGACATAGCAAACCACCATGTGGCCTGTCCTAGTAGTATGCAGCCGCCCCTTCCCCTCGTACTCCACCACCCCACCTCCTACCCCATCTCACACTCGGCTTCCAAACCCCCTGGCCAAGTTAGAAATATCAACAGTGGTAGGATGAGACCCTTAAAAAGCCAATTAAGGGCCTCAGTTGGCCATGAGGTGGGAAATATAACCTTGACCTTCCTTGTCGCTGCCTTAATTAGGGACCAATGGGAAGCCAACCCAACTCTAACCCCCTATCTTTCCCATCTGCCTCTCGCTTCCGACCCATTCTGAGTGAAGAAGAAGGGGCATTAAATTCTAACCAATCAATGCAGTCTCCAGACATGGTTGACAGGAAAATTACTGAATCGCATGAATTCTGCTCAGGAAACAGTGGTATCACCATACATAGCCAAGCCAATCCATACAGCTACTGTCTTGGTGCAAATCCAGTTCGGGTTTAACACTCTCTGCAGCCCCCTCAACAGACAAAGGAAACATGCTACAAACTGGACCTCAGCCCTTCAAGCTTTCTTTGGGAATAGACTCTAAGCAAGAGGAAATCCAGAAGCTGATCTGCCATCAGAATACATTATAATCTGAATTTCTGTTAAAACTGGAAATGAAGACAATTTATTTTCTTATCCAGCAAGTATTTGGAAGTCACAGTTTAAGCATTCAATTTAAACTTTCATAAGAGCAGGTATAGAGGGTCGGATAAAAGGGCCAAAATTGCATGATACTAAGAAATAGTAAGGTGTGGGACTAATTCAGAGAGTTAGCACAGATATGCCAGGAATGGACGTTTTAAGTTATAGGGATAGGCTGGGACTTATTTCACTGAATCATAGCAAGTTGAGGGATAATTTCATCATTATAGAAGCAGGAGTGTGCATTTGGTCCATCAAGCCTGCTCTGCCATTCATTTAGCTCATGGCTGATCTAGCAATCATCTCAGTTCCTCCTACCTCATTATTCCCATAACCCTTAATTCCTCTACCATGCAAAAGCCCATCCAACTTGAATATTTGCAATGAAGCTGCCTCTGTTGCTTCCTTGGGCAGGGAATTCCATAGATTCACGACTCTCAGGGAAAAGCAATTCCTCCTCATCTCTGTCCTAAATCTAGTCCCCCAGTGTTAAGGCCACGTACCCTAATCCTAGTCTCACCCACAGGAGAAACAACTTGCCTGCCTCCATCCTACCTATCCCTTTCATCATTTTATATGTTTCTATAAGATCCCCTCTCATTCTTCTAAATTCTAGCAAGTACAATCCCAGGCAGCTCAACCTGTCCTCATAGGGTAACCCCCTCATCTCTGGAATCAACAGGGTGAACCTCTTCTGCACCGTCTCCAAAGCCAGTATATCTTTTCTCAACTAAGGAGACCAGAACTGCATACAATACTCCAGGTGTGGCCTAACCTACACCTTGTACAATTGCAGCAGAACCCCCCTGTTCTTAAATTCAATCCCCCTAGCAATGAAAGACAATATTCAGTTTGCCTTCCTGACTGTCTGTTGTACCTGCAAATCAACTTTTAGTGATTCATGTATGAGCACTCCTCAGTCTGTCTGCACAACAGCATGCTGCAATCTTTCACCATTTAAATGATACTCTGACCTATTATTTTTACTTCAAAAGTGGATAACCTCACATTTATCAACATTGTACTCCATCTGCCAGACCCTTTCCCACTCACTTAATCTATTTAAATTTCTCTGCAGACCCTCCATATTCTCTGCACAGTTTGCTTTTCCACTCAATTTAGTGTCATCAGTAAACTTGGTTACGTTAGACTTGGTCTCCTCTTCCAAATCATTTATATGTATCATGAACAGTTGCAGGCCCAACACTGACCCCTGCGGCGCCCTGTTCACCACTGATCTCCAACCAGAGAAATACCCATTTATCCCAACTCTCTGCTTTCTATTGGTTAACCAATCCTCTATCCATGCTAGTACATTCCCCGCAACTCCATGCATTCTTATTTTATGTGGCACCTTGTAGAAGTCTTTAAAATCATGAGGAGTATAGATAAATTGATTGGCAGTTGTCTTTTCCCTAGGATGGCAGATTTCAAGATGTTGGGGCATTCTTTTTTTTAGGTGAGAGGAGAAAGATTTTAAAAGGATATGAGGGTCAACCTTTTTACACAGAGAGTGGTTTGTGTCTGGAATAACCCCTTTCATGAAACCATGCTAAATTTGTCTAATCCTATTAATGCTTTCCAAGTGTTCTATTACATGTCTTTTATAATACAGTGTATCATTAACCCCATTGCTAATGTTGGCTAACTGGTCAGTAATTCCCTCATTGGATCTAATACAATTCCTAATTTATTTTCTATGCCATAGTTAAACCACCTTTCCTCTTTTGTTTTGGGTCAGGTAGGAATAAATAATACATACATAACTTGCCTAAATATTACTTACTTGTGTCAACCCTTTTAGTAATGCTCCACAATCCATTATTCCCAACTTATGCTTCATACCTTTGTAGTTTCATTTATTTAGATTCAGAGCCCTCACCATGGGATATTTTATGGACCTAACATAGTGCCAGGAATGGTGACTTTGTACACATTTCACTGTAATCCTGCATCCCTGTACTTGAGTACTTGTGACAATAAAACCTGATTCAAGTTGAAGATCTTCCTGAGTTTCTGTAAGCCTTCAAATTCGCTAATACTAGACTAATATACAGAAAGTGGCTCACCACCACCTTTTAAGTGCAGCTAGAGAATGCTGATCCAACCAGTGATGGCCACATTCCCACGAATGAATAAAAATCAGGACAATTTGGCACCTTGAAAGGAATTGGCTCTGGGATTTCACTCCCTATCTATCCATGGTCTGCTGCAGTCCAGTCTTTGCACTGCAACAGGCAGACAACTTAATCCCCTGAAAGTTTCTTTAATAGACTGACTGATTAGCTTTAACCACAATTTGTCACTAAAACTCATATGGGCCGAACAAAAAGTTTAACTCTGATCAGCACAAGTTACAGAATCTATGAGAGAGGAAAAATACGGAACTGACAGAAGTATTGGCTAATGCGGATGCTAGGAATCTGGAAGTACAGGGCTGGGGTGGGGGAGGGGAGGGGGGTGATGGGGAGCGGTTAGATGAGGGAAATTACCAATGTCAGTTGTAATTACTCAAACTCGAGGCCACTCCGGGGGAAGTGCAGCTGGAGCTGATATGGTATGGGATTTGTGCAACAGGATATTTCAAGATATTAACTACTACAGCAGTTACAGAAAAGGAAAAGCAGAGGAAAAACTAACAGTGCAGGATAGGGGGTGGGGGAACTGAATCACCCACCACAGAAAATACAGCACCTACTGGTAGAGGGTCAGGTGGAGGTGAAGTTTTCGGGAACCAGTCATAGTAAAAGCAGCAAGGTTGCACAGCAGGCAGAGAGAGCAATATCAACATGCAAATGGGGAGAAACAAAGCCACTGTCAACATTGATGACAGGGCATTTGATAATTTGGAGACGCCAGTGTTGGACTGCGGTGTACAAAGTTAAAAATCACACAACACTAGGTTACAGTCCAACAGGTTTATTTGGAAGCACTAGCTTTCGGAGCACTGGTCCTCCATCAGGTGGTTGTGGAGAATAAGATTGTAAGACACAGAATTTATAGCAAAGGTTTACAGGGTGATGTAACTGAAATTATATGTTGAAAAAAACCTGATTGTTTGTTAAGTCTATCATCTTTAGAATGACCATGTTGGTTTCAGTTCTTTCATCGCAAAACTTTTTTAAAAAGTTACAATCTCAAGTGAACTTCAACAATTGATGTCATCTGGGTCCAGATAATGTATTGAAGTTGTGAGTTGCTCAGTGAGACTGTCTGTGCCACAATGGTCAGATTGATTCTTATCTAAAAACGGATTTACAGAATCTTACATGGACTCATGCAGTTTTAGATTAAAGTAAAATGTAATTCTGCAATTACAAATTCTCCTCACAAACTTATGTGTGTGTGCATGCATGTGTTTGTGTGTGGGGTGTGGGGGGGGAGTGTATGAATTACTGTGAGAGAGTGCTGCATTTGATGTTCATGCAACACTATGCCCAAGTTCTTAAATTATTTTTAGCCTTGTCAAAATGCTGTACATGTTGCAAATCTAATCTAAAACAAAATATGAAGTCAATAATCCTCGAATCCTTGAGAGAGGGCTGCTGTAATTACAATCCTCTCCTATAGGTGGGGTTGTGGATAACTGTACCATCCTATCGGCTGACGGGAGTGGGGGCATGAGAGCAATCCTACCATCCAATAGTTTAGTGTAAAGTGGTCTGTGGGTACTCCTCCAAAGCTGTGGGTTTGGCAGGGGGGGATTTGTGAATACTCTTCCAATCCTGTAGGTGGGGCTGTAGGTTACTCTCAAATCCTATGGACAAAGTTAAAAATCACACATCAGGTTGTAGTCCGACAGGTTTATTTGGAAATGTTAGCTTTGGAACGTTTCACATTAGTGACCTTGCATTAGAAGACTCAGATAAGTTCAGAACAAAGTAGTCTGATGAAGGCACAGTGCTCCGAAAGCTAGTGCTTCCAAATAAACATGATTTGAAGATGCCGGTGTTAGACTGGGGTGTACAAAGTTAAAAATCACACAACACCAGGTTATAGTCCAACAGATTTATTTGGAAACACTAGCTTTCGGAGTGCTGTGCCTTCATCAGGTGATGTGGATGCTGCAGCAGCGCTCTGAAAGCTAGCGCTTCCAAATAAACCTGTTGAGCTATAACCTGGTGTTGTGTGATTTTTAACCAAATAAACCTGTTGGACTATAACTTGTGTTGTGTGATTTTTAACTTTGTCCACCCCAGTCCAACACAGGCACCTCCTTATCATGGCATCCAATCCTCTGGGTGAGCTTCTAGGTACTCCTCCAATCCTATAGGTAAGGCTGTCCGAACTCCTCCAGTCCTATAAGTGAGGCTGTGGCTCCTCCTCCAATCCTCTGGGGGCACCTGCCAGTATAACGCGTTTGAGAACACAGCTGTGAAGTGCCTTAAAGGTACATTTTACCTCTTTAAAGGCATGAACCAAATTCAAGTTGATCTGCGGGTTAATGGAGGTGCAAGGAGGTAACCCACCTGCAGTATAAGCAGGAAATACTAGCCAGTTTAGCAACAAAGAGAGAGAAACAGTTAACATTTCAGGTTAGTGACCTTGCATTTGAACACTCAGGTGAGTTCAGAACAAAGTAGCCTGCTCAATTGGCACCACACTCATCACCTTCAATATTCACCCTCTTCACCACTGACACTCAGTAGCAGCAGTACATACCATCTACAAGGTGTTATGGGAAATTCACCAAGATTCCTTAATCAGCACCTTCCAAACCCACAAGAGAAGATCAAGGACAGTAGATTATTGGGTACCTTCCGAGACTTGGAAATATATCAATATTCTTCAGTGTCACAGGGTTAAAATCCTGGAATTCCATCCCTAACAGCATTGTTGGTGTCCCTACACCAAATGGATGGCAGCGCTTCAAGAAGTCAGCTCACCACCACCTTCTCAAAGGCAACAGCAAATGCTGGATTGGTAAATCGTATACCAGGAATGAATTGAAGATTCAACAGTCTTTAACTGAGGCAAGAAATATTAACCATGATCAAATGGTGTGCAGTGTGAATAGCCTAATCCTGCTCCAATCTCTTATAGTCTTATGCAACAGGGGGATGAGGAAAGAACAAAGGGAAGTTCTGTAATAGGAGTAGAAGGGATGATTGATTAAATGAAAAAAATGATTGGTGATGCAAGACAAAAGGCGATGAGAAAGTAAAAGAACAAAGATGGATCTAGAGGTGGTGAAATTGGGAAACAGCAGAATCATCACGAACAGCTTTAAATTAAACATGAGAAAATAGGCAATGCTGAAGTGCTATTCGTGGATTTTTGGAGCGAGCTTCAGTGGAACAGTGCAGAAGGCTCAGGCCAGAGAGGAGGAACACATTGAAGAATTTAAGTGGGCAAGCAATTGGAACTTCAGGGTCATTCTTGCACCCTTAGCAGAAGCGAATCCCAACCCCCCCCCCCCCCCCCCCCACTGCAGAATAGAAGAGCCCACATTGTGAGTAATGAATACATTCAACTAGGCTGAAAGGAGTACACGTAAATTACTGCTTCAAAAAGCAGGAGTGTTTGGGCCCTTAGACGGTGAAATGGGTGGAGTAAAAGGCTGGCACAGTGGCTCAGTGGTTAGCGCTGCTGCCTCACAGAGCCAGGGACCTGGGTTTGATTCCAGCTTCAGGTGACTGTTTGTGTGGAGTTTACACATTCTCCCCGTGTCTGCGCGAGTTTCCTCCGGGTGCTCTGGTTTCCTCCCACAATCCAAAGATGTGCAGGTTAGGTGAATTGGCAATGCTAAATTGCCCATAGTGTTCAGGGATGTGTAACTTAGGTGTATTGGTCAGGGGTAAATGTAAGTGAATGGGTCTGGATGGTTTACTCTTCGGAGGTTTGGTGTGGACTTGTTGGGCCGAAGGGCCTGTTTTCCCACTGTAGGGATTCTATGAGGTTTCAAATCTCCTGCACTGACATGAGAAGTTTCCAGGAGAAGATGTTGGGGTTGACTGAGGAGTAAACCAGGAATCTGATGAGGGGCTCCTGCCTGAAATATCGATTTTCCTGCTCCTTGGATGCTGCCTGACCAGCTGTGCATTTCCAGCACCACTCTAATCTTGACTCTAATCTCCAGCATCTGCAGTCCTCACTTTCGCCTGAGGAGTAGACCAAGCTATCATGGAAAGAAAGATCCCTTTGGAATTCTGAAAGGGGAGGGGAAGATGCGTTTAGTGTGGCCTTGTTGGAATTGTAATGTAGAGATGCCAGTGTTGCACTGGGATGGGCAAAGTAAAAAATCACATGATACCAGCTGAAAGTCCAACAGATTTATTTGAAATCATAAGCTTTCAGAGCGCTGCTCCTTTCACCTGACAAAGGAGAAGTGCTCTGAAAAGTTATGCTTTCAACTAAATCTGTTGGATTATAACCTGGTGTCGTGACTTTTGATATCATTGAAGCTGGTAAATTGAAGATGGAGGCTCAAGCGGTGGGAGGTGAGGATGGTTCAATGAGGAAGAGGAAGGACTGAGAGAGGAAGTGTGGCAAATGAGATGGTGAAAGTCCAGGTCCCTGTCACAGAGTCATAGAGTCATACAGCTCAGAAACAAATCCTTCGGTCCAACCAATCCACGCCAAGCATAATTCCAAACTAAACTAGTCTCACCTGCCTGCTCCTAGCCCCTATCCCTCCAAACCTTTTCTATTCGTGTACTTATCCACAGGAAGTTCATTCCACATGTGAACCATCATCTGTGTAAACATTTTGCCTTCATGTCTTTTTAAAATCTCTCTCCTCTCACCCTAAAAATGTGTCCCCTGATCTTGAAATCCCCCATCCTAGGGAAAATATACCTCTCATGATTCTATAAACCTCTATCAGGTCACCTCTCAACCACCTACACTCCAGTGAAAAACATCCCAGCCTATCCAGCCTTTCTCCATAATTCAAACCTTCCATACCTCGCAACATCCTGGTAAATTTCTTCTGAACCCTCTCCAGCTTAATAACGTCCTTCCAATAATTAGGAATCCAGAACTGGACACTGCACTCCAGAAATGGCCTCACCAATGTCCTGTACAATCTCAACATAATTTTCTACACTCAAAGGACTGAGCAATGAAGGCAAGTGTGCTAAATGCCTTTTTAACTACTCTGTCTATGAGTGATGCAAATTTCGAAGAATTATTTACCTGAATCCCTAGGGTCCCTCTGTTCTACAACACCACCCACCGGCATTCAGGGATCTCCATCAAGGAAAAATGAAAGCATGTTGGAATCACTGCTGTGGAAGGTGACATCATCAGAACAACTGCAACAGAGAAATGGAATGGAGTCTTTCCAGGAAGGTATAGTTAGGATAGCTGTGGGTGTCAGTGGATTTACAGTACGCATCACCAGAGAGATATGGATGTGGAGGAAGGGAAGGGAAATGTTGGACGTGAATTATATAAAGTTAAGGGAAATATGGAAATCGGGACTAAAATGAATGAGATTTTTCTGTTTGGGACAAGAGCAGGAAGTGGCACCAATATAGTCTTCAGTGTTCCCAGAAAAAAAGGGAAAGAATAGGTCAGACTAAAGAAAGGCTATTCAAGATACTCCACAAAAAGGCAACCAGAACTGGGGCTCAATGGACACCCATAGCAACAGGATTTATATGGAGGAAGTGAGTAGAGTTGAAGGAGACATTGACCAATGTGAGAACTTGTTCAGCCAGAACTGTGAGGGTTGGGAGCCACTTTGGCCTCGGTTCATGGAAGGTCAGGCAGCATCCAAGGAGCAGGAGAAAGTGTGTCACACTTTCCTCATTCCTGAAGAAGGGCTTATGCCTGAAACGTCAATTCTCCTGCTCCTTGGATGCTGCCTGACCTGCTGCGCTTTTCCAGCAACACATTTTCAGCTCTGATCTCCAGCATCTGCAGTCCTCACTTTCTCCTCGGTTCATGGAAGTATTGGATGGAGACTAGAGAGATTGAATGTCCATGGTGAAGAGGGCACAGGTAGCACCAGAAAAATGGAAGTTCATGGAGTGATGTGGAGCATTAAAGGAGACATGGATATGATTGAGAAGAGATTCAGAAAATGGAGGAACAATGTTGGAAAAAAATCTGCTCAGTCAGGCAGGAACAGTTTGAGATTTGCCACCCTCTAGGGGGTACTGTGGTCAAACCACACATCCTACAGAGTTGATAAAAAGTGGTACTGAAAAGGCACAGCAGGTCAAGCAGCATCGGAGGAGCAGGAAAGTCGATGTTTTGGGTCAAGACCCTTCATTAGGACACATCCTGTAAGATGGCCTGTGGATAACCCTCTTGCATCGTAGGGGCTGCAATAAGTAACCCTCCTATCTTGACGTGGATGCTATAGGTTACCCACCCATGATGTAGGGGGTGCTGAGACTGGCCAACCCATCTTGTAGGAGGCAGTAATCTTGCTGAAAATCTGAAGGAAAAGGAAATATAAAGTGATCTACTTCAGGGCAGGTGCTGTGCTAAATTCCCCATGCCTCACTTTCCTCCTCAGTTCCAATTTGGATTAATTCTAAAATATCGCACTTACAAATTCATCAGCAGCAGGTTTCAAGACAACCAGTGAAGGTTCAGCCCACTCTTATTGTTCCTGTACAGAACCGCAGTCAGATCCACAAAGGAGATCCATTTACACCCATTGACCAGGAGATGTCAGCAAATGCAATCCCTCCAAGTTGTGAAGTTATTGGTTTTACAGAATTATCAGATACTGTTTGGCTGCAAGACCATTCAGTCAGCTTGAACTAGTTTCATTATTCTTTGGATCATAGAATTATTACAGCCAAGGAAAAGGCCATTCAGCCCACTGTATCTGTACCAAATCTCTGGAAGAGTAACTCCCCCCAGTCCCATATCTATGCCCTTTCTCTATAGCACTACAAATTATGAACATTTTCAGAATATTAACCAATTCCCTGAATCCTCCCATTTAATCAGCCACCACCAAGGCAGGCAGTAAATGGGAGAAAGATTCCTGTTCAGCCATGGGATGGAGAGGCCTCTCCCATCACTATCCATAGCACAAGGTTGCAATATGAATGGAGAAGGGTAGGTTGCTACAGCAACTTGGATTCCCTGAATGAGTAGTTACACATCACCAATGCATTGCAATAGCGACCACGATTGAAAAGCATTTCATTGGCTGCTTTGGGATTTCCTGAGGTTGCTGGATAAATGCAAGTACTTCCGAGAAAATAGTCAATTCACAATGTTGCTGTCTTCTTATTTGATTACAACCCACTGTTTCGCTTTGTGGAGGGACTTTCCTGACATTTGGTCACATGCTGCTACTACCCAGTTGGTTCTGGAGGTTGGTGCTCCTCATACCTACATTTATGGAGTCACTAACTAACATAGACATAGAAAAATACAGCGCAGTACAGGCCCTTTGGCCCTCGATGTTGCGCCGATCCAAGCCCACCTAACCTACACTAGCTCACTATCCTCCATATGCCTATCCAATGCCCGTTTAAATGCACATAAAGAGGGAGAGTCCACCACTGCTACTGGCAGGGCATTCCATGAACTCACGACTCGCTGAGTAAAGAATCTACCCCTAACATCTGTCCTATACCTACCACCCCTTAATTTAAAGCTGTGCCTCCTCGTAATAGCTGACTCCATACGTGGAAAAAGGTTCTCATGGTCAACCCTATCTAAACCCCTAATCATCTTGTACACCTCTATCAAGTCACCCCTGAACCTTCTTTTCTCCAATGAAAACAGCCCCAAGTGCCTCAGCCTTTCCTCACTCTGTCTGGGAATCACTAAGGGAAACGTACTGATGGATAAGGAGAAAGGTTAAAGTTGTGAAGCATGTCTGGGCCAGGTGTTGGGCTACAGTAGTAACAGCACAGATTACTGGAAGATAGTAATGGAAAGGTAACATCATTACACAAGTGATCCAGGCGACCAGATTAGTGCTTTTAGGATGACCCCTCAAACTCTGATAGCTGGTGGAATTTAAGATCAATAAATAAATCAGGAATTGAAAGCTAGTTTCAGTAAAGGTGACTGTGAAACAATGATCAATTGTTGTAAAAATCCATCTGATTGTTTCACTGATCAGAGAATCCCTACAGTGTGGAAGCAGACCATTTGGCCCATTGAGTCCACACTTGGACTGTGGAAATGGGAGCAAATTCACACAGACATAGGGAGAACGTGCAAACTCCACACACACGGTCACCTGAGATTAAATTCCCTACAGTATGGAAACAGGTCCTTCAGCCCAACAAGTCCACACCAACTCTCCAAAGAACAAGCCACCCAGACCCATTCCCCCACCCCATATTTACCCCTGCCTAATGCACCTAACACTATGGGCAATTTAGCATGGCCAATTCATCTAACCTGCACATCTTTGGATTATGGGAGGAAACCGGAGCACCCAGAAGGGACCCACGCAGACACGGGGAGAATGTGCAAACCACGCAGACAGCTGCCTGAGGTGGGACTTGAACCTAGGTCCCTGGCGCTCTGAGGCAGCAGTGCTAACCACTGAGTCAGCATGCCGCCCCAACTAATTGAACTTGGGTTCAATTCCCCAACTTGTAATTGAACCCAAGTCTCTGGCACTGTGAGGTAGCAGTGCTAATCACTATCCACCCCGATGTCTTTTGACTGGAAATTGTTCCTACACATCATTCCAGACCCACAGCAATGCAGTTGTGTCTTGATTTGGTCTGAAGTGGCCTCATAATCTGCTCAATTCAAAGGCAGTTAGAGTTGTACTTGCCAGTGGTGCTCACATCTCATGACAGAGTGCATTTTAAAATTAATTAGAAAAATTTACTATTAGTAGTCTAGATGAATTAAATGAAATGAGTTGAAGTATCTTATTGTTATAAAGCAGAAGTTGACCCTCACTCTGAGAACTAAAACCAAAACACCCAAAGAGGAGTGCTTCACCCTATAATCTGCAAAAGGACTGTGAAAGTGGTATAACCTGCTTTTCAGCAACTTCTAGTGGTTAATTAAAATAAATCCATGACACTCACTTTAAAATCAACAAGTAACAATTTATTTGTCTAACTCTAACATTGAACAAATTAACTAAATTATTAACAAACCAAATAAATTCATTCCAACTACAAACTACTCCTGAATAAAGCAAGATTCTAATTGGTAAACTGTTCCAATAAATGGAAGTCGCACTCAGATAAGAAAATAGAATTTAGTCTCTCAAACTTTCAGCCAGGTTATGAGTCTTCCAGAATGTTCTGTGCCTTCTCCATGAGGTCTTCTGTCAGAAATACTTCTCCCTTGATTCTTCTGTCAGGAATGCCTTCTCCATTGTTGATACAATTGTTAATTAGACAGTGTTTTCTCTAAGACATAGAGGAGGCTGTGAGAGCCAGCATTCTCTCGTGAGCTGAGACCTGTTAGTTCTGGCAGATGGCAGCTTGCTCTAGAGGCTTGGTCCACCTACCCCCTTCTTTTATACCCTTGGAGACATATCAATATTTCTCACAATAGGATTGGTCCTATGTTGTCAAAACCAACAGATTAAAATTTAATAGATTTTTGGTATCTAAGTACCTGGTTCAAATTGATAAGCTTAATTTAAAAGTCTGTTATCTTGGTAAAAACTGCTGCTTGGCCTGCTAACTGTATGGCCTTTTGATACAAATGGTTCAGTTCAGGCACTCTGTGTACTTGCAGACTTTTACGCTGCTGCTCACAAACAACCATTTGAAATTTGTAAGCACAGAAAAACTACATGATCCTTTAAAGAGACCATGCAATGATTTCCCCCACCTCCCAGCACGTTACAAACTCCAATTTCTAACTTTCTGCCTCCCAGTCTACAAGTACTCTACCCAACTTCACAACATCTAATCTTGTTTGTGGGTATGTTCACCGAGCTGGGAAGTTGATTCACAGACATTTCATCCCCTGTCTCAGTGACATCTTCAGTGCTTGGAGCTTCCTGTGAAGCACTGCTCGACTGTGTCTTCTGGAATTTATGTGGCTCTGTTCCTGCTGCTTTTGGTTGCTGGTTCAGGTTGTCTGTTGTAGTAGCGGTATATTGGGTCCAGGTCTATGTGTTTGTTGATTGAGTCCGTGGATGAGTGCCATGTGTCTAGAAATTCTCTGGCTATCCTATGTTTAGCTTGTCCTGTGATCACTGTGTTGTCCCAGTCGAATTTGTGATCCTTGTCATCTGTGTGTGTGTGGCTACTAGGACAGCTGGCCGTGGTGTTTAGTGGCTAGTTGGTGTTCATGGGTGCAGATTGCTCGTTGTCTGCCTGTTTGTCCTATATAGTGTTTCGTGCAGTCTCTGTATGGAATCTTGTAATTGTGTTTGTCTTGCACATGATGGCTTCAGGGTCCTTTGTCCTGATGAGCTGTTGTCTGAGCTTGGGCTTTCGGTTTATGGGCTGTCATGAATCTGATGGTTGGAGAAGGCTGGCTGTCAGTTCCAAGACGATTTTTATGTAAGGTAGTGTGGCTAGTGGGTTGGGTCCTCGTCACGTTGTTTGTCTGTTAGGTATCTGCGGATGAAGTTGCGGGGATATCAGTTCTTGGCAAATACTCTGTAGAGGTGTTCTTCTTCTTCCCTTCATAGGTCAGAAGTGCTGCAGTGTGCTGTAGCCCTTTTGAACAGGGTCCTAATGCAGCTTCTCTGCTGTGTGTTTGGGTGGTTGCTGTTGTAGTTCAGGATCTGGTCCATGTGTGTAGCTTTCCTGTACACTTTTGTGATGCATTCACCATTCTGTGTTCTTTGTACCATCATATCCAGGAATGGATGTTGAGTGTTGGTTTCCTCCTCTCTCGTAAATCTGAACCCTGTGAGTATGGTGTTGATATCTGTTGTGTATTCTCAATTTCTGTTCCATCAATGATAACAAATGATCAGAGTTTGGGTTGGATTTGTGGTGGGGGGCTGTTTGTTCCAGTCCTTGCGTCACTGTTTCTGCTATGAGCCCAGAGGTGGGTGAGCCCATAGGTGTTCCATCGACCGGTTCATATATTTGGTTGTTGAATGTAAAGTGTGTCATCAAGCTTAGGCCTAGTAGTTCATCCACAGCTTCATCAGCAGATGCCTAACAGACAACCAACACAACAAGGACATGCCATGACCTAACACACTAGCCACTCTACTTTATACAAAAGGCATCTCGGAACTGACAGCCAGCCTTTTCCAACCACTTGAATTTATGACAGCCCATAAACTGACAGCCACACTCAGACAACAACTCACCAGAACAAAAAACCTGATACTCATCATGAGCAAGATAAACATAATTTACAAGATTCCATGCAAAGATTGCATGAAACACTATATAGGACCAACAAGCAGAAAACTAGCAATCTGCATCCAAGAACACCATCTAAACACCATGACCAGTTGTCTCTAGTAGCCACACACACAGATGACAAGGACCACAAATTCGACTAGGACAATGCAACGATCCTAGGACAAGCTAAACATAAGACAGCCAGAGAATTTCTAGAAGTGTGGCACTCAACTACGGACTCAATCAGCAAACACATAGACCTGGACCCAATATACCGGCCACTACAACGAATAAATGGAACCAGCAACTAGAAGCAGCAGGAATGGAACCAGCACAGCAGCACTTCACAGGAGGCTCCAAAGTGCTGAAGATGTCATTTAGGCAAGGGACGAAATGTCTGCAAATCAACTTCCTAGCTCAGGAAACAGATCCACAACATGCAAACCTTGAACTTATCTAATCAAATCTGCCATGCAAAATTATGTCTAACTACCTTTGGGGAAGGCTTAGATTTTGCTAATGAAACACTTTGCTGGGGCTGTTTTCCCTTGTGCGTCGGAGGCTGAGGGATGACCTTATTGAGGTTTATAAAATCATGAGGGGCATGGATAGGATAAATAGACAAGTCTTTTCCCTGGGGTCAGGGAGTCCAGAACTAGAGGGCATAGGTTTAGGGTTAGAGGAGAAAGATATAAAAGAGACCAAAGGGGCAACCTTTTCACGCAGAGGGTGATACATGTATGGAATGAGCTGCCAGAGGAAGTAGTGAAGGCTAGTACAATTGCAATATTTAAAAGACATCTGGATGAGTATATGAATAGGAAGGGTTTGGAGGGATTAGATTAGATTACTTACAGTGTGGAAACAGGCCCTTCGGCCCAACAAGTCCACACCGCCGAAGCGCAACCCACCCATACCCCTACATCTACACCTTACCTAACACTACAGGCAATTTAGCATGGCCAATTCACCTGACCTGCACATCTTTGGAGTGTGGGAGGAAACCGGAGCACCCGGAGGAAACCCACGCAGACACAGGGAGAACGTGCAAACTCCACACAGAGAGTCGCCTGAGGCGGGAATTGAACCCGGATCTCTGGCGCTGTGAGGCAGCAATGCTAACCACTGTGCCACTGTGCCGCCCACCGTGGGCCAGGTGCTGGCAGGTGGGACTAGATTGGGTTGGGATATCTGCTTGGCATGGACAAGTTGGATCGAAGGGTCTGTTTCCATGCTGTACACCTCTATGACTCTAAGACTTAAACAACTCTGGCTCAGCACGAAATGGTTAACCTCTGTCTGATCTTTACAATGAATAGCAATCAGGACACCAGAGAACACAGAACTGAAGGGCAAAGCAATTCTCTTGGCATTTTCTACTTAGGTTTGTGTCTTAACATTTGACCATTTCCTGCTTTTCTGATCAATTTTCATATTTAAAACATGAACAAATAATTCTTTCAGCTGTTTTAGCAATTCTCTTTTTTTTTTGCAAAATCACTAGGGAGTATCCCAGCAAAGCCTGGGGTGAGTTAGCCTTCCAAAGATTGAAAAGCTGTTTGATTCACATTATGCTTGAGCAGATTATGAGGCCATTTCAGAGGGCAGTTAAGATTCAGTTGCATTGCTGTGGGTCTGGATTCATGTGTAGGGCAAATTCCCAGTCAAAGGACATTAGTGAATCAATCAGATGGATTTTTACAACAATTGATCATCTTTAATGACACTAGCTTTCAATTCCAGATTTATTGATTGAAGTCAAAATCCACCAGCTATTAAGATTTGAGGTCATGTTCTAACTGACTTGGTCATCTGTCTAGTGATATTACATCTCCCCTATGTCTCCCGATAATCTGTGTTGTTTCTACTATAGCCAAATAGCTAGCCCAGACTTCCTTCACAACTTTAATCTTTCTCGTTATCATCAGTCAAAAAACAGCACGATATCAATATAAGTCTTTCTTCACTGCTTCGAGGTTCAGTTGTTGTTAGCACTCGGGGCTCTGAATCATAAGGTTTTGGTTTCAAGTGGGACGCCAGGGCTTTTGAGTACCGAGATCCAGGCTGACATTCCAGTGTGGTACTGAGGGAGCACTGTAATGTCAGAATATTATATTGAAGTTCCAAATGGTTGTAAAAGACGCTGTGCCACTATTTTGAAGAAATGTAGTGTAGTCCTGACTAATTTTTATTCCTCCATTAACATCACAAAAACAGTTTATATAAAAGGGACCTAAGGGGCAATGTTTTCACGCATTGGGTAGTGCATGTATAGAATGAGCTACCAGAGGAAGTAGTGGACGCAAATTTACAGCATTTAAAAGGCATCTGGATGGGTATATGAATAGGAAGGGTTTAGAGGCATATGGGCCAAGTGCTGGAAAAAGGGACTAGATTAGGGGTTAGAATATCTGGTCTGCATGGACAAGTTGGAACGAAGGGTCTGTTTCCATGCTGTATATTTCTTTGACTTTATGACATTGCTGATTGTGGGAGCTTTCTGTGCACAATTTGCTGAGGTACCAACATTGTGACAATGACGACACTTACAAAAAAGTATGTCATTGGCTGTAAAGTACTTTGTGAAATCCAGTAGACATGAAAGGTGTTGTACAAATGCACACCCTTTCTTTCTCCCCCTGGACAGGCAAGCAAGAATACAGGTAAAAATTAATTTTCACTTATTGTACCACACAGTGACAGACAGTAAATCTAGCAAGTTACAGAAGTTAAGCTGAACACTTTCATCCGTTGTTTTAAATCAGGCCGATTGGATATTGTTTGTGATTATCTCAAATCTTGAAGCATATTTTAAATAAAGCTTTGGAATCCTATCAGTTTTGAGATGAAAGCTACATTAATCATGAGGAGTTAAATATTACTAAGTAATTGAAATACATTGTAGCACTGGCCAAGTTTTTATTTTGCTTCCTGTTTTCAAGGCAAACAAAGGGAGCCAGAGTCTAATTTTATTTGAAAAGGAAACATGAATTCCTCAGGAAATCCTTTGAGGTATCCAGAAAATTTCCAAAAAAACGTCAGATGCGCGGGCATATCAGAACTGAAAGGACAGGAGGAGGCTATTCAAGTGCCTTCAACTGTTCAATTAGATCATTTCCAATCTGTATCTTTGACCCTATTTCTCTGCCTTGTTTCCATATCCCTTAAAACTATGTCCAGTGATGTCTGCACCTTGTGAAAGAACTTCTAAAAAATTACATCCTTGCCTGGTTGACAGCTGCAGTAGTGAACAGTAAATGTTAATAGATGTAGTGTACACTCAGAGGAATTAAAGATCAAAAAACTTGTAAAGACTAAACTGCAAAAATGCATGCAGACTGTTGAAGCATTCTGTTCTTCTAAACAAATAGGAGCATTGCCTCACAATCTTAAATATAATACAATACAGCACAGGAACAGGCCCTTCGGCCCATCAAGTCTGCACTGACTCTTAATCCTTACTTAGACCCGCTACTTATTATTCTTATGCAGTTTCCATCCCTCTGTTCTTGTTGAACTTGATACTGAGTCTGGAAGGACTGATTAAAAGAAAAACATTCCTTCAGCTTTGCTGAAGATTTATTGAACAGTGCCAAGGATAGGGAGATCCTCTGCCCTGTAGCCATCTCTCTATCCCCACCCTGCCTGACAACTATTTTCTGAACTCCTTCGAGTTTCACAACATCCTTCCTATAGCAGGGAGACCAGAATTGCACCCCAGAGTCCAAAAGTGGCCTAACCGATGTCCTGTACAGCCACAATATGACCTCTCAACTCCTACACTCAATGCGCCGCCTTCTTGAACTGTCCTACCTGTCCATCTTCCTTCCCTCCTATCCGGTCTGACCTATCACCATTACACCCCACCTTCATCTAGCAATCGCATTCCTAGCTACCTTCCGCCCAGCCCCAATCCTGTCCCATTTATCTCTCAACCCCCTTGGCACATACACTCCATTGCTCACTCCCATTCCTGATGAAGAGCTTATGCTCTCCTGCTCCTCGGATGCTGCCTGACTGGCTGTGCTTTTCCAGCATCACATTTTTTTTGGCATTGACTAATAAAGGAAAGCATACCAAACCTTCTTCACTATCCTGTCTACCTGTGACTCCACTTTCAAGTAACTATGAACCTGCACTCTTTGTTTAGCAACACACCTCAGGACTTTGTTACTAAGTGTATAAGTCCTGCCCTGATTTGCCTTGTTCACTTGTAAAAACTCTTCTAGTGAAAACAAAACTCTATACACACCAGAAATGTTCTCTGTCATACAACTTTTAAAACAAATCCCACCATGAATACAAAAATGTTTGTAAGCATTTAAACTCCTTCAGACACATAGCCCAAAACCCACATGCCACTAGCTCAAACCTCCAGAATGAACAATGTTGAAATGTAGATAAATCATAAACTTTACATTACACTTCCTTAAAAAAGAAGACAAAAACTTAGTACAGAATATCAAGGTGCGGTGTTATTAAAGTGTAGTGCCATCTAAGCCCCTCTCAAACATAACAGAAGTCTTTATTCCTGAACTCCAGCCCCCTGGAATAAAAACCCCTTGATCCAATCCAGTAAAATAACAGTCTTACGACTGACTTAGAGCATATTATTCATATCACTTTAAAAGCTCATCATCTACAAGATATAATGACCTCACTATGATTCTTATCGATGGATTTCCCCATCGGAACATTTCCCAATGCCAGGGAAAGGCAACTTCCGATGGGATTCACCTAATAATAAAAGCAATAACATGGGGAGAAAAACATAAAATCACTACTCAAAAGAGGTCAGGATTAAAGCAGGGAGTCGGACAGATGGCAGCAGACCTCAGTGATACCCTCTTACACAACAGGAACAGAAAAATCTCAACGTTGCAATAATATCAGCTTAATGCAGAAGTTAGGAACGAGGACAATATCTTGTCGGTGGTTAGGGGAAGGAAATCCCTGTTTAGCACAAAAGCTCTCACTTTGTTTGGAAAGAGGTTTACCCTGGAGCTTTGGCCATTTTTAGATGCACTGTTCTTAAGATAGTTGAACCAGCAGCCCCTTTCATTAAAACTGAATTCCAATAAAATGTCTGAAGCTGAATAGGTCACTTGCATCCCAGAGCACCTAACACAGCCCTCCACACTTTGATAAGGTGATGGCTGATCTGATGATCTCAACTTCAGTTTTTTGTCTGCCTCCCATAGCCTTTGATTCCCTACTCACTCAGGAATGTGTCTCACTCATTGAACAAATTCAATGGTACGGCCCCCATTGCTTTCTGTGAAAGAGAATTCTACAGGCTTAAAAGCCTCCCAGAAAAAAGAGTCTCCTAATTTCTGTCTGAATCTTAAACTATGTAGCCTCCCCACCTCATCTCCCCCACAAGAGAAAATGCCCTCTCTGTACACACCTTGTTAAACCACCCACAGGATCTTGGATGCTATAATAAAGTCACTTCTGATTTTTTAAAACTGCAATGGTTACTCAATCTTTCTTCATAAGAAAATCCCTTTTTCCTAGGAATGAGCTGAGTGAGCATTCTCTGAACTGCTTCTAATATAATTATATCTTTTTTACAAGTAGGGAGCTAAATAAAGGAATGAAGGAAAGGAGGGAATGGATGACCACCTAGTATTCAAAGAGAAATAGGCAGGTAGTGCTGGAGATCCCTGGGGTCCTGCTCACAAATCGGTTTTCCATTCTGGAAGCTGAGAAGGACCACAAGGGAGTGCAGTCAGATCCAGGCTTCTGGCATCACAAGCAGCCTGATTACACAGGAGAAGGATGAAGAAGAAAGCAGAGGTGATAATGATAGGGGATTCACTAGTGACGTATTTCAGACAGGTGTTTCTAAGGCTGTAGACGTGACTCCAGGTTGGTGTGTTGCTTCTCATGTGTCAGGTTCAGGGATGTCACTGAGTGGCTACAGGACATCCTGAAGGGGTCGTGATGCACATAGGTACCAACAATATAGGTAGAACCAGGGAAGAGGTCTTGCCTCAAAACTTCAGGGAGCTAGGCAGTAGATTAAGAAACTGGACCTCTAAGGTTATAACCTCAGCATTACTCCCCTTGTCAAAAAGTGTGATGCTGGAAAAGCACAGTGGTCAGGCAGCAAAATATTAACTCTCCTGCTCCTTGGATGCTGCCTGACCAGCTGTGCTTTTCCAGCAACACACTTTTTGACTCTGACCTCCAGCCTCTGCAGTCCTCACTTTCTCCTATTACTCCTCATGTAATAGGAGAATTATTACTAGGCTAGCGAGCAGAGAAACAGGAGAGTGCATGGCGTGAGGAGGGTGGATTTTAGATTCTTGGATCACTGGGACCATTTCTGGGGATGATGGGACCTCTACAATGGGATAGAGAGATAAGTTCTTGAGCACTAAAGGCATCAAAGTGTTACAGGGAGAAGGCGGGAGAATGGGTTTGAGAAACATGATTGAATGGCGGCGCAGGCTCAATGGGCTGAATGGCCTAGTTCCTGCTCCGATGTATGTCTTATGGTCAGTCTGAAACTGAACCAGAAAGGGACCAACATCCTTGCAGGAGGATCTGGTAGTTCTGCAGAGAGGAGTTGCAGTAGGGCAGGGGTCACAGTGCATGTGTTCAATAGCAACACAGTATACCTTAGAAATGGAACCAAGAAAGAGCGAGTTCAGGCATGTGGTGTCTCAAGGGAAAAAGGCAAAGTTGGATGGCCTCTACTTTAATGTTGGGGGAATGAAGGGTAATAACCAGATGGGTTATGGGCATGGATTGACATATGGAACTGTAATGTTGTTGCCAACACAGAGGGACCTGACTGGCAACTTAACATTCCATAATTCGGGAAGCACGGGGAAGGGCGTAAAAGTAGAAGTGGTGTTGTATTACTAGTTAGGGAGACAGTTAATGCAGTAAGGATGGATGATATCTTGGAAGGGTTGTCAAAGGAGGTTTTTATGGGTAGAATTTTGGAATTAAAATTGTGCAGTCACACTGTTAGGATTGTATTATAGGCCAGCAAAAAGTCAACAGGCAATCGAGGAGCAGAAGATACGTAGCCAGTTCATTAAGGTGTATAAAAATAATAATAAAGTAATTATATTAGGGGATTTCAATGACGTCAATATTAATTGGGATAATCATAGTATAAAGGGTTTTAAACGAGGCTGGGCTTTTCCCAGCATTTTTGAAATGTGCACAGAAGAGCTTTTTATATTAATGTGTAGATGGTCCAAGAAGGGATGGTGAAGTGTTGGACCTAATTCTGGGAAACAAAGCTGGACAAATGTTCCAGGTGAAGTGAGGGAGCATTTTAATGATAGCAACCACAATACCTTACACTTCAAATTTGTTATGGGAAAGGTGAAAGATGGTTTGCAAAAAAAGAGCTTTGGATTAGGGTAAGGCAGATTTTATTAAAATAAGGCAGGATCTGGCCAAAATTTAAATCTACAGCAGAACAGTTGAGAGGGATAGGGGACATTCAGAAAGATAAGGGACAGACCCAACACCTTTTGGGTGAAATGTAGGAGCAATAGGTCCAGAGAACCCTCAATATCTAGGAATGTGCAGGACTGGATAAAAAAGAAAAGAGAGACATTTTAACAGGTACAAAGGGAGCAAAACAATGGAGGTCTGAGATGAATTTAGGAAGTGCAGGGGGGAGCTCAAGAAAGCAATTAGGAGAACAAAAAGCTGGCATGAGAAAATGTTGGCAGGTAAGGTTGGGGATAGTTCCAAAATAGTCTCCAAGTATTTCAAGGGGGACGAGAATAACTAGGGAAAGACTAGGACCTATGGGGAACCCAGGTGCAATTTGTGCAGGAAGCCAGAGGACATTGGTAGAGTGTTAAATGAGATTTTTACATCTATCTCTACCTGAGAGAAGAAGAATGACAAGTACAGAATTCAAGAAGATGGCCTTGAGCAGATTGTTATAAAATGTTAAAAATCACACAACACCAGGTTATAGTCCAAGATACACCTGTTGGACTATAACCTGGTATTGTATGATTTTTAACTTTGTCCATCTCAGTCCAACACCAGCACCTGCACATCATGATATAAAATGAGAGGAGGTACTGGAGATTTTGGCAGATTTTTAAAGTGGATTCATTACCAAGTTCAGGTGAGTTGTATCCCAGGCCATTGTGTATCCCAGATGGGGAAGGAAATCACAGGGGCTCTGTCCCAAATTTTTATATCATCACTGGCCACAGAGGAGGTGTCAAAGGATTGGAGGACAGCTAATGTGGTTCCACTTTAAAAGAAGGGTTGTTCTGATAGATCAGGAAACCCTAGACCAGTGAGTCTAACCTCAGTGGTAGGGAAACTACTAGAGAAAGTAATGAAGGAGAAAATTAATCTCCATTCAGCAAGGCAAGGTTCGATCATAGTTAGTCAGTATGGCTTTGTCAGAAGGTCATGTGTAACAAATCTGGTGGAATTTTTCAACGAGGTGGCCAAGTGTTTGGACTGATGTCATTTGTATGGATTCATGGGAAACTGCTAAAGAAGGTGAAAACTCAGGGGATTCAAGGTAATTCGACAGGATGGATCCAAAACTGGCTTAGTGATAGGAGACAGAAGGTGGTGGTAGAAAGCTATTCGCATGATTGGAGCCCAGCGTGCAGTGGTGTACCACAGGGATCAGTGCTGTGTCCTTTACTGTTTGTGATATTCAAAAATGATATAGATGAGAATGTGAGAGGGATGATAAGTAAGTTTACGGATAATGCAAACATTGGTTGGTGGTGGACAATGCCGAGGAAGATGTTAGGTTACAGGAGGATATAATTGGCTTGGTCAGATGGGCAGATCAGTGGCAGATGCAATTTAACCCTGCGGTGATGCATTTTGGGACAGGAACAGACAAAGGAGTATTCAATGAATGACAAAACATCAGAAAGGTTAGAGGAACAGGGAGATCTTGGGGTGCTTGTCCACAGATTCCTAAAGGTGGTGGTATGGTTTATTAGGGTTAATTAAGAAAGCATACAGGACACTTGCCTTTATCAGTCATGGCACAGATTGTAAAAGCAGGGAAGTCATGTTGGAGCTGTACAGAAAGAACTTTGTACAGGCTACAGCTGCAGTACCATGTGCAGCTCTGGTCACCACAATGTAGGAAGGATGTGATTGTATTGGAGGAAATGCAAAGGAAATTCACCAGGATGTTGCCTGGGATACAGCATTTCAGCGCTGAAGAGAGTCTGGATAAGATCAGGTGTTTTCTTTGAAGCAGAGAAGGTTGCGGGGGGACCTGATAATCATGAGTAAGAATGTGAGGGCATGGACAGGGTGGATCGAAAGCAGCTGTTTCCCTTGCTTGAAGTATCAAAAACAAGGGGACGTAATTTTAAAATGAAAGACAGAAGGGTTAAGGGGGAGTTTGAGGAAAAATGTTTCACCCAGAGGATGGTAGAAGTCTGGAATGCACTCCCTGGGGAGGGGGTTGAGGCAAGAAACCCAACAACTTTCAAAGCATATGTTGATGAGCACGTGAGGTATCATAATGGGCAAGGTCATGGGCCTGGTGTGGGGAAGTGGTACTAGTGTAGGTATATTTTCAATGGTATAAACTAGATGGGCTGAAGGTGAAGTAACTTTTCAGAGGCTGGTATCCCATCACCAAGTCATCCTTTATTTACATGTGGAGAGCCTTCGACTATAGTATTCCCTCATACAGAATCAAACACCAAAGAGTCAGTAACCCTGACACTCAATCTTTTTATGTCAGCCAGAGCTCACTGATTGGACAACATTAACAGCCCTAATCAGGGGACTCATACTCTAAGAGGTGAGGCTGACTGACCTCATTACAATCACGACAGAAGAGCCCCTCCTGAGCTCTATGATTCTATGACCAAAAACCTGTGGTCTTTCCAAAGCCCTGTACAAGTGGAGTAAAATGTCCCTAACATTTTAATTTATTCCCTTTTGTACTGAACACTAATATTCTACTTACATTCCCAATTACCTGTTTGTATCTGTATGGTAACATTTAGTGATTCAAATATCTGCCACCCAGATCCACTGAGTTCTGCTATGTCTCTGCATTAAACAATATACTGCTTCCATATTCTTCCTGCCAAACTGGATGGTTCAAATATTCCCACATTGTGCATCATCTGCAAACTCTTTTTTGACCTTGAATATACTAAAACCCCACTCACCTATTGTACTCTATGCTACTTTCTCCCCACCCCCACCCTCCTTTCATTTATCTCTCCACCTTTCAGGCTCTCTGCCTGTATTCCTGATGAAGGGCTTTTGCCCAAATGTCGATTTTACTGTTCTTCAGATGCTGTCTGAACTGCTGTGCTTTTCCAGCACCACTAATCCAGAATCTGGTTTCCAGCATCTGTAGTCATTGTTTTTACCTACTTAAAAACTCAGCCTTGACAGTCCTCTGTGGTGAACGATTCTACAAATTCAGTACCCAAAAAGAGGAAAAACATCATGCTTATCTGACTTAAATGTGCAACCCTTTACTCTGAGATAATACCTTTTGGTCCTGGACTCTCCCATTAAGGGCAACAACCTCTCTCTGCATTTACCTTATCAAATCCCCTGAGAATCTTCATTATCTTCGCCTCTGCGCCCATTTCTTTGGACAAGAGTCTTCTTCCCATCCCACAGACCCTTTCGCCCAGCTCTTACACTCTCCCTCCACCTGGACCCCTCCCTCTGGCCTTCTACTTGCCACTTGATCTGTTCATTGAGAACTGTCGATGTAACATTGATTGCCTCAGTTTCTCTGCCACCCCCCTCACCCAATCCAATCTATCCCCTTCCGAACTGACTGCACTCCATATACTTAAATGCAACCCTGACTTTGTTATTAAGCCTGCCGATAAAGGTGGTGCTCTTGTTGTCTGCCATACTGACCTCTACATTGCAGAGGCTGAGCGCCAGCTCTTAGATACCTCCTTCTGTCTCCCCCTGGATCATGACCCCACCATAGCACATCAGGCCATTATATCAATGACAGTCACTGATCTCATTTTGTCTGGTGACCATGGATACCTGCATGCGCCCCACGTATGCCTGTCTCTTTTTCAGGTATGTGGAACATTCCTTGTTCTGGTCCTTTTCCGACCCACCCACACACAACTCTTTCTCTTAGATATCGATGCTATAATCAGTGCTGCTTTCCTCTCTCATCCAGAATTAAAAACGTTAATCAATTTCACTTCCAATTTTCACCCCTCCCTCTGACTCCTCTCTTCCTTTCCCTTCCACAACATCTCTGTTTCCATTTCTGGAGATAGACTGGTCACTAATATCCACTATAAACCCACCGACTCCCACAGCAACTTGCTCTGTACATCCTCACACCCTGCTTCCTGTAAAGACTCTATTCTATTCCCCCAGTTCCTTTGTCTCCATTGCATATGTTCCTATGAGGCCAACTTTGACAAGGGAGTCCTCCGAAATGTCCACCATCTTCCTCAATGGAGGATTCCCCAGAACTCTTTTTGACAGGGCCCTCAACCAGGTCCGAACCATTTCCCGTGCTTCCGCCCTCACCCCCTCTCTTCCCTCCCATAACAGCGATAGGGTTCTCTTTGTCCTTATTTACCATCCCACCAGCATCCACATCCAGAAGATCATCAGCTGCCATTTCTGCCACCTCCAGCGAGATGCCACCACCAGACACATATTCCCTTTCCCTCCCTTGTCCACCTCCTGCAGGGACCATTCCCTCAGGGACACTCTGGTCCACTCTTCCTTCACTCCCAGCACTCCCACCCACAGCCCAATGGCACCTTCCCCTGCAACTGCTGAAGGTGTACCACCTGCCCATTTACCTCCTCCCTCCTCAGTATCCAAGGGCCCAAACATACCTTCCAGGTGTAGCAATTCTTTACCTGCACTGCACACAATCTAGTCTACTGCATTCACTGCTCACTATGTGGTCTCCTCTACATTGGGGAAACGAAACATAGACTGGGTGACCCCTTTGCAGAACAACTATGTTCTGTCGACAATAAAGACCCTGAGCTTCCAATTGCCTGTCACTTTAACACACTACCACGTTTGCTGGCCAATATCTCTGTCTCAGGCTTGCTGCAGTGCTCCAGCGAAGCTCAGCACAAACTTGGGGACCCAGCAGCCCTCCAGTCCCAATATCAAATTCAATAATTTTAGGGCTTGAACTCCCTCATGTCCCAGCCCCCTACCTCACACACCAAGCCTTGTTATCATATAGTCATTGCACACTACCTATTGTTAGCCACTAACATTTCCCACTAACAGCTACTCACCCTCCCAGCCAGATCGTTATCAACTCCCTTGTCTGTCTAACTGTTCTTGTCTTTCTTTGGGCTCTTTCTCTACCTATCTTTTATTGCTACCGTCCCCCCACCCCCCCGACCCCGAACCCCACCCTCCACTCTATCTTCTGCATATAAACCAACGTTTTCCTAGCTACTTTCTACTAGAAGTGCATACTTATCTAGTGGCACTTTCTCAAATACGTTTTCAAATTCCAAATACACTTCCTCTTCATCCTCTTTGCTTGTTATTTTCAACAAAACTTGAAAAAATTGGTGAAACACAAGTTATCTTTCATGAACTGATGTGGTCTTTGCTCAATTGTGCTCTGATTTTCTAATTGCCAGGTTATTACACCTTTAGCAATGAATCCTAATAATTTCAATCAAGAAGACATTAGACTAAATGGCCTATGGTTTCCACCATTTTGTCTCTCCTTTCATTTACGACTTTACAATCTATTCAGACCTTACCAGAGTTGAAAATATTTAAGAAGATAACCAATGCCTTGAACTCAGGTCATGTTTTAAAAAATAGAGTTGCCCATTTAAGACAGATAAGGAAATAGTAATTTTTCTCTCAGAGGGTTAAGAGTCTTTAGAATTCACTTCCTCAAAAGATGGTGGATCACAAAATACCCTACTATGTAGAAGAAGGCCATTCAGCCTACTCCGACCCTCTGTAGACCATCCCATCCAGATCCTGTCCCCCACTCCATCTCCACATACCCCATGGCTAATCCACCTAGCCTGCACATCCTTAGACACAATTAAGCATGGCCAATCCACCTAGTGTGCATATCTTTGGACTGTGGGAAGAAACCAGAAACCCACACAGACATGGGGAGAATATTCAAATCCCACACAAATAGTCACCCATGGCCGGAATTGAATCCAGGTCCCTGGTTCTGTGAGGCAACAGTGTTAACTGCTGAGCCACCATGTGCATGGAGATTCTTTAAATGTTGTTATGGTAGAGGTAGGTAGATTATCGTTTACCAAGGGGATAAACGATTCTTGGGGATATACCGAATGTAGAGCTGAGGTTAAAATCAGATCAGCATGCTTGGCAGGCTTGAAGGGCTGAGTGGCCTATTTTGTTCATATGCCTCTATTATCTCTGCTGCCGCTTCTTTGAAAGCCCTATGATGCATTCTGTCTGATCCAGGGGATTTGTTGGCTTTCAGATCAAATAGTTTTCCAGCACCTTTTCCATGGAGACAATATTTTAAGTTCTCCTTCCTTTCACCAAACATATGAATATACAAGTTAGGAGAAGGAGTAAATCGTTTGACCCCTTGAGCACCAGTTAGCCCATATGTGTTCTTGGTCTCTGAGGGAGGTTGCCTTGTTTGAGATAGTGGCCATAGCATTACAATTGTCCTTACAGCTGCTGTCTTAGGGAGCAGCCGATAAATAGGGGTTCATGAAGGCGTGAATGTTGGGATGTACAGGCGTTATGGTTGAACTCCCCTGAATTGTCAGACAAGAACTATTGCAGAAGGGAATGAGCAATACTCATTTGGATGAGACTCTGGAGGTCTATATAAATCCATATCCAGAGGACTACCATGGCAGGGGTGAAGTCGATGAGTAATTGGGCTTATAATTGTGTTTTGTCCAAAATGCTACCAGCTTCTGTGTTGATGAGAATTAAATGTTGTAACATTTTCTCTGATACAACATCCAGTCTATGTGCACTTTATGATTCATATATAAATCTTTATTACTGAATGAAAGATAAACCTTTCATAATGATTTACAAACTACATATAGAATTGGAAAAAGCATGAAAATGTTTGATTCCCAATAGGTAAGCTTCAACCCTGAGGTTATGGTCTGGATCTCTCAAACTGAGAAACCCCAGTTTCGTTTAAATTCTTCTTAGTACGAGTAGTTTGAAGCTTTGTACCCCTGTGAAAATTAACCTTTCTACTTTTATTTTTCCACAGTTATATTATAATCATTTGGAAATGCTTTTGAATCAAAGCAAACCACCCAAAGGAATTGGAAAAAAACAAATATTAAAGTACAGTTTATGTGTCATTGATCTGAAGATGTTGTTGTTACCACTAACAACATGATGACAATTTGATTGGGAGATTTTGCCTTTTAAAGATTTGGTTTCATCCCATTTGTTGCCTTTCAAAACAAAATGTTTGAGAACGGGAGATATAGGAATTACAGGTCATTCTGCAAAAATGCGACAGTTGTGTTCTTCAGTAACCCCATGCTACAGAAAATCACGCTATAGAAAATCGCGCTGTAGAAGATTGCTAATGGAGAATCACTATACCCATTCAGTAGAAAGTTCATGTTACCCAAAAGGCACCCACAATTCGTTAATCGCATTGTAGCCAATTTGTGTTGGCGAAACGTGCGTTATACCTGAACAACCTATATCTCAGAACTGATTGCGAGTACTTCAATCTCTAATCTACAAACATCATGTAATGTGAACATTAAATACTAACTTGATTGAGTGTTTTTGAAGAAATTACAAAGAAAATTGATGAAGGCAGAGTGGTAGATGTCAGCTGTATGGACTTCAGCAAGGCATTCAACAAGGTTCCGCATGGTAAACTGGTTAGCAAGGTCAGATCACATGGAATCCAGGGAGTACAAAATTGGCTTGAAGGTAGGAGACAGAGGGTGGTGGTGGAGGGTTGTTTTTCAGACTGGAGTCCTGTGACCATGGTGTTCTGCAAAGATTGGTGCTGGGTCCACTGCAGTTTTTCATTTATATAAATGATTTGGATGTGAGTACAGGGGTGTGGTTAGTAAGTTTGCAGATGACATCAAAATTGGTGGTTTACTGGACAGTGAAGAAGGTTATCTCAGAGTACAATGGGACTTTGATCAGATGAGCCAATGGGCTGAGGGGCAGCAGATAGTGTTTAATTTAGTTAAATGTGAGGTGTTGCATTTTGGTAAGGCAAATCAGGGCAGGGCTTATGTAGTTAATGGTAGGGCCCTGGGGAGTGTTACTGAACAAAGGTACCTAGAGGTGCGATTCATAGTTCCTTGAAAATGGAGTTGCAGGTAGATAACTGGTAAAGAAAGCTTTTGGCCCGCTTGCATTCATTAGTCAGTACATTGAGTATAGGAGTTGGGATGCCATGGTGTGACTGTACAGGACATTGGTGAGGCTACTTTTAGAATATTGTGTTCAATTCTGGTCTTCCTGCTATAGTAAAGATGTTGTTAAACTTGAAAGATCTTGTGATTTATCTACAGGTCCCCAAACAGTAGTATGGATGTCGGATGTAAGTTGAATCAGGAGCTGAAATTGGCCTGTTGCAAAGATGTTACAACAGTTGTTATGGGGGATTTCAACATGCAGTTAGACTGGGCGAATCAGGATGGTATTGGATCTCGATAAAGAGACTTTGTGGAGTGTCTCTGAGATGGATTCTTAGAACAGCTGATGCTGGAGCCTACCAAGGAGAAGGCAATTCTGGATCTGGTATTGTGCAACGAACCAGAATTGATCAGGGACCTCGAAGTGAAGGAGCCACTGGGAAGTAGTGACCATAATACAATAAGCTTCAATCTGCAATTTGAGAGGGAGAGGGTACAATCGGAAGTGACAATATTTCAGTTGAATAAAGGGAACTATGGAGCTATGAAGGAGGAGCTGGCCAAAGTTCAATGGTGCAATACCTTAGCAGGGATGACAGTGGAGGAACAATGGCGGATATTTCTGTGTATAATGCAGAAGATGCAGGATCAGTTCATTCCAAAAAGGAAGAAAGATCCTAGGAGGAGGCATGGGTGGCCGTGGCTGACGAGGGAAGTTAAGAAACATAAAAATTAAAAGAGAAAAAGTATAACATAGCAAAGATAAGTGGGAAAACGGGGACTGGGAAGCTTTTAAAGAACAACACAGCATTACTAAGAAGGAAATACGCAGAGAAAAAATGAGGTACGAAGGTAAACTGGCCAAAAATAAAAAGGAGGACAGTAAAAGCTTTTTTTAGGTATGTGAAAGGCAAAAAAATGGTTAAGACTAAAATTGGGCCCTTGAAGACAGAAACAGGGGAATATATTATGGGGAACAAAGAAATGGCAGAAGAATTGAATTGGTACTTCAGATCTGTGTTCACTGGGGAAGACACAAGCAATCTCCCTGAGGTAACAGTGGCTGAAGGACCTGAACTGAAGGGAATTTATATTTGCCAGGAATTGGTGTTGGAGAGACTGTTAGGTCTGAAGGTTGATAAGGCCCCGGGGCCTGATGGTCTACATCTCAGGGTACTGAAGGAAGTGGCTCAAGAAATCGTGGATGCGTTGGTGATTATTTTCCAGAGTTTCATAGATTTGGGATCAGTTCCTGCAGATTGGAGGATGGCTAATGTTGTACCACTTTTTAAGAAAGGTGGGAGAGAGAAGGCAGGAAATTATAGACCAGTTAGTCTGACCTCAGTGGTGGGAAAGATGCTGGAGTCTATTATAAAGGATGAAATTACGATACATCTGGATATCATGCTTGACTAATCTTCTGGAATTTTTTGAGGATGTAACTCTGAAGAGGGACAAGGGAGATCCAGTAGATGTAGTGTACCTGGACTTTCAGAAAGCTTTTGATAAAGTCCCACATAGGAGGTTAGTGAGCAAAATTAGGGCGCATGGTATTGGGGGCAAAGTACTAACTTGGACTGAAAGTTGGTTGGCTGACAGGAAACAAAGAGTAGTGACAAACGGCTCCATTTCGGAATGGTAGGCAGTGACCAGTGGGGTACCGCAGGGATCAGTGCTGGGACCGCAGCTTTTTACAATATATATTAATGATATAGAAGATGGTATTAGTAATAACATTAGCAAATTTGCTGATGATACTAAGCTGGGTGGCAGGGTGAAATGTGAGGAGGATGTTAGGAGATTACAGGGTGACCTGGACAGGAGAGTGGTCAGATGCATGGCAGATGCAGTTTAATGTGGATAAATGTATGGTTATCCACTTTGGTGGCAAGAATAGGAAGGCAGATCACTACCTAAATGGAATCAATTTAGGTAAAGGGGCAGTACAAAGAGATCTGGGTGTTCTTGTACACCAGTCAATGAAGGTAAGCATGCAGATACAGCAGTTGGTAAAGAAGGCTAATAGCATGCTGGCCTTCATAACAAGAGGGATTGAGTATAGAAGCAAAGAGGTTCTTCTGCAGCTGTACAGGGCCCTGATGAGACCACACTTGGAGTATTGTGTGCAGTTCTGGTCTCCAAGTTTGAGGAAAGACATTCTGGCTATTGAGGGAGTGCAGCGTAGGTTCACGAGGTCAATTCCTGGAATGGTGGGACTACCTTATGCTGAAAGACTGGAGCGACTATGCTTGTATACTCTTGAGTTTAGAAGACTGAGAGGGGATCTGATTGAGGCATATAAGATTATTAAAGGATTGGACACTCTAGAGGCAAGAAACATGTTTCAGCTGATGGGTGAGTGCTGAACCAGAGGACACAGCTTAAAAATATAGGGTAGACCATTTAGGACAGAGATGAGGAGAAACCTCTTCACCCAGAGAGTGGTGGCTGTGTGGAATGCTCTGCCCCAGAGGGCAGTGGAAGCCCAGTCTCTGGATTCATTTAAGAAAGAGTTGGATAGAGCTCTCAAAGATAGTGGAATCAAGGGTTATGGAGATAAGGCAGGAACAAGATACTGATTAAGGATGATCAGCCATGATCATATTGAATGGTGGTGCAGGCTTGAAGGGCAGAATGGCCTACTCCTGCACCTATTGTCTATTGTCTATTGAAAGGGTTCAGAAAAGATTTACAAGGCTGTTGCTGGGATTGGAGAGTTTGGACTATAGGTAGAGGTTGAACAAACTTTGGCATTTTTTCCTGGAGCATCAGAGGCTGAGGGGTGACCCAATAGAAGTTTATAAAATCATGAGGGGCATGGCTGGGTGAATAATCAGGGTCTTTCTCCCAGGGATGGGGAGTCCAAAACTGGAAGGCGTAGGTTTAAGGTGAGAGGGGAAAGATTTAAAAGGGACCTGAGGGATAACTTTTTCTCGCATTGGCTGGTGTGTGTATGGAATGAGCTGTCAGAGGAAATTGGAGTCAAGAGTGTGGTGCTGGAGAAGCACAGCAGGTCAGGCAGCATCTGAGGAGCAGGAGGGCCGTTGTTTTGGGAAAAAGCCCTCACTTTTGCCTGTTCAGGGGAAGTTGTGGACGCTGGTACAATTACAACATTTAAAAGGCATCTGGATGAGAATATGAACAGGAAGGGTTTAGAGGAATATAGGCCAAATGTTGGCAAATGAGACTAGATTAATGTAGGATATCTGGTCCACATGGACAAGTTGGTCCAAAGGGTAGGTTTCCATGCTTACATCCCTATGAAAGGAATAGGCATAACTAGCAATCTGTTGCCTGCTCTGTGGGAAGGGGTGGGAGTGGTGAGCTACAAACTCTCTAAGAACAACAAAAGAAAATTCCTCTCTTTCACTGGAGTGAAAAATTACTTGATTGAACAGAAAAAAAAACATGCCCAGTACAATCTTTTTCAAAAAGCTATAATTTCCCAAAGAACACAAGGGCTGCCCGTTCATTGAACAGAATCAATATGCATATATTATGGTCTGTGTCTCTGTCACCTCCTCCAACCTGACACTCCCTGAACCTCCACCTCCCCGACTCCCGTCTCTCTGTGGCTCCATTACCTGAGTTCTCTTTTCACCTCACAATTGGTGTCTTTCGGTTGATTGGCCTCACTCTGAGAGATTCAAATCCCCACCACCCCCTCCCCAAACCAAACTTCTCATGTTCTCTACCTTCCTTTTTATAAATTTTAAATGAAATGGGTTTGCCCCTCAGGCTGTATGGCGAGATAGAATGTGCATTGCAAATGTTAAGAGTACTGCAATTGTATTGAGACACTGAAGAGTGGAATGTGCGGAATGGAGAACTGTTGAATTTGATTGCACTTACTGTAATTTTCAAATCAAAATGTTTCATAATGTACTGTTACAAATTTTCTGAATAAAGTATGTTGCTGGAGAAAAATCAATAGAAAAATAAATTCTGGCCTTGGCCAGCAAGGCTCACATCCTGAAAACCAAACAAAAACATAAGCATAGCGTTCTTATCTCTGAGTTGGTCAAGATACCACTGCAGAGATTTGTGATTATAATCCAGATTGATACACAAATGAAACACAATTTGAGATGTTGTTGACTGAAGGAGATGCTAGACAAAGGTTGTGTGGAAAATGATCCCACAATATTCCTCCAAAGAAGAGCAGGGAAGTTCTCACTGGTGGTCTGGACAGTGTTAGGTCCACAAGCAGCATTGCTGAAGGACAGTGGCCTCAAACATTTGCTCTCTTGAATTGGATAACTAAGCTCTGGCTTTACAGGAGTCAGTCGGGGTAAATTATGATTGAGCCACTTCTGGAGAGTTTGCTGTTGATGAGCACAATGTGAAGAGTAGTAACCTGTACACCCAGAAACATGCCGAGTGAGACTGTGATATTAGTTGGTGCTCATCCTTGATTTGACACTCAATCTGTCACTTTAGGTCCATATGCCCCTATTCCCGTGCACTGGTGAAGATGCATAGCTGAACAGGCTACTGTATGAAGGAACCATAGAGCTATAGACTTGGAGATGTACAGCACAGAAACAGACCCTTCAATCAAAGCCATCCATGCTGACCAGATATCCTACCTTAATCTAGTCCCATTTGCCAGGATTTGGCCCATATCCTTCTAAACACTTCCTGTTCATATGCCCATCCAAATGCCTTTAAATGTTGTAATTGTATCAGCCTCCACCACTTCCTCTGGCAACTCATTCCTTATATGCACCACATAATGCATGAAAAAATTGCCCCTTAGGTCCATTTTACATCTTTCTTCTCTCAAGTTAAACCTATGCCCTCTCATTCTGGACTCTGGGGAAAAGTCCTGACTATTCATCCTATCTATGCCCCTTATGACTTTATAGACTTCTATAGGATCACCCCTCAGCCTCCAACGCTCCAGGGAAAAAAGCCCCAGCCTTTTCAGCCTCTCCCTCTGGCTCAAACCCTCCAACCCTGGTAGCATTCTTGTAACTCCTTTCTGAGTTCTTTCAAGTTTCACAACATCTTTCCTGTAGCAGGGAGACCAGAATTGAACAAACACGAGATCATCACAAAAATAGGAGCAGGAGTAGGCCAGCTAGTTCCTTGAGCCTCCTCTTCAATAAATCGATTGTGGCTGATCTGACTGTGGCCTTAACTTCACTTTTCTGTCTGTCCATCATTACTAATGACTCCCTTAAATCTGTCCAACTCAGCCTTGAATGTATGAAATGACTCAGCCTCTATTGTGCTCTGCAGAAGAGATTTCTACAAACTAATGATCCTCTGAGAGAAAGAAATACTGCTCATCTCCGCCTTCGTACAGAGACCTTCACCGAGTAATGAAGGAACAATGTTTGATGATACAACATCATATGACAGTGGGAGGATTGCATACAGACGGTTAACACCCACATTTGCAAGGCAGCAGGGTGTCAAAATAATAGGAAAATTAAAAGCCTTTCACTGTAATTTCAAAGGTATGAGGGATCTTCAGGTAACAGTTCACAAATGATATTTTCTCCACCAGGATGTAAGGTAAAACCTTAAAAGTTAATGGATTTTCTTATGCTTACACATTGTCAGATATTTTATTCTTAGCTATTCTTAGGTAATCCTAGATCTTCTAAGGTATTCTTGAATAGTTGTAAATAACATCAAGTTGAATTCTATTAGATTTGATATTACATAACACCATAAGATATAGGAGCAGAATTAGGCCATTTGGCCCATAGAGTCTGCATCTTTTGATAGTGAACTTGTCCATTTAAAATGTACCACTTGTTAATGACTGTTAATAAAATTGTAAAATGAGTTATAATTTTTTTGGTTACAACTGAAAAATACCCTAATATTTATATACTTCCTCAAGTGGGGTAGTGTATTTTTTGGAGAAAGAAATCCCAGATTCTTAAAATATTTCAGTGTTTACAGAACAGCAAAGTCTTTTTGAAAGGTAAGCAATCGATTGGAAGAATGATTACATTCTCAGCACCTTTTCTCCAGTGGGTTGGTAGTCTAAATCATACAAACCTAAGATTAAGCATTTGTGGAATTAGCTGGCTTAAACTTGGCAGACCTACATTAAAAGGGAAGTACTAAGCTCTAAATAAGAGTTAAAAACTGGAAAAAAAACTTCAGGTGGTGTCCAATCAGGTGTAATAGTTTCCTATCTTTACAAAAATGAAGTGAACTGTTTGAACATAGAACGTTACAGCGCAGTACAGACCCTTCGGCCCTCGATGTTGCACTGATCTGTGGAAGCAATCAGTAGTCCATCTATCCTACACTATTCCATTTTCATCCATATGTTTATCCAATGACCATTTAAAAGTCCTTAAAGTTGGTGAGTCTAACTACTGTTGCAAGCAGTACATTCCATGCCCCTGCTACTCTCTGATTAAAGAAGCTACCTTGTTTTATTTACAAGTGTTGAAGGAGTGTTTTACTGTCAGTGGTAATAAGACCTTTTGTCAGGTTGTGGGAGACATAGTTTGACATCAGGTTTCATTAAACATATGATCTTCAGGTGGAAAATATTATCTCAAGTTGGTATTAAATCCCGAATTGAGATTAGGTCTGGACATGATGACACCAGAAAGCATAGGCCTAAATGATCCCTTGCGAGAGCCATCAGTTTGTTTTAACAAATGGCACAATGCGATCCCAATTCCAGAGGATCAGCTCTGTTACATTCAAGATACAGGATTTTGATGGTGATATGAGAGCTCACAGTGTTATTCTGGTTAACGCTTGTAGATGCTATTGAATGGGATGATCAGAATAAAAGCCCTGGGTTCAAATTCCAATTGCTCCAGAGGTGTGTAATAATATTTCTGAACAGATTGATTACAAAATATATTGTCAGAGCCCGGGTGTCCCTGGAGAGGAGCACACTGTGTCCTGCAACACCCTCAAGATTTTCAAAGAAAGGTGGGCACTGCAGGGAGTGGAGTGTATTATTTCCCCCTCCAACTCTGTTTTTATTTAATCCTTTCCTGATGAAGGGCTTTTGCCCGAAATGTCAATTTTCCTGCTCCTCGGATGCTGCCTGACCTGCTGTGCTTTGCCAGCACCACACTAATTTTCACTTTTATTTAATCCTTGCCCTCCACTTCACTGTTTGATTACACAGCATTGCCCTTTGGGAAGGGCACTGCTTGTAACTGGCCACTCGGGTGTTTCCTTTCTTCCTCGTGGTGGTACATAAATAAAAACTTACACACTTGTTGTTTTACACTGTGTCCGACACCTGCACACACACATGACATGGGTGCGGGGAAAAACTAAGCACTACCGCTGTTAGGCGGTAAGTGTGGAGAAAAAGAAAAAAGGCCTTGACCCACTGACCTCCTTTGTGAATGTGCACATTTTTTATCACTGTCGGGTGCTTTGATGAATAAGGCATGTTGGGGGCTTGTGTATATGGCAGGATTGTAGGCCCCAGCAACCAACATGTGTAGCAGTCAAGGTTTCTGATGAGGTTTCAACCCGGAATCTGAGTAGTCGTTAGTTCACTACTCACAGCCTCACAGACACTTATAGCAGAGAAGAAGGCCATTTGGCCCAGATATTTGCAACTTGCAACAAGTCTAGTTTAGACCTAACACAGATCAAGCATGGTGAAAACAATGACTGCAGATGCTGAAAATCAAATACTGGATTAGTGGTGCTGGAAGAGCACAGCAGTTCAGGCAGCATCCAACGAGCAGCGAAATCAACGTTTCGGGCAAAATTTTATTCCTGATGAAGGGCTTTTGCCAGAAACGTTGATTTCGCTGCTCATTGGATGCTGCCTGAACTGCTGTGCTCTTCCAGCACCACTAATCCAGTAACAGATCAAGCATTTGCTGCTGATGCATGTTTCTCAGCAGCTGCGCTCTCAGACTAATCCCCTCAGCAATGTTAATCTCAATTCCATTGGTGTCATTTGTGTGGAAAGCAGGAACCAATTAATGATGGCAAAACACCTAAGGGGTTTTAAGCAATCTTAACAAATATGGTATGGTAGGAAGATCGTATGTGGAAAGGCTGAGGCACTTGGGACTGTTTTCATTGGAGAAAAGAAGGTTTAGACTTGATAGAGGTGTACAAGATGATTAGGGGTTTAGATAGGGTTGACCATGAGAACCTTTTTCCACGTATGGAGTCAGCTATTACTAGGGAGCATAGCTTTAAATTAAGGGGTGGTAGGTATAGGACAGATGTTAGGGGTAGATTCTTTACTCAGTGAGTCGTGAGTTAATGGAATGCCCTGCCAGTAGCAGTGGTGGACTCTCCCTCTTTACGGGCATTTAAACGGGCATTGGATAGGCATATGGAGGATAGTGGGCTAGTGTTGGTTAGGTGGGCTTGGATTGGTGCAACATCGTGGGCCAAAGGGCCTGTACTGCGCTGTATTGTTCTATGTTCTATGAAGCTTATTGTCAGGGCCGGAATGCAGAACATTTCCAGCAGCTCCTGAACATGATGACACCCACAGATTTAGTTCCTCCATGCAATCAGAACTACAGTTGGGTTCAAATTTATGATCAAGTCTTCAACGCAACAGAGGGCACCCAGATTTATAGCTCCTATTAAATAAATCCTTCACTCTGCAATTAAGTCTAATAGCTTATTTGCAGTTTATTGGTTAGGCAAAGGTCTAACACGTGACAACTGGGACATTGTGCACACTTGCCGACTTACCCAGCATTGTAATCTGCCCTTAGATTTGTTAATGAGTGTGCTTTTAGTGTTTAGCCTGATATCCAGCTGAAGTGGGGTGTCTAACAATTACTTGTGTAAATCACCACAATGGATTTGCTTCTGACTAGATCTGCAACACAACAGCATGCAGTGCAAATTACAGTTACTATGTGGCCATTTCCCACCCCAATAGACCATTCAAGTCTTTGGATTCCCAAGTGGGCTCTCTAAATGAGAATCTCACCAGTGAGCAACCTCACTGGGATCTTCTCTGGGTCTCTGTTGGCCATCATTCCCCAACATCTCAAGGCATGCTCCAAGGGCAGCAATTGCCTGGACCTTCAGTCAACAGTATCAATGAAGCACCAGCCTCACTGCATCATCATGGCACATCTCGGATTAATTTATACAATTACTAACATGATCATTCTAAAAGATGGAAGACTTAACCTAAATTTGTTTAATATTACATTCCATGACACTGCAATCCTGTTGCTGTAAAGTTTATGTCTTATGATTCTGCTTCACAAGCACCTGATGAAGAAGCAGCACTTTGAAAGCTAGTGCTTCCAAATAAACCTGTTGGACTATAACCTGGTGTTGTGTGATTTTTAACTTTGTCCACCCCAGTCCAACACTGGCACCTCCAAATAATACAATTTCCCAACACCTTACATTACAATGCTGCTGCCAGGTTGCATTACGTTAAGGAACACAGATCCATCTCATGCATCGGCACAGGATTAATCTTAGGACTCTTAGCTTGCTTTTTTAGCACACATTCACTTTGCATTTATTTAGATGTTCATGGTTATCTCTGCCTGCCTTGTCTTTCAGCACAGACAGAAAACCAGGCAGCTTGACAATAAATACCTGCAATGCACGGACAAGGGTGCTGACAATTGCTGTGTGGCACTGTGCTATGTCAATGTCATATCTATAGCATGAGTCAGCAGCTTACATGACAAACACACTGGATGTGTGTCAAGCAAACTGCCATGTCTGCAAGTTTAAGGGGAACAGTTCTCAGTTCAGTCAAGAGGGACAGAGGGCAGGAAGAGTTAGTGGTTTTGGAGGGAGGCAGTGGTTGATAGCTATTGAGGGAAGATGCTGCATGCAATACTGAGATTGGCAAAGTGTGCACAAAGGTAGAGTTAGAGTGAGAGTGAGGCAGCAAGAGGAGGATGATGGCACCTACTGTTGTGGCGCATGGAAGGTCATTAACCTTCCTGCAGCACTGCTATACGTTCCTCTGGACCACAAACACAAGGCTGACCTAGTTGGCAATTATGGCATCAGTGGTGCAAGGTCCTGACACTGGTAAGTATGGCCGCCTCTGCTTAGCATAAGGTTGAACATGAACAGTACAGTAGAGTCAAGGTGCACACCTAATGAGGTGAGCCATGTACAACTGTTATGAGAAAAGTTGCTAGGATTCCCAAACTCTCCTATTTGTGGGAAAGTTCAGCCCAGATTTGCTAATGAATCACAGGTACAAGGTCATATGATGCAACTCCCTCTTGCAGCCTTGCAGAAAGTTGAAGCCACAATAAGTTGTTTCTTAAATAAAGTGAATCTTTTCCTCACCTCGGCATACACTGTAAACATTCTTCAGTAATGCAAGACCAGGAATATTATACCATCTAACCTTGTGACCCAGGTACTTTTCCAGTATAACAAGGGATAACGGGTAGGAAAAGATATATAATTCATAGCTCAGTAAATCACAACATATTCCAAGACAGTCAGACAAATGAGAATTGCTTTAATAGGAATAACCAATTGAATATTTTAACATTAGAAATGCAAACAAAAAAGATAAAATTCCATTCGACAGAAAGCTAAAAGCATGTTTGTACAATACATTCCTTGCATAGTGATGGCAGTTTTGTGATATATCCTACTCAAGGACATACGCTGATTAATGGATCTATTTAAAAGGAAAGATCAACAGCATTAGGCACACAACATTCTCCCATTTAATAACCAGAGACATTCCAGTGCTCCACATTCCCAAATCTGTGAAAAACTTTGCGATACAGACTGGACCAGCCTGGCCTGATTGCCAGTAAGAGTGTGTTTACCTTTACACAGACAGCCTCACAGGAGACAAGATGACAGAAACATTGCAGCAACCAAGCTTCCCGCTTAATTGATCTCATCTAACTCACTGTGAAAGTACATTAATAGTAACTACACAGGCCAGGAAGATGGCTGTTTACAAGGGAAGATATGGCATATGAAATGAGGGAAAAAGAGAAACTCACACCTCCCTGACAATCAACTAATGGACAATCTGATACCTAAGCAAACAGTTTTTAGATGGTTTGGACTCAAGGGACAGTCTGTTCAGTTTTGCACCAGACAGTTTGAGTTTTGAGTGGGTGACCAGGAAATTTCTAAACTAAAAGGTAGAGAAATGGAAAAGGTTAAAGAGAAAGGCTAGGGTCCCCCTCAGGCAGCTGAAATAAAGACAGCTAACGGTGCAGGAAAAGAAATTGGAGATGCAATGGTAGGCCAGGATTGGAGATGCTTTGAAAAGGTTGTTGGGACTAGAGATGGTTACAGGGATTTGGAAAAGTTATAGAAGTCTGAACAGGTCACAGATTTAGGAGCGTTATTGGGATTGAAGGGTATTACTGAGATTTGGGAGTTTTAGTGAGTCTGGAAGAGGTTCCAGAGAGTTGGGAGGTTTATAATGGCTGGAGGAGGTTGCACAGAAGGGAGTAAATTTCTGCTTACATTATACAGCTTTGTCGCCCTGTGGTAAAGGGCTGGCATCAATAATGGGGACCATATAGCCATCAGATTGTCATAAAACTTCAACTAATTCATCTAGTTCGCTAATCATTTCATTGTTGTTTCAATTGTTACATATTGTGTATTTTTCTGAATTCTAAATTATTATGTAATCCTACAAAGAATGAAAACATTTTTACAGTCACAAATTCAAGAATTTAACAGGGTTTTCAAACAATAGTTTAACATTTCTACTTTGCAGTGTTGTATATAATTCTGATATCACCCAGGATTGAAGGAAGTTTGTTGAAGTTAAAGAAGATAAAGTAATAGTTATACTCCATGTCAAATTAAGTTAACGTGACATTCCTTTTAGCAGTTCCAGTTTAGCAAGCGGTATATCCGTGATTAGACGAGGGGAGCAGTTTCTAATATTTTCTCTCAGTCTGAGAGTAAGCATTCCCCTGAACTGTCAGCAGCCAACGTGATATAATCATGTTTGGACATTCCCTAATCTCTTTGTCATTCTTTCAGCAGCCTTCCACCATTGGTTTATTAGCTTTCTTTATTGTACTAGATCTTGTATCCATCCATAATTCTGAGGACATCATCCAGTATAGATGGCCCTAAATCGAGATTCAAGCCAAGGGAAGATTCAGATCCACTCAGGAATGTGTTAGAAGGGAAAAGGGTATCATTATTGAGGGACATCTCGCTGTTGAAGATTAAGGCTCTCTTTCCATCCAGCTGCTCATTGCCAATGACTGAGCATTCCGAGGAAGTGTTTGACTCCGCCAATAAAGAAACTGTAGACCCTGTTTTGTTGAAGGTTGGAATGGCAAACACTTCTTCAGC
This sequence comes from Chiloscyllium punctatum, assembly GCF_047496795.1. NCBI lineage: Eukaryota > Metazoa > Chordata > Chondrichthyes > Orectolobiformes > Hemiscylliidae > Chiloscyllium > Chiloscyllium punctatum. The sequence goes on along the minus strand of NC_092767.1, from coordinate 62,156,390 downwards.
ACTGTGGAAACATTCCGTTGTACAGCTGACTGACAGTGCCCGTTGACCTGTGCCTTCATCCAGGTGGAGCCTGGGAGGCTTTGGAGGAGCTTGTTCCTGATCCTGGCTTTTGTGAGTGCCACCGAATGCCGGAAGAGAGACAGCATTCTTCAGCAGGATAGGATAGTCACCTGCTCCATTGTTAAAACCTCGCTCATAGTTGTATTCTTCATCCAGTCCTTGTCCTGTACTTTGAGAAGTTGGCTTCTGGTTGAGGTTTGGAAGGACATCATACTTGCCCTGTAAGAAGGAGATGTCCCCAAACATGTCACTTTCACCATCCTTCCCAATGTGGGCACTGTGACGGAAATCACCCAAGGGTGGACTGATCATGTCACTAGACAGAACATCGCGCAATCTCATCTTCTTGCCCCGCTTTGGGGTTGAAGTCTTTAGATACATGGGGGTTTTGGCAGGCATGTTGCACCGGGTTTCTCAAGCTAAACGAGTCCTCAATTGATAGAAAAGCCCAAATGCTAGAAAACAGTTCTTGATTTCTCTTCAGCAAAGCATCTCAAACAGCTCCCGTTTCATTCAAATATTGGCAACACAGTTCAAGATAATTGTCACATTGACAGCAGCGTCACTGATCTTGGTTATACCTCAGATTCCACAGTTGCAAAGGCAAGAGGCAGGACTATACAGCATCTGTCACCTCCTTACACATCGAAGCCTGAAAACACACAAACAAAGAATTAAATATTTATTGCACTAGTTTTACATTGTTAACTAGAAATGTTTAATCCTTTATAAGATTTTAGCTCAATTGGCTTTTCTTCACTACTTAGCTTGTTATGAGTGGTTATTTACTGAGCTGACAGTCCGAATTTAAAGGACTTGAACCAAATCAGAAGATTGCGCCATCATATGCCTTCATGTTGGAGATAGTGGCAGAGATAGGGAGGGCTCTAGACTGGAGGAAAGTATAGGGATAAGGAAGGGTGTTGAGCTAGAAGAAGTTAGGGAGAATTGGGAGGATTATAGACCTGGTGGAGTTACAGAGAGTTGAAGAATTATCACAGCTGAAGGAATTTTACACATTTAGGAGATGAGTATAGCTGGAGGAGATTATAGAGAGTTAGGAAAGATACATGACTAAAGAATGGTAAAGAAAAATTTAGACATCCAGTCTCTACATTGTCAACTCTAATGACACTAATGAGCCCAACTTCATGAGTCAGGATCCTAGCAGTGTCAGTGACACCTGGAAGCTGTGGGAGATGAAATTCTAGACACTCACAAAGTGAATTCAATTTCCACAAAATACTACTGCTGTTAATAATAAAGAAAACAATCAATGGGTTGTTCCTTAACTCTCCCAACAAAGGATCGACACAACAATAAAGACTGTAGGGAAAAAAACACACATTAATTCATGTTTTGTTGCTTTCTCAAGGAACCCTCTTGACCTCAGTGCCAAAGCTCCTGAAATCCTCCACCCACAGTGCTCTTGTCCATTAATATGAATGTTGAAAATTATAAATGGACCCTTGTAAATCATTTCTGCTGAACTTGAAGTAAATTCTATTTCCATGAGTAAAATACTGCAATAATTCCCATTATTTATTTGATTTAAACATTTTACTGCAGGCCAAGTGTCAAATATTCAGTTGAATTCAAACAGTAAACAAGACCATTGCCAGTTTTAGTCCTGAAAAGATTCCATTGTGATTGATCAACTGTGAAGATACTGCCAAATTATAGAGGAGAATTTTATCAAAAATGATGCAAAAGTATTGACTTGCCATCATTCACAAATAAGACCTACATTGCTTCACCCAAACCTTGGAGCGGCACCAAGTTGGTCAGTGTTGCCTGGAACACCCTTCTTCAAACTCAAGGTTTTGACATCACATTTGCATGTTTATGCAAACATTCTGGAGTATATTCTCCCCTTTCTTACTATCTGTCCACACACACTGTTACAGCAATAGTGCAGGGCAAGAAAAAGCAGAGAGACACAAACATAACTTTGCATATATAAATGCACCTTTATGATTGCTGAAAGCAAATCGTTAGAGTGAAGAGAGGGTTAACTCCAGGGTCTAGCTTTTCCAATTGACATTTTCTGAACCTTTTAGTATTAAAGCAGTTGGAGCTTGATCATGGACTTTATGGCCCAGAGGTAGGGGCACTGCCACTGCAACACTGGAGACAACATGATTTTAATATTAATAAGAAACTTCAGACCCAAGTACTTAAAGGGTATTAAGTATATACATAATGGAATCACAAATCCTCCTGGGGAGAAGTAGACATATGGGGTCTCAGCCCTCCCTTATTGGAAACTAGATACGATGAATAATGTTTCCAAACATTCTTCCTGCCATAAACTACCAGTTGGGAGTCAATGTTGTGTAAAATGCCTTCTTCAACAAACACTCTAATGCTGATGTTTGATGAGCCCATGCAGGAGAAAAGAATGCAAGGATACATTTCACAACCAATGAAGTGCTTTGAAATGCCATCACTGTGATAATATTGGAAACGCAACATCCAATTTATACACTGAAACACTAAATTACCTAAACTATCAAACCTATTCAGCATAATCTGTGTTTTTGAGGATCAGCATTGTTTAAAACATGACAGATATGTGTTGAAAGCTACGTATAAGGTGGCCTGGAAACCATTATCGCCTGGCTATGGGCCCACTATAATCAACAGTTTGAATTTTAGTTCCCAAAGATTCTCAATAACTGTTTGTTGGCAGAAGGCCCACATTCCCAGAGTGATTGATTTATTGGCCTTCCTAAAGGAGACAATTCAAAATCACCATAAAATATACCCCATAGTTCATATCCAAGGTGATGGTTTCATTTAGTCTGGAAAATGGCCCAGTTTTTCCAACAGCATTCAACTATGAAGCTATTCCTGAAAGGAAAGGCTAGTTTATACAGATCCAACATCAGTACGGTTATGAAGCAAAGTAGGTCAGATGAATAAAAGAATTCTCCAAATGATTTGATCCCACTCAGTTACTATTTCCCTTTCTTCGAAATGAATCAGGGCTATTCAAGAGTGTGCAATGAATGGATGTCATGAGTGTTTCTTAACTTTATGGTTAATATTAAACACATTTTTCAATGAAATACTTTTATTACAGTAATGGTGATGCTGATCACAAAATAGGATGGAGCATATAGAGTGACTGGGAAAGGTGCCATAGCAGAAAGCAGAAGAGGAAACTAATTTTTTAAAAAAATGGTAAGGATTCAAAACAAAATCAGAAACCAAAATCAGAACTAACACACTTTAATAGAGAGGGTGAGAGAGACACTCAAAATGCTGAATTTTGACAGGGGCAGGCAAGAAAGATTGGGGCACAGAATCAATTGGTTTGTCTGTCCCTTTTCCTCCCTCTGTTCAACCTGGATCTTGCTGGGATAGTTAGATCTTTAATGTTTGAATATTTCAACCCTACCCATTTTTTTTTTGAGTTGAGAGCCAGCCCCAAAATATGAGACACTCGGGGAAAAGAAAAATAATTATTAGTATATAAACTGCTCATCAGAAATCATCTGGAAATTCCCTTGGATTAATATCAAGAGCTAGGAATTATATTGAAACCCACAGTCTGCAGAGATATTGAACATTTAACTTCTCCCAGGTCACAAATCTCAGAAAAGCTGATTCACAATAAACACTGGGAACAATGAAGATGCTTTAGATAACCAATAAATGTATCAGCGCTCCTTTATGAAAGGATGCAACAATTTGGATGAACTTGCATTTAACTGGTTGGGGATTGCACAAACCAATTTGAAGCTTCAAGCATAGGCATTCTATGTTTGTCTTTGGAGACACTTGCTTCTGTATCAGAAATGGACTACTGCAGTACAAGGCTGCAGCTCACCACCTCTTTATCAAGGGGCAACTAGAGACAGACCATAAATTTTGGCCCAGACAGTGACACACACACCTCATTAATAAATAAGAACAAAAAGAAAGACTCAAGACCCATAACAAACTGCCATGCCCAGACCAGCCTGGTTGAGCTAGCGCTAACCACACTCAGAAATGTTGGTGAAACATAGAACTAGTCTGTGATGCTGATACAACTTCAACTGAGGGAGTGTTGCCTTATCAGAGACGCCTTTAAAATGAGACATTAAACAGAGTCTGACTAACTTTTCAGAAAATGCATAAAATATTTCATGGCCTCAATTAAAGCCAGTCCTTCTGATGTCCTGGCCAACATTCATCTCTAAAACAATATGAAAGACAGAATGGGCCATAGCAATCCATAAAAATATTGGGTAATTTATGACATACACTATTATTAATGTGCAAGACAGCCAGAGGTTTTATGGATAAAGAGATATGCTACAAGTTGCAAGTCTCCAGAACAAGCTGTTTGATTTACCTTGCACAAGCATAATCTCATCCTTAATCTTCTTGTTCATTTTAAAAACTAGATTTGTAGTAGAGGGCATATGTTTAAGATGAGCGGGAAAAGATTTAAAAAGTATCTGAGGGGCAACATTTTCACACAGAGGGTGGTGAGTCTATGGAATGAACTGCTAGAGGAAGTGGTAGAGGTGATACAATTACAACATTTGGACAGGGACATGAATAGGAAAGGTTTAGATGGATATGGGTCAAATGTAGCCATATGGGACTGGTAAAGTCTGGGAAACCTAGACGGCAGGGACGAGTTGGACTGAAGGGTCTGTTTCCATACTGTATGATTCTATGAGAACGATACTGGATTTGCACACTAACTGCTATCAGCTTTTTTTTTAATCAATCTGTTTGGACGTGTTATGACATACTTCTGGAGCTGCTGGCACTTGAACCTAGACCTCCTTGCTCAGAGGTTAGAACATACAACAATGACTCAAAAGCCTCACTAACCATTCTAAAACTTGTCACCAAAAGTAGCGGCTGGTATCTAACAGCGAGTACTTTAGTAATTGTTAACGCAACACCAATAAATCCAACAGGTGCATACTTTTGAACTGTGGGATTCATTCCTGCATGAGGGTGCAGTGGTACTGTCCCTACCTGTAGATAAAGAGGGCTGGGTTCAAGTGTTGCCTGCTGCAGAGGTATGTCATAACATCTCTGATCAGATTCCTGCATGTGGTAAATTTTTCTTAGGTTAATAAAATTCAATGTTTACACTTCTCAAATTTCAACCTTATATCTTATTTTTTTCTCTTCCTTTTCTTGTTCATTGTTCACTATTCTAACTGACCTTTATTTATAATTTTACTCTAATTCACATACTTGTTCCATGCTTCATCTTTTCCTTGTTTTAATCCTTAAATCTTAGTTTGGTAATTCACTTAAGTCCCAAATGCCTTCTTTTTCTCCCTGTCTGACCAGAATGCATTAGTGAAAAATTATATCCAAGCTGAAATGTGAGGGAAAAGGTCTAACTAATAAACTAACCATGTTGCCAATCCAGAAGGATTTGGTCATTTATTTCATTGCTGTTGCAAAATGGCTGCTCTTTGCCTATCACAACTTAATTAGTTACAAAGCAGTTTTGAAATTTCTGAAATTTTTAAAGGCATTAAATAAATAAATATTATAAAATCTGGTCATTGTATTTAATCACAGAATTGTTACAGCACAGGAGGAGGCCATACAGCCTGTCATTACTGTACCAGTTGTTTAAATGAGCAATTCATTTACTGCCCTTTTTCCTCCTTCCCCCACGTAACCATGCACATTCTTTTCAGATAACAGTCTAATTCCCTTGACAATGCTTTTCATGAATCTGCATACATCATGCTAGTAGGCAACATATTCCAGATCCTAATTACTTGCTGAGTGGAAAACATGTTTTCCCTTTGTCAGTTTTGCTTCTTGTACCAATTATTTTAAAACTTTGCTCTATTGTTCTCCATTCCTTCATTATTGGGAACAGACCCTTCATGATTTTGAGCAAGCTTTTTAACCATGTTTTCATGTGTAACACACCCCCTTGTTACAGAGTCACACAGCACTGAAACATATCCTTCGGTCCAAATTGTTTATGCTGACCAGGTTTCGCAAACTAAACTAGTCTCATTTGCCTGCATTTAGCCCATTTCCCTTTAAACCTTTCCTATTCATGTACCTGTCCAAATGTCTTTTGAATGTTCTAATTGTACCTGCATCTACCATTTCCTCTGACAATTGAAAATCATTAAATGAAGGATCAAGTTATATTGTGCAGTAAAGCAATAAGGTTGAAGACAGCAGAAGATGAGATAAATTTAGAAGCAGTAATCTGATTGCTTAGATAATTGCAAAATAGAAAGAAACTGTTTCCAATGGCTAATAGGGACCAGAGTGCACAGACATAAGAAATCGAATGCAAAAGTAGGTAAAAGTTCTTTATCGTTAACGTTTGAAAAAGCACTGCCTTGTCAGGTGGTGGATACAGATTAAGTAGTAGCTTTCAAAAGGCAAGAGGGATAAATATCAATATAAGTAAAAGTTGCAATGATATGTGGAAAGAGGAGGAAGTCAGGCTAAATTGATTGCTCTTCAAAAGATCCACCACAAACTGAATAGAATGAATGGCCTCATTCTATGGTGTACAAGCAGGAGGCTGGAAGAACACAGCAAGCCAAGCTGTATCAGGAGTCAATGTTGACGTTTCCACCTCATGATGCTGCCTGGCTTGCTGTGTTCTTCCAGCCTCCTGCTTGTATACCTCAGATTCCAATATCTGCAGGGTTTTTTTGTGTCATTCTATGGTATAGCATGATTCTATGATTTAATTACATGAAAGTTTCCAATTAAGTTTGGACAGGAAGTGAAGACTGATTTGGTTAAAAAACGATCCAAATCTGTGGCTCTGGTAAAGAATGAATTAAAGTTTCAGGCCGCATGTTAAACAGGACCGGGCAGAAAATTGCTGTGCAATAATAATAGCAAGTGGATTTACATCTTTGTACAAAATGATTCCATCTCTTATTTTACTGTCTTGATAATTAATTTAAAATAAGTTAATCAATACTTCTGCTAAAAGTGTGGATTATAGAATTTTATATCAGTCCCTCATATCACAGGTTGATTCCAAATCCTTTTGCTTAAATACTTAAATAACTCCACAAAGACTGGAATCATTACCTGTCACCCTTTAGTTACACGTGCATAGTCCATAGCACTGATCCAGCTAGCTCAGAGCTGGCTCCTAGAGTGAACAGAACTTCTTTCACTCCTATTTATACCTGTCAGGCACGACTCCCTGATTGCACCAGGTTAAAAGCCCCAATCAGGAAATTCATATTCTCTGATATCCACTTGGCTGACATTGTTCCAATTACTACAAACACAGGTGTTTGTGAGAAGCAAGGAGGGCAATATATTTACAGCTCAGCAGAAACAAGAGTCAAAGTTTCTAAAAGTGCTGGCCACACGAATAGACTACCTACAGATACCTAAGAGGACAGGGGCCTTCTTTATAAACCTGTCTCTACATCAAGTTCACCTTGACCATATTTTGGACTTAAAACTCAATTAATCCAATAAAGGATGTGATTTATGTAATTCTGCTATAATTCATCACCAATTCCCACACTCAACTCAGATTAAACTGGGGATAAACACAATGTGCCTCCTAATGTTTGTCACCTTTGAATAAAAAATGTTTTACATTTGATTCCCCAGCAATAAAACTAACATTCCATCTGTTCTGTCCATACTAAGAATCCTTAATGAGTTTCTCAGTGCATCTTGCAGGTTGTACACATTTCTGCCACTGACTGTCAGTAGTGGAAAGAATGGGAGTGAATGTTTGTGGATGTGGTGCCAATCAAGCCGGCTGACTTGTCTTGAATGCTTTTTGAGTGCTGTTGGACCTGCACCCATCCAGGCAAGTGGGGATTATTCCATCACATTGCCAGTGGTGGATGGGCTTTGTGGAGTCAGGAAGAGATTTGTTCACTGTCTGATTTCTATCCCGTGACCTGCTCTTGTAGCCATAGTTCAGTTTCTGGTCAATGGTAACCCCCAGGATGTTGATAATCAGGGACTCAGTAATGGCAATACCATTGAAAGCTAAGAGGCATTGGTTAGATTCTCCTTTAATGGAGATGGTCATTGCCTGACATTTGTTTAGCGTGAATGTTGCTTGCTGGCTTTCAGTCTACGTTCGAACAATTCCAGGTCTCGATATATCTGGATATGGACTGCTTCAGTATCTGAGGAGTGGCAAATGAAGCCAAACATTGAGCAATCAACGGCAAACATCTCCACTTCTGTCCTTCTGATGGAGGGAAGGTCACCGATGGAGCAGCTGAAGATAGTTAGTCTTAGTTTCTTAGCCTTTCACATGTCCCCACATTATACTCCATCTGCCAAATTTTGCCCATTCATCTATAGAGGGATTTGGAGAGGTTATGTCTTCTTGACAAAGTATTTTCCACTTATCTTCGTGTCACCATAAAATGTACCCACACTCAGTCCTTTCATCCAAGTAATTGAAAATAGTTGAGATCAGATGCACTGATCCCTGTTACATTATATTTGCACCAGCTTGCCAACATGAAAATGATGTATTTATCTCTACTCTATGGCTGTTGTTAGCTCACCAGCTCTTTATCTGTGCTAACATGTCACACCATTTCGTGCTGTCTGATGTCATTTCATACTGTACATGGAGCAGGTGATTACCTTGACTCACTGTTCACCTATGAACTGAAGGCTCTGCAGCTTTTACCTTTAGAAATTTATAACAAGTCATCCTGCACCATTGTCATCTATGTAATGGCAGAGGCCGAAATGTTTGCTGGCACAGTAATCAGTTGGAGCTGTACATCTGTTTTATTGGAAAGAAGATTAAATGATTTTTTTAAAGAAGGGGGTGGTTTATGCAGCTGGCCTCATAATAAAGATGCCAAATACATAATATACTTAATGGACCACAATTGGGAGCCATGTAAATGTGAGTGGAACTGCATGGCATTTCACCAGTATAATGAATTTTTAAAAGTGAATGCAACAAATTCTGCCGAGACAGAAATGCTTGCTCTGTGTCCTTGGAAAGCACTTAGGATAACAAATAAGTTTTAATTTTCTTTTTCCCTTAAATGCCTCTTATTGCAAATGAGAATTTTGATTAATTGGACAGCAAAGCAAAATTAGGGTAAATTGACTGGGAGGCATTAAGAGGAATCATAGGAGTGAACTATTATCTGCCTGAATGTTTTGAGAAGATAGGGGCTTCCGAAAGGTGGTAAGTCATCTGCTCACCTTTTGTCTCTGCTTCATGTTGGCATCAGCTGTCAGGGCTTTAACTACTGGAGTTACTTCCTGAAACCTCCCAGCATTTCTTTCCTCCTTTAAGATGTTCCTTAAAACTGACTGCTGACCAATTAGCCCTAATATCTCCTTATGTGGCCCACTATCAGATTTTGCTTTATAAGGCTGCTGAGCAGTGTTTTGGGATGTTTTATTATGTTATAAATAGAATGTGTAAATGTCAAATTGATTTCCATCAATTATGAAATTTCATAATCTACAACAATAACTAATGCAGGGGAGACCTCTTCAGTAATTAAAACTGATCAAGCAACAAAACTAAATGAGTAACTTACTTTAAATATGAATATTCACAAGCTCAAGTCAGATTACTAGTACATGTCATGCTGCTTGGGACTTTTCACTCAATAAAAAAGAATAGGCTATGAATTCAGGAAGGAGAGGAACTTAGTCCATCGTCTTCTCTTAGCTTCATGGTCTTGACTTTGTGCCAACATAGGGACAGGAAAGCATGTTTATGGGTTCATTTAAAAGAGCTGTTGTTTCTATATTGCACATCTCCCACTGGATGTTTTTCCCATTAAATACTAAGTACTCTCTCCCATTCAGACTGCTGAAATCAAGCACACCATCACCCAAAGAAGCAGCTGGATTAAGGTTTTACCCAGTAGAGGTCAGGGTACTCATAATAAAACCCTGTGTAAGGCAGCATTTTACTGATTCTGGCATCAATGAGCCCCAAAACTGAAGTTTGTGGAAATTGGGGAACATTGTTCACTGGTTGGAGTCATAGCTAGCTCCATTGAGAAATAGTTGTGGATGTTGGACATCAATTAACTCAGTCACGGGAAATTGCTTCAGGAGTTCCTCAGTGTACATATTTTTTAATCAACCTGACCAGCGATATAATTACACACCTGTGGAACAGGTAGGACTTGAATCCAGGTCTCCTGGCCCAGAGGTAGGCTAGTTCCACCATGCCATGATAGCCCATAGTTCTTCAGGGCAGTGACTTGGACACAACTATCTTTAGCTGCTTTGATAACTTTCCCTCCATCTGGGGTCAGAAGTGGTGATGTTTGCAAATAGTCTCACCAAGGTCAGTATTTTTCACAACTCCTCAGATACTGAAACAGTCTGTGTCCATACACAACAAGAGTTGGAGAACATCCAGGCTATGGAGTAGTCCCCACTTGCAGCTTGTAAATTGCTCTCGGAAATTTTTGATAATTTAAGTATGAAACATTTAGTTTTACTTTCTTTATCGTTTCTTTATCTTTCTCGACCCAAGCTTTCCCTCAACTTATTTTTCTTACTGAATCCGAAATGAATTTAAATCTCCCTACTTCCTTCCTTTTTTTCTCTCTTATTTTTTCCCTCTTATTTTCAGTTCTTAAAATCTCATTACTTAAGGAGATCGGTATTTGTCCTTGTGGTTCACTCTGATCTTAAGCACTCCACTGACCCCGTTATAAACTCACATTCCAGTACAAACCGTTTTTGAATTGAGAGATTCCGGATAAACACGAATTGGTGTCATACAATTGTGGATCATTAATACCAAAGTAATCCAGGAACGGGAGGGATATCAATAATTTGCAGCCTCTTTCCCATTTGATAAAGAGCAGCATTCAAAAATGAGAACTTCGCCTCCACTCAATTGTAACCCTTGAACTAAAATACTGATGGAACTGTGATCAAGAAACATGTTATAACTGTCTACATCTCGAACAGCATGAAGGGACTCCAATTGAACATGACTTAAAAGCTAAATTCAGGTAATTTTTATTTTCAACGTAAAGAGAGGGTCCAACAACACGAAAGAAAATCACTATCTGTACAGATCACTGAAATCTGCTTACCTGGAGTTGTTCCAACTGTCTGCATTCAGTTCCTAAATAGTTTTGTTTCTATCTGGTTTGACTGCAGTTGGAAGAAAAAATTGCTGGAGCGACCAGCCGACCGCAAGATGCCTGTGTGTGTTCCAGCTCCAGGCGTGTTCTGGAGCTCACTAAATTCCTAGCAGGCAGCTCACTGCTGAAGATCTGTCCAACGTCAAGAAACAATTTGAGTCACTCTGCCACATGCTTTGAAGTGCGAGAGTGTGCGCAGAGAGCAGGCAGAGCTGAGGGCAGGGGGATTGGGAGGGGATGGATTCTTACCATGTAGCTCCAACCTCAGGAAGCTGACGTCAGAATGATAACACCGCTTAAGCTTCTCCACAAGCTGTCCCTTCCTGAGGCTCTGGAAAATGCTACCTCACATTCGGACTAAATCTCAGCATTGCCGTTTGAGCAGGCAGTGTGCGAGTCGCCTCCTCCTCCTCCTTCTACCAGTTTTATTATGTTTTCAATAGTCAGTGTTACTTCTTTTTTCACTGGAGCATAGGAGGTTGAGGGGTGACCTTATAGAGCTTTATAAAATCATGAGGGGTATAAATAAGGCGAATGGCAGGTGTCTTTTCCCTAGGGTCAGGGATTTAAAGATTAGGGGGCATATTTTTTAGGTGAGAGGAGAAGGATTTAAACAAGACTGGGGAATTCTTTTACAGTGCGTGTATGGAATAGAATTCCAGAGGAAGTGGTGGATGTTGGTACAATCAACGTCTAAAAGACACTTAGATAAGTACATGAATGAGGGATATGGGCCAAGTGCAGGCAAGTGGGACTAGATTAGTTTGGGGTTATGGTCAGCATGGACTAGTTGGACCGAGGGGTCTATATGATTCTATGACTCTACAAAGGGAGGGCAACCCTTTCCAAAGTGTCACCAGCAGAAATGGGAGAGAAAAGTTGTCTCTTCTGGATTATCAAATTGCTCTTTGATTCACACACAGACTTTCCTATGAATAGACACTGCTTTAATCCTTCAATATACAGGTATCCCTAAAGAGTAGAGAGGAGAAGGGGAAAGAAGAACAGGGCATGTATGGGTAAATATACAAAATAAAATGAAGGAAAAACAAATATATTGTGGATTTTGAATGGCAACACTGTCTTATAAAAAGATTGCTTAGCTTCTCTGTTTGAAAACATATGCATGATGATTTAAATCTATGAATAAGAAAATCCACCAATCAGTACATCTATTGATTAATAAAGCTGTTAATAATTAACACAATAACTACCAATTAGAACATTATCTTTAACTAAAATGAAGATAGTTGTGAAGGTCCATTATTGTGGAAAGATGTTGAAGATTAATTAATGCTATCCCTTTCCAAAGTCCTTATCCAACACGGACTTTGAAATAACCAGACATTTTTTTTCCTCCTCCTGTTGTCCAGTTTGGTGAGACTTTCCTCATCTGGTTCGACACGTACACATCCAAACATTATCAAAGTTTCTCTAACAATGCTTTTCTTCTCACTACAATACTATTAGCTTGGGATTTCCCTCAGGGGTCCACTCTATTGGGTCCTTTTCCTTCCTCAACAACATCCTGTTCTTGGACAACATTACAAGGTAAATTTCCAGATCTGTGTTGATGATGTTCAACTCCACCTGTTGTCAGCCCCTTTCAGCCCCTTCATACCACTAGACTGTGTATCCAACATACAAGCTTTGTCTGCATGAAATGGTACTTCCATCAGCTGAAGGCTTGGAAGAGTGAAGTTATTGTTTAAGCTCCTTCATCACCAACTGCATCTCCCTTAACTCACTTTGCACCATCAATACATAATCTCAGAAAGTCTTCTCAACTGTTCATGCTCTCTGTTCCTAAAAGCAAACACTGATTCTATAGCACTGGAATTTAAATCAAGATCTCAGGACAGGTCTTTTGCCTAAATTACTGACCTTTTCAGAAGCTGCTGTGTATTTGCAACATTGCATTTTATTTGTTCATGGGATATGAGCAAAATTTGCAAAGCCAGCATTTTAGCCCATCCCAGATTACCTTTGAGAAAGTGGTGGTGAGCTCTCTTCTTGAACTGCTGCATGTCACATGGAGGTTATGCTTGCAAAGTGATAGTGTCACTGGACTAGTATTCCTGAGGCCCAGGCTAATACTCTGGGAAAAGGGGTTCAAATAGCAGCTGGTGGAATTTAAATTCAATACATAAAATCAAGAATTGAAAGCTAGTCTTATTAATGTTAAGCATTACCACTACCATCAGTTGTTGTAAAAATCTATCTGTTTCACTAAAGTTCTTTAGGAAAGAAATAAACAAATTGTGAGGTTCTTGATCAGATTTATGTAGAGAGAGGGAAGACATTGGAAGTTTGGGTGAGCTTAAAAGTGGCCAAATCCCTATCTCGGATGCGTTAGATCCCAGGCTGCTGTGGGAGATGATAGAGGAAATTACATGGGCACTCACCCAAATTTTTATTCATCTCTGGTCACTGGGGAGGTATCAGAAACATAGAAACATAGAAGATAGGAGCAGAAGGAGGCCATTCAGATCTTCAAGCCTGCTCTGCCATTCATCACGATCATGGCCAATTGTCCAACTCAATAGCCTAATCCTGCTTTCTCCTCATAACTTTTGACCCCATTTGTCCCAAGTGCTATACCTAGCTGCTTCTTGAATACATTCAATGCTTTGGGTGAAGAATGTCTCCTCATCTCCGACTTAAATGGTCCATCCTGAATCCAAATCTGTGACCCATGATTCTGACGCACCCACAATTGGCAACATCCTCCCTGAATCTACGCTGTCTAGTCATAGAGTCATAGAGATGTACAGCATGGAAACAGACCCTTTGATCCAACTTGTCCATGCCGACCAGATATCCTAACCTAGTCTAGTCCCACCTGCCCACACCTGACCCATATCCCTCCAAACCCTTCCTATTCATATATCCATCCAGATGCCTTTTAAATGATGCAATTGTACTAACCTCCACCACTTCGTCTGGCAGCCCATACCACACACGCACCATTCTCTGAGTGAAAATGTTGCCCCTTTGGTCTCTTTTATATCTTTCCCCTCTCACCCTAAACCTATGCCCTCTAGTTCTGGATCCCCCACCCCAGGGAAAAGACTTTGTCTATTTATCCTATCCATGCCCCTTATGAGTTTATAAACCTCTTTAAGGTCGCCCCTCAGCCTCCAACGCTCCAGGGAAAACAACCTCAACCTATTCACCCTCTCCCTATAGCTCAAATTCTCCAACCCTGGCAACATCCTTGTAAATCTTTTCTGAACTCTTTCAAGTTGCACAACATCCTTCCAATAGGAAGGAGATCAGAATTGCACGCAACGTTCCAAAAGTGACCTAACCAATGTCCTGTACAGCTGCAACATGACCTCCCAAGTTCTGTACTCAGTATTCTGACCAATAAAGAAAAGCATACCAAATACCTTCTTCACTATCCTATTTACTTGGGACTCTACTTTCAAGGAGCTATGAACCTGCACTCCAAGGTCTATTTGTTCAGCAACACTCCCTAGGACCTTGCCATTAAGTGTATAAGTCCTGCTAAAATTTGCTTTCCAAAAATGCAGTACCTCGCATTTATCTAAATTAAACTCCATCTGCCACTTCTCAGCCCACTGGCCCATCTGATCAAGATCCCGTTGTAATCAAAGTTAACCTTCTTCCCTGTCCACTTCACCTCCAATTTTGATGTCATCTGCAAACTTACTAACTATACCTCTTATGCTCACATTCAAACCATTTATATAGATGACGAAAAGTAGTGGGCCCAGCACTGATCCTTGTGGCACTCCACTGGTCACAGGCCTTCAGTCTGAAAAACAACCGTCCACCACCACCCTCTGTCTTCTACCTTTGAGCCAGTTCTGTATCCAAATGGCAAGTTCTCCTTATATTCCATGAGATGTAACCTTGCTAACCAGTCTCCCATAGGGAACCTTGTTGAACTCTTTACTGAAGTCCATCTGAAATATGTCTACTGCTCTGCCGTCATCAATCCTTCTTGTTACTCTTTCAAAAAACTCAATCAAATTTGTGAGACATGATTTTCCACACACACAGCCAAGTTGAATATCTTTAATCAGTCCTTGCCTTTCCAAATACATGTACATCCTGTCCCTCAGGATTCCCTTCCAACAACTCACCCACCATCAACATCAGGCTCACCGGTCTATAGTTCCCTGGCTTGTCCTTACCATCTTTCTTAAATATGTTAGACAACCTCCAGTCTTCTGGCACCTCACCTGTGATTATCAATGATACAAATATCTCAATAAGAGGCCCAGCAATCACTTTCATAGTTTCCCACAGAGTTCTAGGGTACACCTGTTCAGGTCCTGAAGATTTATCCACTTTTATGCGTTTCAAGTCATCCAGCACTTCCTCCTCTGTAATATGGACATTTTTCAAGATGTCTCCATCTATTTCCCTACATTCTATATCTTCCATGTCCTTTTTCACAGTAAGCACTGATGCAAAATACTCGTTTAGTATCTCTCCCATCTCCTGCAGCTCCAAAGGCCACCTTGTTGATCTTTGAGGGGCTCTATTTTCACCCTAGTTACCCTTTTGTCCTTAATGTATTTGTAAAAATCCTTTGGATTCTCCTTAATTCTATTTGCCAAAGCTATCTCATGTCCCCTTCTGATTTCCCTCTTAAGTATACTCCTACTGCCTTTATACTCTACTGAGGATTCACTCGATCTATCCTGACATATGCTTCCTTCTTTTTCTTAACCAAACCTTCAATGTCTTTAGTCATCAAGTATTCCCTACACCTACCAGCCTTTCTTTTCCCCCTATCAGGAATATACTGTCTCTGGACTCTCCTGTTAGAATGTTATAAGTCTCTATGAGATCCCCCTTACTTGTCTGAACTCCAGTGAAAACAATCCTAACCTCGTCAATCTCTCCTCATATGTCAGTCCTGCCAACCCTGGAGTTAGCCTGGTAAACCTTCACTACACTCCCACGAGAGCAAGAGGATCTTTCCTCAGAATAGGAAACCAAAACTGTGCACAATATTCTAGGTGTGGCTCACCTAAACCCTGTTTCACTGCAATAACACAGCTCCTGTACTGGAAACCTCTCGTAATTAAGGCCAACATACCATTTGCCTTCTTTACCGCCTGCTGCACCTGCATGCCTAGCTTCGGCGATTGGTGCACAAGGACACCCAGGTCCTGCTGCACACTAGGAGAGAGTAAGGTCTGTAGATGCTGGAGATCAGAGTTGAGAGTGTATTGCTGGAAAAGCACAGCAGGTCAGGCAGCATCTGAGGAGCAGGAAAATTAACGTTTCAGGCCAGAGTCCTTCATCAGCCCTATTCCTGATGAAGGGCTCTGGCCCGAAATGGTGATTTTCCTGCTCCTTGGAGGCTGCCTGACCTGCAGTGATGTTCCAGCAACTACTTCTGCTGCTCACTCTCCTCTCCCAATTTACAGCCATTCAGGTAATAATCTGCCTTTTTGTTTTTGCTTCCAAAGTGAATAGCCTTACATTTATCCAAATTTTACTGCATCTGCCATTGATTCAGCCAACCTGTCCAGATTATGCTGAAGGAACTTTGCATCTAAGTCATCACCAACCTTGGTATCAACTGCAAACTTTGAGATAGAGTCATAGAGATGTACAGCGTGGAAACAGACCCTTCGGTCCAACCCGTCCATGCTGACCAGATATCCCAATCCAATCTCGTCCCACTTGCCACCACCTGACCCATATCCCTCCAAACCCTTCCTATTCATATACCCATCCAAATGCCTTTTAAATGTTGCAATTGTACTAGCCTCCACCACTTCCTCTGGCAGCTCATTCCATACACATACCACCCTCTGCGTGAAAAAGTTGCCCCTTAGGTCTCTTTTATATTTTTCCCTCTCACCCTAAACCTATGCCCCTCTAGTTCTGGACTCCCCCACCCCAGGGAAAAGACTTTGTCTATTTATCCTTTACATGTCCCTCATAATTTTGTAAACCTCTATAAGGTTACCCCTCAGCCTCCAGCACTCCAGGGAAAACAGCCCCAGCCTATTCAACCTCTCCCTATAGCTCAAATCCTCCAACCCTGGCAACCTCCTTGTAAATCTTTTCTGAACCCTTTCAATTTGCACAACATCTTTCTGATAGGAGGGAGACCAGAATTGCATGCAATATTCCAACAGTGGCCTAACCAATGTCCTGTACAGCTGCAACATGACCTCCCAACTTGAGATGTTACATTTTGTTCCCTCATCCAAATCATTAATATATATTGTGAATAGCTGGGGTCCTAGCACTAATCTCTGTGGCACCCCAATAGTTACTGCCTGCCAATTTGAAAAGTACCCATTAATTCCTACTCTTTGTTTCCTCTCTACCAATTAGTTTTCTATCCATCACAATACACTTCCCACAGTCCCATGCACTTAAATCTTGCACAATAATTTCTGATGTGGGACTTTGTCAAATGCTTTCTGAAAGTCCAAATTGACCATATTGACTGCCTCCCACTTGTCAACTCTACTAGTTACATCTTCGTAGAATTCCAACAGATTTCTCAAGCATGATTTGCCCTTCATAGGTTCATGCTAACTCTGTCTGATTCTGCCACTGCTTTCTAACAAAGAACTGGAGAACAGCTAATGTAGTTCCACTTTTGAAGAGGGATGATAGGGTCACAGACTAGTGAGTTTCCCATCAATGGTAGGGAAACAATTGGAGAAAATTCTGAAGGAGAGAATTAATCTCCACTTGGATAGGCAAGGTTTGATCAGAGATAGTAAGTCCATGCTTTGTCAGAGGGATTGACTGTTAGGTTTACAGTGAGGAAGAAGGCTTTAGGTTACAGAGGAATTTAGAAGTAGTGGTCAGATGGGTATATCAATGGCAGATGGAATTTAATCCTCATAAGTCTGAGGTGATGCACTTTGGAAGAAGCAACAGGGGAAGGAGTACTCAATGAATGGCAGGACACTAGGAAACTCAGAGGAACAGAAGCAGTGGTTTTCCACAGATTCCTGAGGTGGTAGAACAGGTTAATAATGTAGTTAAGAAGCATATCGTAGAATCCTTACAGTGTGGAAACAGGCCATTTGACCCAACAAGTCCACACCGACCCTCCGAAGAGTAACCCACCCAGACCTATTCTCTTAATCTATTACTCTACATTTACTCCTGAACACTATGGGCAGTTGAGCATAGCCAATTCACCTAATCTGCACATCTTTGGACTGTGGGAGGAAGCCGGAGCACCCAGAGGAAACCCAGGCAGACACGGGGAGAATATGCAAACACCACACAGAACAGTCGCCTAGGCTGGAATTGAATCTGAGTCCCTGGTGCTGTGAAGCAGCAATGCTAACCACTAAGCCATCGTGCCACCCATGGGACATGACTTTATCAGTCATGACATAGATTATAAGAGCCGAGAGGTTATTTATGTTGGAGCTGTACAAAATTTGCTTATGCCACAGAATTTATGGGATGGCATGGTGGCTCAGTGCTGCTGCCACACAGCACCAGGGACCCAGGTTCAATTCCAGTCTCGGGCGATTGTGTGGAGTTTGCACATTCTCCCTGTGCTCTGGTTTCCTCCCACAATCCAAAGATGTGCAAGTTAGGTGAATTGGCCACGCTAAATTTCCCATATTGTTCAGGGATGTGTAGATTAAGTACATTATTTGTTATGGGTAAATATAGGGTAGGAGAATGGGTTTTGGTGGGTTACTCTTCCAAGGATTGGTATGGACTTGTTGGGCTGAAGGGCTTGTTTCCACACTGTAGCATTCTATGATTCAATTCTTTATGCTGTTCTGGTCACTGCACAATAGGAGTAAAGTGATTGTACTGAAGAAGCTAGAGAGGAGATTGCCCATTATGGAACATTTTAGCTATGAAGACAGCAAGAAGTTTGGTTTGTTTTCTTTAGAGCAGAGAAGGTTGAGGGGGGATTCAGACTGAGATGTATAAGATTATGAAGGACATAGGCATAGTATATAGAAAGTAGCTGTTCCCCTTATTTGAAAGGTCCATAAAAAAGGGCACAATTTTAAGGTGAAAAGCAGAAAATTCAGAGGGGATTTGAGGAAACATTTTTTCACCCACATGGTGATGGGAATCCGGAATGCACTGCCTAGAGGGTAGTTGAGTTGGGAAACCTCACAACCTTTAAAATTACTTGGATAAGCACTTGAAATGCCATAACATTCAAGGCTGTGGGCCACGTGCTGGAAAGCAGGATGATTTTATACTGTATTATTCTATGATTCCATTTAATCTGTCATTTTTATTTGGTTTAGCTGATAGGTGACCCGTAGCAATGTGGTTGACTCTTAGTAGCCCTCTGAAAGAGTCTGAGTCAAAAAGTGTGGTGCTGGAAAAGTCTTTACTTTCTCACAGTCTTCCAAACATGGAATAGGATATAAATCAGAATTTGTAACTGCATTGCCTTTGTGACAATCCAAACACAATCATTGGGTACCATCTGGTTTTGACACCATTACTATGGGTGAACTCCAGTCTCTGCAATTCATTTTGATTACGTTGTCGTTGAGCATGCGTCCAATGTCTTTTTGAATCAATGTCAAGTTGAGAAAGTTAAGTCTATAGGATTATTGCTTAATTAGAACAGCATTCCTATATTTGCATCATGCTTACTTAGACTAGTACTTCCCAGCTTATTCCCACATATCTCTCCATGTGATTGTAATAACTTTTTCAGGTCATTTCAATTTTCCTCTGGAAGGTAACTCAGTAATTTATTCCAATTTTTGAGAACATCCTTATTGTCCAATTTAAATTGAGGAATGTCCAATTCAGAATCATAAGAACTTGGTTCTTCACTCTGTATTGTAACCAGTAAAACACATTCTTCTTTTGCTTTCCTTCCATACTAAAATACCTTTTGAGCTTATTCACATGACACACTCCATGAGATTTATTTCTTTTCAATGTTCTTATCAAATAATTCACCTCACTCAATTTCCTTTTGATTTTATATGGCTCACTAAACCTTGCTTTTAAAAATTCACCTACCACTGGAAGTAACACTAACACTTTATCTCCACTAGCAAACTTCTGAATCTTTTCTGAATTTTTGATTTCTTGTCTGCTTCCTGTTTCATCACATGTTGTGCTACTTTTAAATGCTGTGCAGCCAACTCTCCCACTTTATTTAATCTTTCCCTAAAATTTGACACATAGTTCAAATGTGTGGTGTCTGAACTCTGACCCACCAACCTCTCCTTAATTAATTTCAATGATCCTCTCACCTCATGCCCAAAAATGAATTCAAATGGACTGAATTTAATTGATTCATTAGGTACATCCCTAATAGCAAAAAGTACAAATGGAATTTCTTTATCCCAATCCTCTGGATAGTCTTGACTATAAGCCCTTAACATGGTCTTTAAAGATGTCACTGTTCCAATATTGCCTGCGATTCCGGATGGTACACAGTGGATTTGAATTGTTTTATTCCTAAGCCATCCAAAACTTCCTTGAATAATTTTGATGTAAAATTTGACCCTTGATCTGATTGTATCTCTGTGAGTAGTCTGTATCTAGTAAAACATTTTGGTAACTCGTCTGCAATCCTTTTATCTATAATACTGCATAATGGAATGGCCTCTGGAAATCTAGTGAACACATTCATTATGGTCAACAAATTCTGATTCTCACATTTTGTTTTAGATAAGGGTCCTATGCAATCATATAAGACCATTGTAAAAGGTTCTTCAAATATTGGGAATAGGTGTTAAACGTGCTGGTTTTATCACTGCCTGAGATTTTCCAATTATCTGACATTTATCACATGCCCAGCAAAATTCAACCACATCCTTATGCAGTCTGGGCCAAAATGAAAAATGGTTTTGGATCTTGGCTTGAGTTTTCCTCACTCCTACATGACTTCCCACTGGTAATTCATGGGCTTCCTGCAACATATTTTCTATAACGCACCGGTAATACAATTTGATGAACTTCTGCCCATTATCTGCCTGAAGATATGATGGTTTCCATTTCCTCATCAAAATGTCATTTTTAAGTTAGTAACATTCAGGCATACACTCAAATTCTTCTTCAGTGTAGCTGTTTTAGTTCAACTTTTCATCTTTCTGTTGCAGTCCAGTCAATTTCTCCGAATTAAAAATATCCATTTTGCCCTCTGCTTGTTCTTGATTTTTTTGTCAACCATTTGATCAAACATGGTATCTATACTTCAACTTCCTTATCTATATTCTTTGATTTCTCCTCCAGTTTCAACCCGTGGCTTTGTGACTTTGTTACCACACAGTTAGGAAAAATCCCAGGATATGCTTTCTGTAATACCCTCAGTTGCCTCGTCTTCCGCCAGCTTTTCAACCACAGAAGATATCACTGTGATCCAGCTATATCATTACCAAGGACAAATTGTATTCCTGGAACCAACAGTTTCTTTATTACTCCTGCCACCATTTCTGCACTTTCCACTGAACTCTCTAGCCTCACTTTATATAATGGAACATCTCTTGTCTCACCATGAATTCCATATATTACCACATTTGCTGGCAATATTCCTTCTGCATTAAATATCCCCATATCTCTCACCATCAAAGACTAGCATGCTCCCATATCTCTTAAAATTTTAATTTCTTTACCTGCTGCTCTTGCACATACAAGTAAACTCACCTTTGCAAATACATTTTAAGTGATATGGCACTTACTAAAAAAACCCTGACCAGGTTGTACATTCTGTTGCAGCTTTTTAATTTCCACTGTGCTTTCCTTTATCACTTCAACAAAACTCACTCATTTATCCTGTTTTCCCACAACCGTCTTCCCTGTGCTTGTTCTAAACCATCAACACTGTGATTTCATGTGGCCTACTTTATTGCAGTAAAAACATCTGAGCTTCTTTACTTCTCATCCCCCCTCACAGGTTGCCTTTTTACCTTGTGGTAAACTATCTTCAGTAGTTTCAATGAGGTCTCCTTTTCCCTTACCACTGGAGGATTTCCCTTTTCCTGAATTTCTATCTCTCACAGATTGAAATTGATGTCAGAAGCCAAACTTTAACATATGAACCAACTCGTAATCATTTGCCATTTCCGCTGCTAATCTTCCAGTTTTAATTTTCTACTCTTTGACACAAGTTGGAAGTGAATTTTTGAACTCCTTCAAAATAATGGTTTCTCTAAAAGCATCACGTGTTTGATCTATTTTCAATGCCCTTATCAAAATTACTTTGTTTGATCCTTTCAAACTCAATGTATCTTTGACCCGATTCCCTCATTAGATTCCTGAAACATTGTCTGTAGGCTTCTGATGCTAGTTCATATGCACTTAAGATGTCTTTCTTCACCTCCTCATACTCCCCAGATACCTCAGAGAGTGTTGTAAATAACTTACTATCTCCACCTACCAACTTTGCTTGGATCAACAACACCCACATGTTCACTGGCTATTTCATTTGTTTAGCCACTTGCTCAAATAAAATGAAAAAGGCCTGTACATCCTTCTCATCAAACTTAGGCAACACTTGAACATATTTAAAAAGGTCTCCTCCAGGCCTTTCTCTATGATGGGAGAAAATGAGGACTACAGATGCTAGAGATCAGAGTGGAAGAGTGAGGTGCTGGAAAAGCACAGCCAGTCAGGCAGCATCTGAGAAGCAGGAGAATCAACATTTCAGGCATAAGCTCTTCATCAAGAATGTCTGAAACATCGATTCTCCTGGTCATCGGATGCTGTCTGGACTGGCTGTGCTTTTCTAGCACCACACTCTTCAACTCTTTCTCTATGATGGGTTTGGTTGTCATCACTATCTTCCTCACTAAACCTAACTTCAAATTCACCTCTACCCTTTTACGTCTACTTTCCTCTCTAATTGCCAACTTCTGAAGTTCAACTCTATTTCTACTTTTCTTCTGCTAGGGCTATTCGTTCCTTTTCTTTTGGCTTTAATTCAAGCTGCTTCATTTGCAATTGAATTTTTGCCATTTCCAAAAATTCCAATGGCGTTTCTGGCAATCACAAATATCAAGCTATTGCTGCAATTATGATCCCTTTTTGCACGGATGAGGGCAAACCCAACTCCAGCTGAGTCTGCCAATTCCAAATCTTTGCCTTGCTCACTTCCTGCAGAACTCTGGATGTGATTTCTTCTACTTCCAGAAAATCTGAGTTATTGGAAGAGTCATTACTACACAAGGCACACCCTGTTTACACCGAATTGAACACCCAAAACAAAAGACACTAACACTTACCACTCACTGCCTTTGAGTCCAATAATCTTAGCCCCAACTTGCACTTAGAAATTTTGATCCTGACAAGAGCCCCAAGTTTGTTATGGACCAGACAAGATCCACTCAAAATATTTTAAGAAGGTAGCTTAGATCCTAACCTTTTCTTATTTTAAAGGCAAATGTAAAGTGCTTTGTTCTAGATGCAACTTAACTGGTCAAACTACTCAACATTAAGCAAAACACAATTTATTCAAATACTATAGTTAAAATACAAAAAAAGAAAGAAGAGCTTAGAAATACTTAACTCTATTGGAAAATCTAACAGAATTACAGATATAGTAACTATTACTAATTAACTGTTCCAATATAGTAACATCCCATAAACACATCCCTTGGCAAAAAGGCAAATTCATAAGTAAGATTTGCTCACATGCAACACCCACAGTTGGAAGAGAAACCCTAGCTTCTAGCTATAGCCAAAAGAGGGGAAATAATAGCATCATCTTCTTCAAAACTCCAGCAGCACCTGCAAAATCTAAAAGTTAAAGAAAGCCCAGAAATCCTGGTCTGTGAGAGCTGGTCACACCCACCAGGATGCTTCTATTGTTCCAACTTTTTAAAAAAACCCATGGCCTCACAAGCTGTTTACATTATCACAGACTGCTCGGTGGCCTCTCTTCAATCTCTCCCTTAAAAGAAATTAGGACAAAATACACTCTTTAAAGCCACAGCATCATTACACTAGTGACTATGTTCAAGTTTCTCCATCAGATGTGGTGTGCTTTACATCCAACTCAAGACTTCTCAAGTGTATACACCATGGTAATAGAGCAGCCAATTTACACACAGCAAACTCCCACAAACAGCACAGTGACAATGACCAGATAATTGGCTTTGCATGGTGTCGATTGAGCAATAAATATTAGCAAAAATCTTGGAGTTAACTAAAAACAGAAACTGATGCTGAAAATCTGAAATATAAATAAAAAATGTATTGGCACACTCATCAGGTCACTCACCAATTTGAAATCCTTCACTTTTTGTTTCAAGTGTAAATAACTGGTGGGATGCCCCTGATACCAGATCATCTGCTTATCAGGTACATAAGTGGTCACCCAGTGAGCTTTCTCACTGGGATCACTTCCTTAGACAGTAATGCCCTGCCCTGCCTGAAGCTGACAACCAGCGGCAGGCAATCACTGTGAGCTGTGATGTTGGTGGCACAGTGAACCAGAAACCAGGATCTCCTGATACAGGAGGTACAAGGAGGTCAGAGAATCCAGTGTGGAGAGTATATTCAGCAGACAGGGTAGGGGTTGGCTTTCAGCAGCCACTCTTATACCTACACCTCAACCCCATGCTATAGATCATTTCTAGATTGCGGAAGAAGGAGACACACCCATCCCCAAAAGCAGGCCTCTCTGTTTTGTGGTTGAAAAGTTTGCTAGTGCCCCTGCCTTCTGGGAACTGAGTTAATTGCAGCAGTGGCAATAAGTGGCCCTTAATAATTGACTGCTTAACAGTGTCAATTGGTGGCAAGGTGAGATGGCCTTCATACCCACAACCTAACTCCTGACAAGGTGGCAGGTTCTCCTTGATGTTAACCTGCCCCCTTCTTTTCCCCTTCTGTCACATTTTTTAGAAGGGGAAGGTTCTGCATGTTAATTCCATTTCTCTCCACAGATGCTGCCTGATTTGGCGAATATTTTCAGCACTTTTTGTTTCATGCCAGGAATCTCTTAGCGCCCATACCAGAGCTTGTAGACAAAGTTTCAATTTTTGTGCCCATGTGTTGGAATAGAATTTGAATTCATCACCTTGTGATTTGGAGGCTGGCTCCTAAGCCATAGCTAACTCATAACTAGTTAATCCTTTTTAGTGATTGTGGTTGATTAGGACACTGTTTTTCTTCAAAGTAACACCATGCAACCTTACACTCACCACAGGGGGTCTTATGTTACAATTTAATCTGAAAAACAGCATCACAAACAGCACAGCACTCCTTCAGTACTTCACTGGGAACTTCAGCCTGGATTACATACTCAAGTCTTACCACGAGACTTCAACACAAACCGTCTAAATCAAAGCAAGACTGATTTCCCCACACAGTCACACAACTTATTGTTTCTTAATGCTGCAGTAGGTTTGATCAGGAGGTTTGATGCATTTCAGTATGGAGTAATTGTTTGGCAAAATGAAAGCCAGAATCAAGAGGTAAAAGATGGCTCAGTGGTCAGCACTGCTATTGTAAAGCGGCAGTGACCCAGGTTCGATTCCAGCCTTGGTGACTGTGGAGTCTGCACGTTTTCTCCCCGTGTCTGCAATGGGTTTCCTCTGGGTGTTCTGGTTTCCTCCCACAGTCCAAAGATGTGCAGGTTAGATGGATTAGCCATGCTAAAATTGCCCTATAGTGTGCAGGCTAGGTGGATTAGCTATGGTAAATGTGGGGTTACGGGGATGCTGTTTGGAAGGTCGGTGAAGTCTTGGTGGGCTGAATGGCCTCTTTCTGCACGGTAGGGATTCTATGATTCTAAGTGTAATTATGACAGGGTTAAAACTGTTTTCATAGAAGTATTCCTGTGACCCATGGATTTGACCTGATATAGGCATACTGTTCTGTTCCATATTTGGCCAGAATGCTGAACTTGTTCTGTTGCCAAATGACGTGAGAATCACAAATTCTTTACTCATGTAGAATTAGGATTTCAGATAGCAGCCTGAGAGGCCTTTCTGAGGAAATCAAAACCATCTGCTGTGTGTTTTAATTGGTGGGAAATCTGTAGTTTGACTTTCGGCTATAAAAACTATGTCTAATGAACCTTATCCATGCCTCTTTTTATTTACAAAAAAGTGAAAAATTATTCAAATGTTCACTGTTGATTATTTATTTTCGTCTATTATGGATAATTTCACATAAACATACCCTTAAAAATTAACCCCTCCTGCACTCTTAGCTTTGTTCTGTCAACTGAGTACAACGTGGTTTCACAGAGACCACACACTGCTTGTAAACTCCTTTTTTTTCAAACTTGCTGACCTGGCGAGTTTTTACATTTGTGAAATTTGGTGGGTAGAGAAATATTAACTTTGGAATTTATAGTAGATTAAAATTAACGATTAGAGAAAGGCTTCCCCAGTCATTATTTTGTAGCATTTAATAACACAGAAGGAGATATTTCAGCCCATTGTGCCTATGCCTTCTGCTTGAATGTGACCCAACTAGATTCACTCCCTGTAGTGACTTTAACAAGGTCAGCCAGCTGGACAACATAGAATATGAGTTCCCTGATATACTGACATTCTGGTGCCTTACTCTGTATGAAACAGTACTATCGTCAAAGACTGTTCACATGTAAATAAAGGGTGACTTGGTGACAGGATACCGGCCTCGGTGGAGTTATTTCAGTGGTGACGAGAGTGGGATTTTAACAAATTGCAAACCATTTTTCACAGCTGGATACACACCCAATCCCTTGGATACAGGGTTTATATGCAAAGTTAGCAGGCGGGCTATCCTTCACAAAGCTGAACATGAGCTTCGCTTATTTGCAACTCCTTTTAGACCAGGATTCCCTGATGTATGTTACAATTAATGTCCATAAAGTCTTTTACCAATATACGAGACTGCCATTTGTCAGCTTGTTCAATTTTTCAGTGGACGATACAGAATATTTTGCAGGTGTACCTCAGGTTTCCATTTATCTAGATGATGTCCTGATAATGGAGAAAACTAATGAGGAACACTTACAGAAGTTCGATATAGTCCTAAGACATCTTTCCAAGGCAAGTGTACACTTAAGAAGGGAAACATGCATTTTCTATGTCCCCAAAGTGGGCTAAAGAATTGACAAAAGTGGGTGACACCCATTGAAAGATAAAGCGAGGACGATGGCCCAGCTCCCATGTTTGTCCAGAAGCGTAGGTCATTTCTTGAGCTGGTAAATTATTATGGCAAGTCCATATATAATCTAACATCCATCTTGGCACCTTTGCATCAACTCCTAAAAAAGGGTCAGCCCTGGAAATGGTCAAACTAGCTTTCAACGAAGTGAAGACATGGTTATCATGCTTTAAGGTACTGGAATAATATGATCCCAAGAAAGATCTGGTATTGACATGTGATGCCTTCCTGCACTGCATCAGGGTGGCATTAGCTCATAGGTGGCCAATGGAGAGGAATGCCCTAGCATATGTATCCAGGACTTTGCAAATGCAGAGTGTAAATATGCCCATATAGAGAAAGAAGAATTGGCAGTCTTATCTGGAGTCAGGAAATTCCACCAGTACCTTTATGGACAGAAATTTCTGTTAGTCATGGATCATAAACACTTACTTGATCTGCCTGAAGAGGACAAGGCAGTGCTGCCCATTGGTGGGCTCTAACACTAAGTGCTAAGTTAGAACACCATCGGGTAGCTGAGTAGCAAATGTGAAGCATTGAGCCAACTCCCATTAACAGATACACGACTGGTGATAGCAGAGTGGAAGAGTCTGTAATGATATTAAATTTTCTGGATATGCTCTGAGTCACAGTGAACAACAATAGACTTTGGACTCAGTCCTTTCCAAACTGAAACAACTGACATTATTAATAGAGGAAACTAAAGGACCATCACAAGTAGGATTGAAACCTTTTTGGACCTGGAGAGACCAGCTCACTGTGGAGGACACCGTACTGTATGGGGGTCAATAGTGATTGTCCTGAGCGAAGGTCACTGACAAATACTGGCTGAATTCCACAAGGGCCAGTAGGGGTCTTCAAAATGAAGATGTTGGTGAGATGCTATGTCTGGCAGCCAAGCTTGGACACAGACGTAGCTACTTTGGTGAGGCAGTGCCCAGAGTGTCAACAAGGACAAAAATTACTGTCAGCAGCTCCCCTACATCTGTGGAAATGACCTGGTAAACCACAGGCTTGGCTGCATGTCAACTATGCATTCCTTTAATTGGGTCAATGTTTTTAGTCATTGTAGGCACCCACTCAAAGCGGTTGGACATGCATAACGTCCATTGGTCAAACACTGGAACAATGATAGAAAAACTGCGCGCATCTTTTGCAACACGCTGAGTCCCAGAAGTGTTTGTCATAGATAACGGGCCATTGTTTATCAGCAGGGAGTTTGATTATTTAAGTCGAATGGGGATTGACCAATGAGGACAGCTCCATACCACATATCATCTAATAGCTCGGCAGAAAGAACAATCTAAACTTTGAAGGCTGCATTGAAGAAAGAGCCTACAACCTTGCTAAATACCAAGCTCTCACAGTTCTTGTTTGATAATAGGACTACCATACATGGAACCCCATGCATAACATGTATAATACTGGAACCAGCTCACTTGATTGGCACTGCATCCACAAGTATCCACTCCCTCCACTATCGATACTCGGTAGCAGCAGTGTGTATTATCTACAAGATGCACTGCAGAAATTCACCAAACAGCGTCAGACAGCACTTTCCAAACTTGCAACCACTTTCATCGAGAAGGACAAGGACAGCAGAACTATGGGCTCACCACCACCTTCAAGCTCAGCTCCAAGCTCCACACCATCCTGACGTGGAAATGTATGCTGTTCTTGTCACTTGGTCAAAATCCTGGAATTCCCTCCCTAATGACATTGTGAGTCAACACACAGTAGGTGGACTGCAGAGGCTCAAGAAGGCAGCTCACCACCACTTTCGCAAGGGCAAGTAGGGATGGGCAATAAATGCTGACTAGCCACTAAAAAACTGAATAAATAAAAAAGTAACACCAGCAGAGCTGCTTATAAGTATAAGCCTCCAAACAAGGTTATGTCAGACTTTCGTGGACCTGAGGGGAAGCAGGAAAAGGCATCAGGAACTCCAATGCCAGATTGAAAACTCTGCCAAGTGAGAGAGACAGTTGATACAGGGGACGAAGTTTGGTGTAAAAATCATAGAACTAGTTCTACATGGATAAGAGGCATGGTTGACAAGAGAAAGTGAGGACTGCAGATGCTGGAGATCAGAACTGAAAAATGTGTTGCTGGAAAAGCACAGCAGGTCAGGCAACATCAAAGGAGCAGGAGACTCGATGTTTCGGGCATAAGCCCTTCTTCAGGAATAGGTCAGGACCAGTCATTTATAAAGTTTGGGTAGGTGCGATGGTCCAGAATTAGCATGTGGACCATATGAAAGCAACCAATTCTCAAACGGTGCAGGAGCAAAACATGCCCCGCACCTCGGAACATGTGGAAATGCTGCCAGCACAGTAGATTCACTTTCTCTGTCAAACGTTGTTGATCCCTTTGAATCAAAGATGGACATGACAGAGGTAATCCTCAACACCTTTGCTGCTGGAAAAAGAGAGCAATTGTCAACCTAGGTCCAAGAGGTGAGTTCCCATGCTTTACGTGACACACGTGTCAGACGCTGAACTGAAGGAACCTTACCCAGTGTTAAAACATTCCAGGAGGCTCTTCATTAAAAAGTACTGGCTTTTGTCCACTGACTAGGAGGGAGAGGGATGTAATGATTATAACAAGGTCAGCCAAGTGAATATGAGTCCCCTGATTGGGGCTCATGATTTGGAGATGGTGGTGTTGGACTGGGGTGTACAAAGTTAAAAATCACACAACACCAGGTTATAGTCCAACAAGTTTAATTGGAAGCACACTAGCTTTCGGAGCGTCGCTCCTTCATCAGGTGGTAGTGGAAGGCTCAATCCTAACACGCAGAATTTATAGCAAAAATTTACAGTGTGATGTAATTGAAGTTATACATTGAAAAATTGATTGTCTGTTAAGCCTTTCATCTGTTAGAATACAGTGATAGTTTCACTTCTTTCATGTGTAAATCACAAAACCTTATTTTTTGCATTCTCAGGTTAGTTGTTAACAATGGTGATAGCTAGACAATATGTTGAAGGTGTTAGCCCCTGTGTTCTCTGTCTATACCATGATGTTTAGATTGATTCTAATCTAAAAAGTGAGATAACGGAGTTTTACATGAATTCATGCAGTTTTTGAGCTCAGAGTTCTACATGAATGCATGCAGTTTTTGAGCAAAGTACAATAGAACCCTGCAAGTGCAAATTCACCCCACAAAATATACTTGTGCATGTGGGTCTTTGTCTGTCTGTGTGTGTCTGTCTGTCTGGGTTGGGGGTTGTGAGTGTGAGAAAGTGTATGTGTGTGTGTGTGTAGTGAGTGTAGAGTGTCTTAAGTCTGTGAGGGGGTGCATGTATGAGTGTGGGAGTGTGTGTGTCTGTAAGGGTGTGTGTGGGTATCTGTGTGCGCGTCTGTATATATGTGTGTCCGTGTGTATAGGAGTGCCTGTGTGTGTGTGAGAGTGTGCGTGTGTAGGAGTATCTGTGTGTGTGTGTATTGTGCAGTGGTGGTCACCTGTAATGTGACATGAACCCAAGGTCTCGGTTGAGGCCCACCCTCTGGGTACTGAACTTAGCTATGAGCCTCTGCTCAGCCACTTTTTGCTGCTGCAGGCAAGGATGCCTGGAGGCATGGTACATTGGGGAAACCGAGCAAAGGCTACGACAACGGATAAATGGGCAACGCACAACAATCAACAGACAGGAGTGTTCCCTCCCAGTTGGGGAACACTTCAGTGGTCCAGGACATTCGCCCTCGGACCTTCAGGTGACCATCCTCCAAGGTGGACTCAGGACAGGCTGCAGTGAAAAGTGGCTGAGCAGAGGCTGATAGCTAAGTTCGGTACTCATAGGGAGGGCCTCAACCGGGACCTTGGGTTCATGTCACATTACAGGTGATCACCATTGTACTATACACACACACAGATACTCCTACACACACACACTCTCACACACACACAGGCAGTCCTGTACACACATACACACAGACACTCACTTTTTAGATTAGAATCAATCTAAACATCATGGCATAGACAGAGAACACAGGGGGCTAACACCTTCAACATATTGTCTAGCTATCACCATTGTTAACAGCTAACCTGAGAATGCAACTTTTTAAAGAAAGGTTTTGTGATTTACACATGAAAGAAGTGAAACTATCACTGTATTCTAACAGATGAAAGGCTTAACAGACAATCAATTTTTCAATGTATAATTTCAGTTACATCACACTGTAAATTTTTGCTATAAATTCTGTGTGTTAGGATTGAGCCCTCCACTACCATCTGACACTCCAAAAGCTAGTGTGCTTCCAATTAAACCTGTTGGACTATAACCTGTTGTTGTGTGATTTTTAACTCTGATTGGGGCTGTTAACCTGGTCCAAATAGGGAGCCCTGGCTGACGTATCAGATACTGACACTCTGGTGTGTGAATCTGCATGATACAGTACTATAGTTAAGGACTGTTCCTGTGTAAATAGAAGAAAACTTGGTGACAGGATACTGGCCTCTGTGGAGTTATTTCACTCCCCTGGTCTTTCCATAGAGCTCTGCAAATTCTTTTCAAGAACCTATCTAATTTCATTATTATTAAATCTGTGTCATACTGTTTCATATCATGAAATCTATACCACAGCAACTCACTTTGTAAAACTTTATTCTCACCTTTACCCT
Organism: Chiloscyllium punctatum; assembly: GCF_047496795.1. Taxonomy (NCBI): domain Eukaryota; kingdom Metazoa; phylum Chordata; class Chondrichthyes; order Orectolobiformes; family Hemiscylliidae; genus Chiloscyllium; species Chiloscyllium punctatum. The sequence continues at coordinate 62,124,539 of NC_092767.1, read as the reverse complement.
TCCCCAGTTCTTTATCACCAATGTGTTCCTTCTGCTTAATGGCATTGCCTTTTTTCCTATTTACTTTCATCAAAGCCCCATACCATTCAGAACGTGATTCCTCAATATTTATAGAGAAGATGGAGAAGAGGCCAAAAGCAGCTGGAAAAGCAAGAGAGATAGAGATAATTTTGATTTTAAGGACAGAATTCAAGAATTCAACTCTATCCGCATTGGTGGCTAGGCCAGCAAGTGAGGAGGGAGGGAACACAACCAGGAGAGATCCAAGTATTGGATATTGCACTCAATTCAAAATGGATGAAAGAGCACAGGATGATCAAAACAAAAGTCAAGTACAAGTCAACAAAATATGTTTAAAAGCTTAATTTTAAGGAGAACAATATTTAGAACCTTTCAGAATCAAGCCTTTACATTTTACTTAACCAATCACTTCTATATTTTTTATAAAACTGCGCAGCTCACCAATGGAGTATACTGGTAGGTGGTCCTCAACCTGGGGCCACAAGATGCATATTATTTATATCTGCCTGTATCCATATATGTGTATCTGCACGTGTGTGTGAGAGACAGAGAGAGAGAGTATCTGCATGTCCATATGTATTTGTGTCTGTCTGTTAAAAGTGTGTGTTTCTGTTGTGTATGTCTGAATGAGTGTGTGCGTGTCTGTGTACGTGTCTATGTGAGAGTGTGTGTATACAATGGTGTATGTGTCTGTGTGTGTGACTGTATTCACAAGTATGTATGCATACCTATCAGAGAGTGATTGTGTGTGATTTAGGTCCACTGACTCACTTTATTGGGATTAATGATTCCTTCAGAGTAATTCCTCTCATTATATTGGGATTGGTGATCAGAAAATCAAGTACATGAAACAAAATTATATCCAATATAACCAGTGCAGACAATTATTGAAATTGTATGATTGAAATTGTTCAAAACTCTCTTCTTGTACACATGCAAAATTGGAAGATTTGGCTGCAAATTGCTTGAGAATGGGGTAAATATAGTGGGATCCAGGGCTCATTGGAAAATGTTGAGCTATGGCAGTTCATTCATTCTAACAAGTGATTCAATGTTCTACTTTAAATGCTGCACTAATAAAGTACAAATGAACAAATTAAAAAGAATGCATGAACCAGCATCTGAAAAAGTAGGAAAAGTAGTGAGATCCTGAAGGATGCTTTCATTCCTCTGGAACAAACTAGAAATGGGTGCACCCGAGATTTCTTTTGGCTACATTCTGAAAACTTAATCTGTGCATTCTGAGTAAATTCATCTTAAATACATCTTAAAAATAACTTCAAAGCAATAATTTATTCCAAAGCCTAATGGTGGTTTGTTGCACCAGTCTGACCTGTGGCTTAGTTGCTAACACCATCAGTTGAGAGTGAGAAGATTGTGGGGGTTCAATTGAAGAAAAGTTTTAAAAAATCAAAAAGAAACAAGCGTGTAACAGGACGGGGCAGAGAAGAATGAACGATATTCAATGTATGACAGGAAGGAGCACAAAACATGAGCAGTAAAATGCAACAAAAATTAAAACCAGAATGGCTAATAACAATAAAAAGTCAAAGCTTTCTATCTGAATAAGAAGATAGCTGAATTGACGGCACCAAAAAAAACTAAACACTTGATAGCTATTAAAGAGAGGTGTTTGCAAGGTGACCAGGACGGGGAACTCAACATTCAAGGGTATTTGACATCCTGGAAAAATAAGCAAAAAGGAAAAGCAGGTTGAGTAGCTTTGGTAATAAAGATGGCTTCAGTGAGTAGTGATGTATGTGCAATAGGTCATGATCTCGGATCAGTTTGGGTTTAAATAAGAAGTATCAAGGGAAAGTTGTCACAGATGGGACTTGTTTAAAGGCCCGCAAAGACATGCCTCAGTGTAAGACAAATTATAAATCAAAAAGTAATGGAGGTGTGTAAGAAGGTAGCAGAAAGTGAGAACTACAGATTCTGGAGATCAGAGTTGAAGAGTGTGGTACTGGAAAAGCACAGCCACTCAGGTAGCTGGAGAAGCGACACTTCAAGCATAAGCTCTTCATCAGGAATGAGGGGGTGGCCCAAAGGGGTTGAGAGATAAATAGGAGAGCTGTGAGGCTGTGGGGGGAGGGGGGGGGGGAAGGTAGCTGGGAATACGATAGGTAGAAAAAGGTGGGGGTAAAGATGATAGGTTGGAGAGGAGGGTGGAGCAGATAGGTGGGAAGGAAGATGGACAGGTCGGACAGTTGAAGAGGGCGGTTCCGAATTGGAAGGTTGGATCTGGGAAAATGTTGGGGGAGGGGAAATGGGGAAACAGGTGAAATCCACATTGATCCCATGTGGTTAGCGGGTCCCAAGGCGGAAAATAAGATGTTCTTCCTCTAGGCAATGGGTGCCTAGTTTGGTGGTGGAGGAGGCCCATGACTTGTATGTCATTGACGGAGTGGGAAGGGAAATTAAAGTGTTCGGCCAAAGGGCAGTGGGGTTGTTTAGTGCGTGTGTCCCAGAGATGTTCTCTGAAATATTCCACAAGTTGACATCATGCCCCCCAGTGTAAAGACCACATTGAGAGCAACGGACACAGTAAATTGTGTGTTTGGAAATACAGGTAAATCTCTGTTGAGTGTGGAAGGATCCTTTGGAGTCTTGGACGAAGATGAGGGGGCACGTGTGGGTGCAGGTTTTGTACTTCTTGCGGTGGCAGGGGAAGGTGCTGGGAGTGGGAGGGAGGCTGGTAGGGGGCATAGACCTAACAAGGAAATCACGGAGAGAATGGTCTCTCTGGAATGCAGAAAAGGGTTGGGAGGGAAATATCTCTCTGCTGGTGGGGTGTATTTGTAGGTGGCGGACATAGTGGAAGATGATGCAGTTTATCAGAAGTTGGTGGGGTGGAAGGTGAGGACAAGGGGGGTTCTGTCCTCGTTGTGTTTGGAGGGGTGGGGTTCAAGGGCAGAGGTGCAGGAAGTGGTGGAGATATGTTGGAGGGCATCCTCAACCAAGTGCGAGGGGAAATTGTAGTCTTTAAAGGAGGCCATCTGGCCTATGGTGGAATTGATGCTCCTAGGAGCAGATGAGGCGGAGGTGGAGGAATTGGAAATAAAGGGTAGCATTTTTGCAGGAGGCAGGTTGAGAGGAGGTGTAGTCCAGATTCCTGTGGGAGTCGGTGGGTTTGTAGTAGATGTCCGTATTATGTCAGTCGCTGGAAATGGTGATGGACTGGTCCAGGAAGGGGAGGGAGGTGTCCAAGATGGTCCAGGTGAATTTGAGGTCGGGGTGGAAGGTGCTTGTGAAGTTGATGAACTGTTCAACCTCCTCGTGAGAGCATGAGGTGGCACCAATACAATCATCAATGTAGAGGAGGAGAAGGTGGGGTATGGTGCTGTTGTAGCTGCGGAAGATGGCCTGTTTCATGTACCCGATGAAGAAGCAGGCAAAACTGTGGTGCATGCGGATGCCCATGACTATCCCTTTGGTCTAGAGGAAATGGAAGGATTCGAAGGAGAAATTGTTGAGGATGAGGACCAGTTCAGCCAACCAAATGAGTGTGTCAGTGCAAGGGTACTGATTGGGTCAGCGGGAGAAGAAGAAACTGGAGGCTTGGAGGCCTTCGTCATGGCAGATGAATGCGTACTAGGTCTGGAAGTCCATGGTGATTTTAAAGTATTGATGGCTGGGGAAATGCACATGACGGAGGAGGTAGAGGACGTGGATGGTGTCCCAAACATAGGTGGGGAGTTCCTGGACCAAGGGGGAACAGGACAATGTCATGATATGCAGAGATAGGTTCGGTGGGACAGGAGCAGGCTGCGATGATGGGTTAACCAGGCCAGTCAGGTTTGTGAATTTTGGGTAGGAGATAGAACCGGGCGGTGCGGATTCCCAGACTATGAGGTTGGAGGCTGCTGGTGGGAGATCCCCTGAGGTGATGAGGTTGTGGATGGTCTGGGAGATGATGGTGATAGGAGGTGAGGTTGTGGTCGAGGGGGCAGAAGGAGGAAGTGTCTGCAAGTTGGTGCCTGGCTTTAGTGGTGTACAGTCACTACAATTGTCTTGGGTGATTTTATTTGTCATATTTACTGGACAAATTAGATAGGCAAGGGAACATGGAAAACAAATTTGTAGAGTGCATCATGGAATGTTTCTTGGAGGAGTACATTGCAAAGCCTACCCGGAAACAGGATATTTTAATCTAGTAATATGTAATGAGATAGGATTAATATGCAATCGCATAACTGAGGATTCTCTAGACCTGATTGAGGTTTTTAAAATCATGAGTGAGCTAGATAGAATTGATAGGGTGAAACTGTTTCAGTTAGTAAAAGAAACAAGGACAAAAGGGCATAGACTTAAAGTGATGTGCAAACAAAGCAAGGGTGATTTGAGAAAACCTTGCTCGGGTATTGGATGTGTTGTCTAGAAATCTGGTCAAAGCAGGTTCAGTTGAAGCAACTAAGAGGGCATTGGATGTTCTTTTGGATAACAGTGTGCAGGACATGGGTAAAAGGCAGGAGACTGACACTAAATACAAACTGACTAGATAATAGGGCTGGTGCAGGCACAATGGGCCAAATGGTATCCTTCCACACCATTATAATTCTGTGATTCTAGGGGTTAGCAATCCCAGTAAGGTAGAATTTCACATTTAGTTTGAGGGAGAACAAATTGGGTCTCAAACCAGCATCCCAAATCCATGACAGCCTGAACAAGGATTGATCCTGGTAGAGCTGGCACCAATCTGATCCACACAAACCATTCAGCCAACAAAGCAACCAACAAACACCATCCCCAATCTCCACTCTCCCCGGCCATAATTCAAGGCGTTTGAATTGCTATGAGAACAGATATTTTTACATGCTTAAGGTTGCAGTCTAGAGTTCAGGATAGTGATAGCACAGGCTCCAATTTCTTTTCGGCACAGGCTGACCAGGAACCTCTCCCACTCTTACTGCCTGTCATTGGCATAGTTTACTGATTTACAAGGGGTGGCATGGTGGCTCAGTGGTCAGCACTGCTGCCGCACAGTACCAGGGACCTGGGTTTGATTCCTGCCTTGGATGACTGTCTGTGTGGAGTTTGCACATTCTCCCCACATTTGCGTGGGTTTTCTCTAGCTGCTCTGGTTTCCTCCCACATTTCAAAGATGCGCAGGTCAGGTGAATGTGTTGAGAGTGTAGTGCTGGAAAAGCACAACAAGTCAGGCAATATCTGGGGAGCAGGAGAATTGACATTTTGGGCATAAGCCCTTCATCAGGAATTTTGTGAAGCAGATGAGGTGAATTGGTCATGCTAAATTGCCCATTGTATTAGATGCATTAGTTAGGGGTAAATATAGGGTAGGGGAATGGGTCTGGGTGGGTTACTCTTCAGAGGGTCGGTGTGGACATGTTGGTCCAAAAGGCCTGTTTCCATACTGTAGGGAATCTAATCTAATCTAATCTAATCTTGATTCTCAACCTATTTGGTTGTGTTCTGAATGCATTCTCTTTGGTCATTAAATCCTGCATGGTAACTTGAACCCAGAGCGTCCGGCTCAGAGGCTACCACTTTATCACAAGACCTCATATAACAGTGAGTACACTTCAAAAACTAAGTAATTGGCTGTAAAACACTTTGTGAAGTCCTAAAGGATGATCTACAATGGCAAGTCTTTCATTCCTCTGGAACAAACTAGAAATGAATGCACCCGAGATTTCTTTAGGCTACATTCTAGATAATGCCCATTGTGACTGAACACCCATGTACTAATCCCATTTGTATTTAGTGTTTAATCTGTAAGAAGATTAGCAAACATATCATCTATTTATAGCCCAGTATTAGGTCTTGCTCATCCAGTGAAACGTTTTAACGTAAAATCTGTCCACCGCAACAATTACGTGTAGGTGTTCCCACCAGGAGACATTTAAAAGTGCTGATTCTCCTAAAACTAGGCTCCTGTTAGAATACTTATGGGACTTGCCAGTACAGTGACATGGATTTGCGCAATGTTTCTGACATGGTCCCATATGACAGACTAGTCAGAACCCTTTGGATCCAAGGGCAAGATACAAATTTAATCCAAAATTGATCAGTAGCAGGAAGCAAAAGGTAATGGTCAATGGGTATTTTTGTAACTGAGAGGGAATTTCAAGCAGAGTCCTGTACCAGATCACTTTTTTGTGGTATATTTTAATATTTTAGATTTAAGTGTAGGGACATGATTAATACTAAATCATATTCCTTTCTTTTTCCTTTCAATGCCTTCACATGTACAACTGGTGTCACATAAGATGCATAGGGCCAATTCCTTGGAGGACCACAGTCCTTTTGAGGGCAACATCTTCACTGAAGTGGATGGGAACAATGGGTGACATTTTAAAAATTATTTTTATGGGATGTAGGCATTGCGCGCAAGGCCAAAATTTGTTGCCCGGTTCTAAATACTCTTGAGAAAATGTGCTGAGCTTGCCTTCTTGGACTGTGCAATCCATCTGATTGGCTCGTCTACAGGTCTGTTAGGGAAAAAGCTCCAGGATTTTTACCCAGTGACACTAAAGGAATGGTAATACATTTCCCAACAGGTTGGTGTGTGGTTTGGAGGAGAACCTGTAGGTGGTGGTATTCCCATGTGCCTATTGCCCTTGTGTTTCTGGGTGGCAGATCACAGGATTTCAAGGTGCTGTTGAAAGTGGCTCAGCAAATTGCTGCAGTGCATCTTCTGGATGGTACACACAACTGCCATTCAGTATCAGATGTGAAGGAATGAATGTTAAGGTGTTGAATGGGGCATTTTCCCCTGGATTGTGAGGAGATTCTTGATTGTAGTTGGAGCTGCACATATCCAGAAAAGTGGAGAGTATTCCAGAGTTTCCAGCTCGGATGTGGTCTTACAGTGTTAGTAGTTACATGGCTAGTTTAGTTTAGTTTCTGATCGATGTTAACCTCCAAAATGTTGACAGTGGAGAAAATCAGTGATTTTCTTATACTAATGCTCTCAGTAGGGTCAACCTCTCTTTGTTTCATTGCAGACCCACAGTAGGGTAGAAAGGGTTAAATTAGGTAATGGGGTGGCTGGCATTTGTCTTCTCACCCACTACAAGGAGAGAATCCTTGACTGAGTGGGAGAGGATCAAGGCTGCTCACATGGTAATACCAAAACTCATTCCCTGGCATCCCAAGAATTATCATGTAATTTTATTGCACAACAGGAAACGTGAAGAAAGAACAAACCATAAAGCTTGTGCAAATAAACAGAAGCTGCTTGCTTCTTCAGAATCAAGACATTAAGTCAATGATGACTTCACCCAACTCAGTTTCATTAGAAAGGCCTGTCAATGAAGTCCTGTCTAGCTGAGTGCACCCAATGCTGCTGTGCTCTGTCATGGTTAATGTGATGTTCCTCATGATTAACATCCATATTCCTCACGGGAAGAATGCTGTTGTTCTCATAGCTCCTCATCATCTACTGCATCCCCTTTACAACTGCTGTAGTTGTCCGGAGCACAGCATGCAAGGATTATATAGTGCACTGTGTCTGTAACGTAGTGGAGTGGAAGGAACCCTGTCTTTGCATGGGAACCTCTTGAGAAGGCCCATCAACTGGTCCTTGATGTCCATGGCAGAGAAATAGCTACTCTGCATTTATGCTTGGCCTCAGACAAGGTGTTTCGTTAACAGAGTAACTAGCCATGATTGAAGAGGGTAGCTGTTATCTCCCAGCAACCATCCTAGCTCTTGCAATGAAGTAGAAACCTGAGAATTATCGAAGATAGAGACTTCATAGTAGCTTCTAGGATACATGGCGCAGATGTCTAAGATGTAGTTGCAAGGATCATGAATGAGTTGAACATTGCCGAATTGAAACACTTACCTTTCAATAAAGTTAGTCGTGTTGCAACACGGAGCTCTCAATGCTATATTTGTATAGTCTACAGTGCCCTGAATCTGGAATGCTCCAGCAGATGAAAATGTTCTGGTTTGGTATCACGGGCATCCTTATTTAGTGGCAGCACAATGACTCACGTGGAGGATTTGCCATCAAAGGCAAAAAACTGTGGGCATCTTACACTTTCATCGTTTCATGAAGGGTCCTTCTCATATGAGTTCTTCATTTTGAGGATGTTCTGCAGCCGCTGTAGGTTGCTGCTGATCCTAATCTTATGGACACTTAAATTCCTCAATTTATATGGCCACTTGTTATATAGTGGTAACAACAGTGATTCTGGCTGCAATACCTGGTTTTCTTTGGTAACAATTCAATGATCCTGTGTGGGAAATTTTAGAATCAAAGCAACCCCTTAGTAAAATGTGATCAGTCAGTAGCTGCAGCAAACACAACTGACAGTTTACCATAGTACTCAATACAGTAGGACATGGAGGACTCAGACAAGGAGTGCAATGGATTGTCTCCACATGGGCCTTTCACACAGTACACCTTATTCAGGTGCACAAGCTATGTTGTACACATACAGTTGGAGATAGTAAATGGGGTAGGATCAATGACACCTTCTCTCCCCACAGTCACCCCTTTATGGCCCAAGAAAGGCAATATTGCATTTAATTATAAAATATTTACAGTTCAGTGTGAGGAGAAAGAAGCTAAGGATCCCTGTACAGATTACAACATCTTCGAATGTTTGTGAATTGCTGTCTGCTGGAGGCAATTTATAGCTCACCTGAGATTACTTTGTTTTGTGGACAGGACTAGAATTAATTTGTGATGATCAATATCATGGGCTGGATGACTTGTGCCCAGGATTTGTATTCAATATAAATGGTCACTACATGAGGTATACATGTAAAATGCTGTGATTACACATCACGCACAAGTGATCCTTGCTCCTGCAGCCAAATAAAATCACTTACTCTACTCACCAGGATGTTCTAGCAACTTTTTTTCATTCTCATTATGCACTTGTGATTTGGATGAAAATGAAGGCAACACAGCTAATGCTCCAGAAAATGAGTTTCAGGTTTTGCATGCTATTCTAAGTGCCCCCTGAAATGTTCCTTCCTACCTCTTCACATTCCAGGGGTAAAAACAATGACTGCAGATGCTGGAAACCAGATTCTGGATTAGAGGTGCTGGAAAAGCACAGCAGTTCAGGCAGCATCTGAGGAGTAGTAAAATCGACGTTTCAGGCAAAAACCCATTCCAGTCCAACCCTTTTGTTTAACGCTTGACTTCCCCATTTTACCCTGAGCCCCAGGCCCGCAGGATAGTAGCACTTAATATGGTGATGCAATGTCTCTCCCATCAAACCCAGGGTAAATGACCCCAAGACGCCTGGAGTCCTCCCACATTATATCATCTCCTATGATTATGTATTGAGTTGTCAGTCTTCACAGCAATTGCCTCCTCTGCATTCCAACATGCTGTTTCCTATCTCCACATTTGACTTAACCAACATTGCCACCATAGCAGTGGCTCCTGATAATACTCTCTTGAGTTTCAGCGCATAGATTCCCAAGATTGATTGTGGCCCACTCCCTTGATTGGAAGTCCTGCGATAGGATTAAGGTTAGATGTACCAGAATCCTGACTGATCTCTATTGAACTCCTTGAGTAACTACCAATTACCTCAGATTAATTGGACTTGACCTGCAGGCCTGAACATAGTCCATTCCACGAACTCTAACAACACAAATCCCAGACCCTGCCTGACCGCAGTCCCACTTGACTGGACAAAGGACTACTCCCTCAGATTTTCAGACATGGCAATATGGTTGAAATCAAGCAGTGTGCTTGCTACATAAGCTGCTGCCACATGCTGTAGATGTGGCACTGCTGTAGTATGTTGGCACAGCAATATGTGCATCCCTTCATCTGGCAAATCTGACAAGCTGCCTGACTTTCTGCCTGTCCTAAAAGGTAAGACAAGACAGAATTACTATGATCTTGTGATCTCTGAATGGAGTGGCAAGTAGCAAAAAGCAAGGCAACGCAGGGATGCTGTGAACATTCAAGTTAGTACAAAATGAGTGAATGTTAAGAAGCAAGCTAAGAGTCCTGATCTGATTGAGGAGATGGGTAATTTTCTCTGAATACAAAGCTGCCGAAAAGTGGTATTTCAAGGAAAGGTTTTGGTAACATCCAAAGTGCAGTTTGAAAGTATTGACTCGTATTATAAGTGACTCTGAGATGTGTGATTATGATGTGGTGATGCTGGTGAAGATGTTGGCAAACTGCAGCCACCAAGTAACTGTTCTGATTTTCATTTCAGGAATTAGCACCATCTAGTTTCTTACTGTTACCTGGGAAATAGTGATCTGCATGTAAATAGGCAAGCTTATATAGTAATTAAATGTCAACAAATGTAAAAGGCCCTTGGCCTGTTCATGAGACAGAGTCTCCTTTGTCTGTCCAAAGCTTGTGGGGAAAATCAGATTTGATATCTTGATGTCTAGAATCTCATTTTTTTCATTCTTGTCGTATATTTCTCACTGTCCCACCATTGCCCATAACATTTGTAGACTGGGAAAATTCCACCTCGAGGCTGGATTAGAAACTGGAGCAAGAACAAAGAGAGGGAATATTTAACTCAAGAACGATCTTCAAGACATACTTCCCCTGTAACAGTATGTGGTGTATTACACCAAATGGACTGCGGTGATTCAAGAGGGCAACTCATAACTTTCTTAAGCACAACTAGGGACAGGCAATAAATGCATGCTCACATTTTGTGAGTGAATAGAATAGTTCAATTGTGTTTATCATTAAATGTTTTAGACATAATATTGAAATATAACATTGATAGTAAAGATGGGAGATATATCCACAGCCTATATTGGGAACAATTAGCAACAATCTGGCTAGCAGAGGGACAATAAGTCATTCCAAGTGAAGACAGGTGTGCGACATGGCTGTGTATTATTCAGTTTATACACAGAACAAACATTCAGAACATTAGATATAATTCAAGGATAAAAATTGGAGCTGAGAACACAAATATGTAGTATGTTGATGACGCCTGCAGATTCAGAAGACACTCTACAAAATATTGAAAATCAAATAAACTCTCAGCTTAGAATATGAATTGAACACAAACACCAAAAATACAAAAACTATGTTAGTTAGAAGGAATGGAAGAAACTAGTGTGATATTGCCGGGCCTACTGAGTATTTCCAGTATTTTGTTTCATTTTGCCTTTGCAATCATCACTACACTCAGCTTTTTGTCTTCCTCCTCAATTGTTATATACACACTGGTGGTGCCCCATTAATCCAGAGGAATTCATGCTGCTCTAATGTAACTTATTGTAATTGGCTTGCATTAATTTTGAAGGAGGCTTGATAGCAGATTACTAATTATATTCTGGCTGTTCAAAGGGACGCTTGACTGAATATTGATGAGTATGGCATTTTAATTGACTATGACGCTGCTTTTAGTGGAAATTGTTTGTTGACATTCTTGCTTTTAGTTAACTTAGGTTCAGTGGTGTCATCACTGTAACTTTGGATATCATCTTGTTGTGTAACATCTCACAGCTAGTGTGCAATATGCCTTTAAAAGTCATGCTCATTATAACATCACCATATGACTTAATAAAAGTCCCCAGTCTCCACATTACTGGGACCACTTGCAGCACGATATGTTGAGAGAAGCATTCTGTGGTTTGTGACTTATTTGTTGAGTATTAGACTGGACATGGCAGTCTCTGTAATCAGGAGAAAGTGAGGACTGCAGATGCTGGAGATCAGAGTCAAGAGTGTGGTGCTGGAAAGGCACAGCAGGTCAGTCAGCATCCGAGGAGCAGAAGAATCGACATTTCGACCATAAGCCCTTCATCAGGAAGGGCTTATGAAGGAGCAGCGGTCTGAAAGTTAGTGCATCCCATTAAACCTGTTGGTCTATAACCTGGTGTTGTGTGATTTTTAACTTTGTATACCCCAGTCCAACACTGGCATCTCCAAATCATGATTGAGATATCAGAACCTTAATAAATGTCGACTGAACCTTTCTACACTATACACGATATGGCCAATGTCTAGTTTTCATGTCACAGTAGCTAAAATATGTATTACTTCATAAGATATAAATATCTTGAAGGTAAAAGTTCATCATCTGCTATGGATGTAGTCATGAAGACACAACAGGTTAGGGTTAATAGTGTGGTTATTTATAAAGAAATGGCTCCAAGATATTAGATTATGGTGGCAGCAGTGGTATCTGGATGTTGTTGTCACTATGACATGTGACTTAATAATGAAAAGGTATATTACTTACCAGCTGTGAGACATAAAACACCAAATCTAATTAAGGTTAAATGTCAAATAAACCATGGAGCTTTTCTTAAAGAGCTTAAAATAATTGTACATTTAAGTTTAAAATTATCATGAGTAACAATTAAATAAGTATGAGTGATAGAGATATAGATATATATTATATTCCTTCCATCACTGATGGACACTGGTAGCAATGCGTTCCATCAGTTACAAAAATATTTCACATTTAATATTTCTTGGAGGACTTAGATTTTGAAGCATTGTGGAAAATGGATATATTTCAAATGCAGAAATACCTGGAGTGGTCTCTTCAAAAGAATTAATTGGGAGGTCTCTGTGGATATTGGAGATAATTTTTAAACAAGGCTTTCTAGAAATTGCATGACCGGTGATACTGCTTGCTTTGTTGTGTCCTCTGCCGGAGCTGTTTGAACAGTGACTGGTCTTCAATTGAAATTAAGAGCTTGAGAGGCAGGGTTATCCAGCCGATCACTCAAATTTCTGAAAGAAAGAAAATCCTTTTGAGTTCAGCTTGTAGATTATTGTTCTTCTGAATGAGTGATTCAAGGAACATCTTAGTATTATATTTCCTGACCAAGTTGTGTCTGCAAAGACTCGAGAGACAACCACATATGATTAGTGCCTTGACAGCACATGCCAGGATATCACATATTTTGAAATGTCCTGCACTCTATCCTCCAAGAACAATTCATTTGCCTAAAATGTTTTTTAAAATGACAATCTCTGCAGAATTTGTAGACGCTGGTGTTGGATTAGGGCGTACAAAAATCACACAACACCAGGTTATAGTCCAGCAGGTTTAATTGAAAGCACTAGCTTTCAGAGCGCTGCTCTTTCATCATGTGGTTGTGGAGAATAAGATTGTAAGACACAGAAATTTATAGCAAAAGTTTACAGTGTGATGTAACTGAAATTATATACTGAAAAAGATCAGGATTGTTTGTTAAGTCTCTCATCTTTTAGAATGACCATGTTGGTTTCAGTTCTTTCATATGTAAATTGCAAAACTTTTTTAAAAAGCTATATTCTCAAGTGAACTTTAACAATTGGTGTTTACAATAATTGGTAAGGGACAGGGTTGGGGGTGAGGGGGGTGGGGGCAGACAGGGGTGGGTTTTCGAACGCAGTATGCTTTTGCCTTGTGTCCCGAGCGGGGAGCAGACTTCACAGAAAAGTCCGAGCTCCAGAGGAAATCAATTAACCGAATGATCAATTGTCCGAACAAAATAGTGCCCGCCCATCTCGTTCGGATAATTGAGGTTTCTCTGTATTCCCCTTTTTTTTCTGATTATATTGATATGTCAGTCACTTGCTTTCAATTTTGGTAAAAACATCTGGATCATAAATTTGTTTGTTCTCTCCACATACCCTGACCCATGGGTCACATGCTTCCCCTTTCTCATCTTCTCCCCTCCTGAAGGCACAACATTGTCAAACTGAGAGCAAAGTGCTCTAATCAGCTAAAAGCAGATTAATTTCTGAATTACACAACAAACCAAAATCACTTTGCCTCCATACAAATCCTGCTGTGCAGCTGTTAGATACATTTTCAATTTCATCATGCGTTGAAATCCTGTTTGGTAATATTACTAAAGGACGCATTAAAATTAATAAGATTCGGACTGTCATTTACAGAAGCATTAAGGTATGGATATTATAACAGTGTAGAAAATAATGTAATTTGAACTCCTCAACAAATCTACTATAAATAACATTCAATATGATTTAAAGTCCCTCAAATTAAGTGAGTAATATTCAATTATAAGGTTCAGAAGTTCGTATTACCTTCACGTAAGCACAGGTCTCCAATCTTCTTAAACCTCAAGCTTAGGCTTACCAACTTCATCACCCTGGTGTGTGCTGATCCATAAATGTTTCTGATCATGCAATAGCCTCACCATTTCAATTTATTTTAACATTCTCTAGATGTACAAATCCCTGAGCATTCTGCGTTCCTCAAATTCTAGTATCTTGATTTGATTTATTGTCATGTGTACCTAAGTACAGAGAAAAGCTTTGTTTGCGAGCTTTACAGGCAGATTATAGTAAGCAAGGACATACAGATCATAGAGTGAAAAAACTTGGGACAGTGAGGCATACAGTTTACACTGCACAGGACATACATGAAGCAAGATCAACATTGATAAGATCAACATTATTTGAAGTTTAGAGAATCCATTCATCATTCCAATAACAGTAGGGAAAAGCTGCTCTTGAACATATTGGTGCATGAGTTAAAGCTTCTGTATCTTCTGCCTGATGGAAGTTGTAGGAGAGTATTAGTGGAATGGGATGGATCTTTGATGATGTTGGCAGTCTTTCCATGGCAATGAGAGATATAAATGAAGTCCATGGATGGAAGGTTGGCTTCCGTGATGGTCTGGGCTGTGCACACAACCTTCGGTAGTTTCTTATGGCCCTGGCACAGCAGTTGCTGTACCAGGCCATTATACACCTGGATAGTATGCTTTCTATGGTGCATCTATAGAAGTTAGTGAGGGTCCTTTTAGACATACCTAATTTACTAAGCCACCTGAGGAAGAAGAGGCATTGTTGTGCTTTCTTGACCATCGCATCTACATGGCAAGTCCAGGACAGGTTGTCAGTTATCGTCATTCCTAGGAACTTGACATTCTCAAATCTCTCAACCTCCACTCCATTGATATAAATAGGGGCATACTCTCCTTTCTTTCTGAAGTCAATGATCAGTTCTTTTGCTTTGGTGACATTGAGAGAGAGGTTGCACCATGTCACCCCCCAAGTTCTCTATCTCCTTTCTGTATTCTGACTCATCGTTGTCTAATATCCATCCTACCATTGTAGTGTCGTCAGCAAACCTGGAAATGGCGTTTGCTTGGAATTTGGCTACAAAGTTGTGGGAGTACAGTAGAGGGCTGAGAACGCATCCTTGTTGGGGCTCTTGTGTTGAGGGCTATTGTGGAGGAGATACAGTTGTCTATGTTCACTGATTATAGTCTATGGGTCAGGAAGCTGAGGATCCAGTTGCAGAGGGCAGAGCCGAGACCTAGTCTCGGAGTTTTGAGATTAATCCGGAGGGTTAATGGTTTTGAAAGTGGAGCTATAGTTGATGAGCAGGAGCCTGACATAGGCATCCTTGTTGTCCAGATGTTCCAAGGATCAGTGTAAGGCTCAGGACATGGCATCCGCTATGGACCTGTTGCATCAGTAGACAAATTGCAGGTATCAAGGCAGACTGGGAATCTAGAGTTGATGTGGGCCATGACCAGCATCTCAAAGCACTTCACCATTGTGAAGGTCAGAGCCACTAGGTGGTAGTTATTAAGGCACGTTACATACACTTTCTTAGGTACTGGGATGATGGTGGTTGTCTTAAAGCAGGTGGGGATTACAGCTTGTGGGAGGGAGAGGTTGAAGATGGCAGTTAATGCCTCCATCAGCTGGTGTGCACAGGATCTAAATGCACAGCTGGGGACACCATCCAGGCCCGCCGCTTTTCTTGGGTTGATTCTCAGGAACACCAATCTGACGTCTGCAGTGGTGATGGTGGGAACAGGTATGTCCGGGGTTGTCAGGTCAGGTGACACTGCGCGCCACTGGCATTCTGCTCGAACCGAGCATAGAAAGCACTAGGTGCATCAGAGAGGGATGTGTCTTTGTCTGCTATCTTGCTCTGCTTCATTTTGTACCCTATTATGTTCTTTAGGCTTTGCCACAAGTTGTGGGTGTCTGTATGATTGGTTTGGGCCTCTAACTTGGTCTGGACTGCCTCTTGGCATCCCTGATGGCTTTTTTAGGAGATTATATCTGGATTTTCTATATAGGTCTGGGTTGTCTGACTTGAATGCTGCATGCCTGGTCTTCAGTAGGCAGTGGATTTCTCGGTTTATCCAAGGTTTCCGGTTGGTGAACACCCAGATTAACTTCTTTGGTACGCAGGCCTCCATACATTTATGAATAAAGTCTGTGACGATGTTGGCATACTTGTTAGGTTTTCCGCTGAATACTTGAATACGGTGCAGTCCACTGACTCCAAGCAGTTCTGAAGATGCTCTTCTGCTGCCTCAGACCAGCACTGTATTTCTTTCTGTGAAGGACCCTTCCATTTCAGCTTCTGCTTGTAAAGGAGGAAGAAGTGTTGTAATTTGCACCTCCCTGATTTTCACTTCTTTACCATTAATATGTAAGCCTTCAGCTGCAAGATCCTAAGCTCAGTAATACCTCTCCCTAAATCTCTCTGCCTCTTTCCTCCTTTAAGAGGATCCTTAGAAATTACCTCTTTGACCAAGCTTTTGTCTGTCCTAACGTGGCTCAAAAAAAGGGATCCACTGCAGGCAGAGTCAAGATAACATTTGATGGGGAATAAGGAAATGGCACAGAAACCAAACAAATACTTTGTGTTTGCTTTGATGTATGAAAATATTGAAAATACTTTTGTCTAGAAATAATGGAGAATCTAGGGACTAATATAAATGAGGAACTGCAAGATATTAATATTTGTAAAGATAAACTTGAGAGAAATCCCCTGGACCTAGATCTCAGAGTGCTGAAAGAGGTGTCTGTAGAAATAGTAGATGCATTGGTTATCATCTTGGAAAATTTTACATGCCCAGGAATAGTTCCTGTGAATATAACCCAAGAATTTAAAAAATGAGAGAGAAGGAAAAGGGGGAACTACAAATCTGTTAATTGATATCAGAGGGAAAATGCTAGAATCTATAAATAAATAATGTGATAAGGGGACACTGAGAATGTGATGGTAGTATTAGCAAGAGTCAACATGGATTTGTGAAAGGAATATCATTTCCAAACAGATCAGTCAGGGGATTTTTTTGGACAATATAACTGGCAAAATAGATAAGGGGAAACTGGTTGAAGTGGTATATTTAGCTTTACAGAATGCTTTTGATAAGGTACCAGATAAGAGATTAGTAAACAAAATTAGAGCACATGGGACTCAGGGATTATACGAGCATTGATTGACAACCTGTTAACAGACAGAAAATAGATGATAGAATTAGAGTTAGATTTCTTGTCCTGTGTACTCAAGCGCAGGGATATGTGAGTACTGCAACATGTATATAAGAGTCGCTATTTCTGGTGCCATCCTAGGTATAGATACCGAAGCACAAAATTTTAGGTTTAAATTAGAAAAATAAACAAATAAAGGTAAAAGTTCAGCATTGAGTCCTTCTAAAACAGGGAGGCCACACTGGGCTTCACCTCAAGGCTGGGAGTCCATACTGGGCTTCCTCAATGAGGCCAGGAGTCTGTATTGGGCTTCATCGAGGCCAGGAGTCCATGCTGGGCTTCTTCAAGGAGGCCTGGAGTCCACATTGAGATTCCTCAAGGCTGGAAGTCTGTGTTGAGCTTCCAGGAGGCTGGGAGTGCACCCGTGTCCATCCCCACTGGGTTTCCTTGAGGTCGGGAGCTCCATGAGTCTGCACTGGCTCAACTCTGCACCACCGATGCCATCTGAGGAAATAAAGGTAAGTAGAGAGAAAAGAAGAAACCGAAACAAACAAAAACACGAAAAGAGAAAAAGAAGGAAAGGACACGATCCAGCTTAGGAGCCATATTTTACCGCCATCTTGTCCATGCAATAGGAATAAATGGGTCATTTTCAGATTGGCAGGCTGTACCTAGGGATGTGCCACAAGGATCAGTGCTTGGGTGCCATCTATTCACAAACTATAATCAATTATTTGGGATTAGGAATTTTTTTTATTCTCTTGTGTTACTGGCTGGCCAGTATTTATTGCCCATCCTTACTAGCCCTTGAGAATGTGGTGATGGTGAGCTGCCTTCTTGAACCGCTGCAGACTATGTCTGTTGGTAGACCCACAATGCTGTGAGAGAGGGTGTTCTAGGAGTTTGACCCAGTGACAGTAAAGGAATAGCGATAAACTTTCAAGTTAGGATAGTGAGTGGCGTGGAGAACTTGGAGCAGATGGTTTCCTATTTATCTGCTGCCCTCGTCCTTCCAGATGAAAGTGGTTGTGGTTCAGTAGGTGCTACCTAAGGATTCTGCAGATAGTACACACTGCTGGTATTGAGTGTTGGTGGTGGAGGGAATAGATGCTTGTGGATGTGGTGCTAATCAAGCAGGCTGCTTTGTTCTGGATGATATTAACTTTGAGTATTGTTTGAGCTGCACGCATCTACACAAGTGAAACGTATTCCAACACACCCCTGGTAGATGGTAGACAGGCTTTGGGAAGTAAGGAGGTGAGTTACTCAATGCAGTATTCCTAGCCTTTGACCAGCTCTTGTAGCCAGTGCATTTGTATAGCGATTTCAGGTGAGTTTCTGGTGGTAAACCCCACGAAGTTGATAGGGGGGATTCAGAATTAAATGTCAAGAGGTCAGGGTTGGATTGTATTCTATGTCTCTCCAATAAGAGACATAGATACATAGAGCAGTACAGCACAAGAATAAGCCCTTCAGCCTACCATGTCTGTGTAGACCATGATGCCATTCTGAACTAATCCCAAGTGCCTACACATGATCTGTACCCTCTCTATTCCCTGCCTGTTCATGTGTCTATCTAAGTGCCTCTTAAACTTTGCTTCTATCATCTCCCCAGGCAGCATGTTCCAAGCACTTGCCACTCTGTGTAAAAACAAACTTTCCTTGCACATCTCCTTTAAACTTTTTCTCTTTCATTTTAAACCTATAGCCCTTTGTATTTGACATTTCCACCTGGGAAAAAGATTCTGCCTACTCACCCACTTCATGCTTCTCATAATTTTATATACTTCTATCAGGTCCCTTAGCCTCCGATACGCTCATGAAAACAATCCAAATTTATCCAACCTCTCCTTATAGCTAATACACTCTGATTCAGGCAATATCCTGACAAACCTTTTTTTCATCCTCTCCAAAGCCTCCATATCCTTCCTATAGTGTAGTGACAAGAACTGCACACAATACCCTAAAAGTGGCCAATCTAAAGTTTTATGCAACTGCAACATAACTTGCCTATTTTTATACTCAATGCCACAACTGATGAAGTTTAAAATCACACAACACCAGGTTATAGTCTAACAGGTTTACATGGAAGTACAAGCTTTTGGAGCACTGCTCCTTCCTCATGTAGCTAGTGGGGCAGGATCATAGACACAGAATTTTTAGTAAAAGATCAAAATGTCATATAACTGATGCAATGTATTGAATAAACTTGGATTGTTGTCAAATCTTTAATGACTTAGAATGGAGTTGCACGTTTTCATTAATTAATATGTAGATCCCAGAACCTCTTTGCAGTCACATTCCCAAGATAATTTAAGGTTTCATAAAAGAAGATGACATCTCAGCTCAGGCAACGCATTAAAGGTGTGAGGTTAAAATCTGTATTCCAACTTTCAGTCAGACCAGTTTTATTTCCAAAGTAGGAATTTATAAAATGACACATGGACTGATTGCCTCCACGTCACAACTGAAGGTAAGCATGCCGTATGCCATCTTTATCACCTTATCCATTGCTACTTTCATGGAGCTATGGACTTGGATCCCTCTGTACATCAATGTTCCTAAGGACTCTGCCATTTAATGTACACATTTCTCTTGTATTTGACCTCCCAAAATGCATCACCTCACATTTTTTTGTTCAGTACTATACCAATAGAAGTCATCTTAGGGCAGCACGGTGGCTCAGTGGTTAGTACTGCTGCCTCACAGCACCAGGGACCCGGGTTCGATTCCTGCCTCAGGCGACTGTCTGTGTAGAGTTTGCACATTCTCCCCTTGTCTGTGTGGGTTTCCTCCCACAGTCCAAAGATGTTCAGGTCAGGTGAATTGCCATGATAAATTGCCCATGGTGTTAGGTGCATTAGTCAGGGGTAAATGTAGGGGAATGGGTCTGGGTAGGTTACTCTTCAGAGGGTCGGTGTGAACTTGTTGGGCCAAAGGGCCTGTTTCCATACTGTAGGGAATCTAACCTAACTTGTCCAGATTAAACGCCACCTGCCATTCCTCTGCCCAACTTTCTAACTGACATATATCCTCAGATAATCTTCCTCACTATCCACAACTCCATCAATTTTCTGCGTTGTCTGCAACTTACTAATGAGACCACCTATATTTTCATCTAAATCATTTATGTATTATAAAACAACAGAAATTTCAGTGCCGATCCTAACGGAACA
Source organism: Chiloscyllium punctatum (assembly GCF_047496795.1). NCBI lineage: Eukaryota > Metazoa > Chordata > Chondrichthyes > Orectolobiformes > Hemiscylliidae > Chiloscyllium > Chiloscyllium punctatum. The sequence continues at coordinate 62,104,205 of NC_092767.1, read as the reverse complement.
CCACTGGTCACCAGAAAAACACCCCTCCACAACTACCATCTGTATTGTATGATCAAGTCAATTTTGTATCCAACTTGCCAACTCACCATGGATGCCTTATTATGAGGAAACTTGCAATTACTTTCGTAAAGTCTATGTAGGCAACATCATCAATTCCTCAAAACCTCAATCACCTTTGAGAGACCAGATCTACTCTGCATAAAGCTACGCGGACTGTCCCTAATAAGTCCATTCTTCTCCAAATGCTCCTGTTCCTAAGAATCTTCTCCAATAATTTCCCTACCATTAATGTAAGGCTCACCAGCCGATAACTTCCTGGATTATCCTTGGTCACCTTCTTAAACAAAGGAACCACACTGGATATTCTCCAGTCTTCTGGGACCTCACCTTTGGCAAAAGAGGATACAAAGATCTCTGTACAGGCACCAGCAATCTCCTCCCTTGCCTCTTTCAGTATCCTGGGATAGATCCCATCAGGCCTAAGGAACTTACTGACCTGAAATGTTTTTCAAAACACCCAACACCTCCTCCTTAAAATTGACATATCCCAGAGTATCAATATACCCTTCCCTAATCTTACAGTCATCCATATACCTGACATATTTATGGCACGAGTGTTACTTACCACTTGTCAGCCTAAGCCTGGATATTGTGCAGGTCTTGTTGCATTTGAACATGGACTGTTTCATTATCTAATGAAACAATACAGCGCAGAATAGGCCCTTTGGCCCTCGATGTTGCACTGACCTGTGAACTATTCTCAGCTCGTCCCCCTACACTAGTCCAAAATCATCCATGTGCTTATCTAGGGATTGTTTAAATCTCCCTAATGTGGCTGAGTTGACTACATTAGCAGGTAGGGCATTCCACGCCCTTACCACTCTCTGCGTAAAGAACTTGCCTCTGGCATCTGTCTTAAATCTATCACCCCTTAATTTGCAGTTATGCCCCCTCATACATGCTGACGTCATCATCCTAGGAAAAAGACTTTAAAGTCTACCCTATTTAATCCTCTGATCATCTTGTATGTCTCTATCAAATCCCTCTTAGCCTTCTTCTTGCCAATGAGAACAGGTTCAAGTCTCTCAGCCTTTCCTCATAAGACCTTCTCTCCAGACCAGGCAACAGCCTGGTAAATCTCCTCTGCACCTTTTCCAATGCTTCCACATCCTTCCCGAAATTTGGGGACCAGAACTGTACACAATATTCCCAAGTGTGGCTGCACCAGCGTTTTGTATATTTGCAGCACGATATTGCGGCTCCGGAACTCAATCCGATCTATGTACATGGACTTCAAGATCCCTCTGCACATCCACACTACCAAGGATCTTTCCATTGACCCAGTACTTTGCCTTCCTGTTATTCTTCCCAAAATGCATCACCTCACATTTAGCTGCATTGAACTCCATGTGCCACCTCTCAGCCCAATTCTGCAGTTTATCCACATCCCCCTGCAACCTGTAACATTTTTCCACACTATCCACTACTTTAGTGTTGTCTGCAAATGTACTAATCCATCCACCTATGCCTGCGTCTAAGTCATTTATAAAAATGACAAACAGCAGAGGTCCCAAAATAGATCCTTATGGCACACCACTAGTAACCGGACTCCAGGCTGAATATTTTCCATCAACCACCACTCGCTGCCTTCTTTCAGAAAGCCAATGAACATCCCTATTTCTGACCTGATGATGGAGGGAAGAACATTGATGAAGCAACTGAAGATGGTTGGGCCTAGGACACTACCTTCAGTAATGCCTGCAGAAAATGCCAGGAGCTGAGATGACTGACCATCAACAAGTATATATATGCTGGTAGAGAGTTTCTCTCCTGGTTCCCATTGATGCTAGTTTTGCTAGGGCTTCTTGAGGCCAAACTCAGTCAAATGTGGCCTTAATGACAAGGGCTGTCACTCTCACCTCACCTCTGGAATTCAGCTCTTTTGTTCATGTTTGAACCAAGACTGTAATGAGGTCAGGAGCTGAGTGGCCCTGGTGCCAGACTGGGTATCAGTCAGCAGGTTGGTGTGAGACAAGTGCTGCTTGATAACACTGTTGATGACACCTCCCATCACCTTATGATGATTGGGAGCAGACTGATGGGGTGGTACCCGAATTGGCCAGTTGGATTTGTCCTGCTTTGTGTACAGGACATACCTGGACAATTTTCCACATTGTCGGATAGGTGCCAGTGTTGTAGCTGCACTGGAACAGCTTAGCTAGGGGTGCAGCGAGTTCCAGAACATTAATCTTCAGCATTATTGCCAGAATTTGTCAAGACCCACAACCTTTGCAGTATCGAGTGCCTCCAACTGTTTCTTGATATCACATGGAGTGAATCAAATTGGTTGAAGGCTGGCACCTGTAATGTTGGGACCACTGAAGGAAACACAAATGGATCAGGACTTCTGGCTGAAGATTGCTGCCAATGCATCAGACTTATCTTTTGTATTGATATGCTGGGCTCTTCCTTCATTGAGGATGGGAATATTTGTGGACCCCTTTTGTAACAGTCCCAAGTGTGCAGGTAACACAACACTAAATAATAGGGCAAGTTGTGAGGAGGATGCCAAGGCCCTTCAAGAAAATTTGGCAGATGGGATACAATATGAGGTTATCCACTTTAATTGTAAATATATTTTTCTTAATTTTCAAATTCATTAGCTGCTGTTTTAGTGTGTTGGTGGATTTGCGGGCTACCATGATGCCAAAAGGTCTCAATAGTCTGCCAGTCATTTCCGAGATGTCTTTGATGTAGGGGAGAGTACCTAGGGTTTCTGGGCACGTTTTGTTTGCTTGTTTGGGTTTGTTGTTGAGAAATCAGCAGACTGTATTCATTGGGTACCTGTTCTTTATGAATATGCTGTATAGGTGATTTTCCTCTGCTCTTTGTAGTTCCTCTGTGCTGCAGTGTGTTGTGACTCATTGAAATAAAATTCTAAAGTGGTTTCATTTGTGGGTGTTGGAATGATTGCTTCTGTATGCAGCTAGTGAACTTGAAAGATCCCATACAGACAACAAGCAAAACTAATGTCATTTACAAAATACCTTGCAAGAACTGTAACAAACACTACATTGGACAAACAGGCAGAAAATTAGTCACCAGGATACATAAACATCAACTAGCCACAAAAAGACATGACTCACTCTCACTAATATCCTTACATACAGATGAAGGAGGACACCACTTCGACTGCGACAACACCTCCACCCTAGGTCAAGCCAAACAGAGACACGCACAAGAATTCCTAGAAGCATGGCATTCCAACCGGAAGTCTATCACAAACATATTGACTTGGACCCCATTTACCACCCTCTGAGGAAAAGAACAGGAGATGACATAACCACCGGAAATGACATCACTAACCCAAGGAAACCTAAACACATAAATAGAAAGCGGTCACTAGCACCAGTGCTTAACCGGTGCCTCACTGATGATGTTACCTAGTATGGTAGTGAAATGTCAAAAAATGAACCTCCAGCCCAGCAAACTTACATCCAGAACCTCAACCTGACCTACAAATCTTCTCAAAACCCATCCCTTAATTTATTATACAAAATACATCACCTTGTAACTTATGCTCATTCTATTTCTAATTCATTCATTAAAAGTACATTAGCTTTTATTTCAGGCAGGTACATTCCACCCATTCTCACATCTTATCCTCAAAGCTTAAAAGTAGGGTAGAGATGAAATCCATTATTGCAGTCAGATCTACTGCCCACCTCTTAATTGCTTTGAATCAGCTGCATCTGCATAAAACAGTAAAATAATTGAGAATTCTTGGATAACATTGTTATTTCTTTCCTGAAAATACAACTTTGAAACAATATTAAACGTATCAGATTTTCTCATTATACAAATGTAAAACCTTATTTAAATTTTGTTGGACCTTTCTCAGTAAAAAGCATTAAGTTGAAATAATATGTCCTTAAATTGTTTTGTCAGAAATGACATTTTTAACAAACTTAGAAATATATAACTATGGTAGCTCAACTGAATGCTGCTGCTCCAGTTTGCTGATCCTCCGACTCACTAACTGTCCGTTCCTGCCTGTTGTTTCCCACCTTACCTGCTCTCCACTTTGATCATCAAGTTTCTGTTCACCATGTCTTCCACTTACTGCTTCTTTACCCATTCCAGTCACTTCCTAGACTCTTCTCTCTTCTGTACAATTGCTACGAGTGAGGTCTTGGGAGAGGGGTGGTGAGGGAGAAGTGTATTCATTTCCTGAATGATGAGAAATTGGAAGTGTAGATATGCAAAGGGGCTGGGTGTCCTTGTCAATTCATCATTGAAGGCTAGCATGCAGGTACAGCAATCTATTGCGAAGGTAAATGGAATATTAGCCTTTATTGCAAGAGGATTTGAGTACAGCAATAGTGAGATATGACTTCTATTGCATAGAGGCTTGGTCACATTGCACCAGGAAAGTACTGCATGCAGTTTTTTGGTCTCCTTATCTCAGGAAAGATATTACTGCCATAGAAGGAGTGCAGTGAGGTTCACTGGATTTGTTCCTGGGTGGCAAGATGATCCTCTGAAGAGAAATGAGCAAAATGGCCCTGCATTCTGTCAAGTTTCAAAGGTGATCTCGTTGAAATGTATAAACGGTTTGAGACAGGCAGAGTAGATATTTTCTCCCAAATAGGGAGTCTAGAACCAATGGGCACAATTTAGAAAAAGGGAGATGCCATTTATGATTGAGGTAAGGAGAAATTCTTTCACTTACAATTTATAAATCTTTGGAACTCCAGAAGACAGTGGAAGCTCAGTCATTGAGTATATTTGAAAACCGAAGTTATAAGATTTCTGATTACCAATAGCATAAAGAGTTATATGGATAGTGTGGGTAAAAGGCATTGAATTGTTAGATTAGCCATGATTGTATTAAATGGCAGAGCAGACTCAGTGAGTAGAATGGCCTAATCCTGTTCCTATGTTCTTAAGAGAAGAGGGAACAAGAGGCACTCCAGTTTAAAGGGTAGTAAGGAAAGTGGCAAGCAGAAGAATGACTGGGTGGGAGAGTGGCAGCGAATCAGAGAGAGGTGGAATGTAGCAGAGAGCTGGTGAGTTAAGAGAGGCAGCAAGCTGGAGGTCAGTGAGTGGGAGTGAGTAAATGAGCCAGGAGAGGGTCAGCTAGCAGGGGAATAAGCATATGGGTGGCAGATGGGGTTCAGCAGGTCACAGAAATAGCAAGTGCATATAGTAAATACCACTGATGTATTCTTCACAGAGGTAAAAAAGTTACTTTGAACGTGAGGACAAGCCTCTCCTAATTGGTACAGAAGAGGTCAGGTGGTGCCCATAGATCTCTGGAACTCAATGACGTTAAAATGCAAAGATGTTGAATGAGATAACTTAAAATGAGCACTTAATGTAGAACAATTTGTGCTGAAATATCTAATTCAGAATAAGGCTGCATTCTGAAACCAAAACTGACAGCGCTATTATTAAATGGACAGTGACTTTTGACATAATTCTGCTGGTGACTGGAATATTTCTCCAGCTGTCTTGATAAATTTTCACCTCATTTTTCAAAGTATTGTGACCATATTAAATTATACCAGCGAAAACATTTCCCAAATGGTTCACCAGATCAATTCAGATCACTAAAGGTACCATAACAATGTAAAGTAGTCTCCCATTTCTACAAAAGTGCTTGGATAAACTAATTTGGTCCAGATTCCCTCCAGAGATGAAAATTTAACCTGAATCATTTGGCCGAAATAATCTGTGGTCCAGAACCAACTCTGGGTTGTTCTATCTTCAGACTAACCAAATACTGACTTGTGGTCAGAAGAAATATGTTCAATTGGTACTCAAAGAGCACCACCTCCAGGGCTTTCAAGGTGGAGCAGCCTGTGTCACAAAATGTTTTTTAAAAACATTTTGACCAAGCATCCACATCAAGAATGTTATCCTCTATCTGGCCTCTCTACAGATGTTGACAAGCTGTGTGATTTCGGTATGTTCTCTGTTTACTTAGAACAATTATTTGTTACCTTGGGATGGGGTAAGGAAAATAATTTAGTGTGATTGGGGGAGCATAATATCTAGAGTCATAGAGATGTACAGCATGGAAACACTCTTCAGTCCAACTCGTCCATGCTGACTAGATATCCCCAAATTAATGTTGTCCCATTTGCCAGCACTTGGCTCATATCCCACTAAAACCTTCTTATTCATATACTCTCACCTTAAACCTACACCCTCTAGTTTTGAACTCCTTTACCCTGGGGAAAAGGCTTTGGTTGTTCATCCTATCTATGCCCTCATGATTTTATAAGGTCACTCCTCAGCCTCCAACACTTCAGGGAAAATAGTCCCAGTCTATTCAACCTCTTCCTATATCTCAAACCTTCCAACCCTGGTCACATCCTTGTAAATCTTTTCTGTACCCTCTCAAGTTTCACAACATTTTTGCTGTAGCTGGGAGACCAGAATTGAATGCAGTATTCCAAAAGTGGCCTAACTAATGTCCTGTATGGTTGCAAAAGACCTCCCAACTCTAATATTCAATACACCGACCAATAAAGGCAAGTGTACCAAACACTTGCTTCACTATCCTGTTTACCTGCAATTGCATTTTCAGGGAATATTAGATTACCTACAGTATGGAAACAGGCTCTTCCGCCCAACAAGTCCACACCAACCCTCCGAAGAGTAACCCACCCAGACCCATTCCCCTACCCTGTATTTACCCCTGACTAATGCACCTATGGGTAATTTAGGATGGCCAATTCGCATGATCTGCACATCCTTCGATTGTAGGAGGAAACCCACACAAACACGGGGAGAATGTGCAAACTCCACACAGACAGTCGAACCCAGATCCCTGGCACTGTGAGATAGCAGTGCTAACCACTGAGCCACCACGCCCACACCCCAAGCTCTTTTTGTTCCGCAATGCTCCCCAGGACTTTACCCTTAAGTGTATATGTTCTCCCTGATTTGCCTTTCCACAATGCAGCACCTCACATTTATCTAAATTAAACTCCATCTACCACTCTGGGCCCACTGGATCCAGGTCCTGTTGTATTCTGAGATAATCTTCTTGGCTATCCACTGCATTACCAATTTTGATGTCATCTGCAAACTTACTAACCATACTTCCTATATTCACATCCAAGTCATTTATATAAATGACAAAAAGTCAAACGGATCCTTATGGCACACCGATGGGTCACAGGCCTTGAGTCCAAAAAAGCAACTCTCCACCACCACCCAAATATGTTCACTGGTTGTACTCCCTGGAATATCCTCCCTCAGTACAGCCATAATGTTATCCCTAATCAAAAAGCCATTACCCCTCTTCTCTTGCCCTTCTTTCTATCCTTCACATTGCACCTCTACCCTAGAACATTTAGTTGCCTGTCCTGTCCATCACTGAGCCACGTCTCTGTAGCAGTTATGATATCCCAGTCCTATGTTCCCACCCATGCCCTGTGTTCATCTGTCTTACCTGTCAGGCATCTCACAGTTTAATTGCAGTTTAATTTATCAGTTCTACCTCGTTCTCTACTTTGTTCCTGCCTAACTTGACTGACTTGCTCCTATTCCCAAGTGCACCATCCTCAAACTGATCTCTTTTCTCACTATTTCTCTGGGTCCCACTCGCTTCCCAATCCCCCCACATTACCAGTTTAAATCCTATTGTGTAGCTCCAGCAAATCCCCCCACCAGTATGTTAGTCCCCTTCCAATTCAGGTGCCTCTCATTCTTCTTAAACAGGTCATTTCTACCCCAGAAGAGATTCCAATGATCCAAAAATATGAATCCTTCTCACCACCAGAAGTAACCCAGATATTACTAGCCTTGAGGACATGATTTTTGACTTGCTAGTTCATTTCCTTTATTCTCTCCTCAGAATCTTGTCCTTTTTCTCTGCCTATGTCATTGGTTCTAATTCTACAATAACCTCCTGCTGGTCCCTCTCTCCTTTGAGAATATTCTGCGCCCTGTCCGAAACATCCTTGATCCTAGCACCAGGCAGGCAACTCACCTTTCTGATGTCTCTGTCATCTGTCTGTCCCTCTGACTAGAGAGTCCCCTATCGCAATCAATCACTTGGAACCTGATGTATTCTTTAAAATATTCTTTTCTCACACTGGTAACTGTCCCTCTACTGCAAGAAATGATTATATTCTAAGAGATTACCTTGACCGACAGCTGCGGATTGGTACATTTCAAAGTCCAGGACTACATGCTGAGGGATGCACTAAAGCTTGGGGCACGTGCTGCCAAGGTGCAATGGGAAAAGACAGCTGTCCAGGGTCTTTCTGCCAAATTATAACAAGGGCCCGTTTGGTTGTCAGACCTTCCTGTTGCCTCCATATGAACATAACAGCATGGTGGCTCAGTGATTAGCACTACTGCCTCACAGCACCAGGGGTCTAGAACACTTATATGTACTTACAGATGATTTTATGAACAAAGTATATTTTTGAAATTAAAAAAAAGCCCAATTTGTGGCAGACCTCCTGTTTCTGCTGGAATGCAGGATATCACACCTCAGCAACGAAAGGAAATGGAGCTGTGGGCCCACAGGCCTCAATTTGGTCAGGTAGTACTGATTGCTGTTCCTCCAGCCTGGATATTCTGCTGCTAGGAGGCAACTTTAACATCTCCTAGGGACGTGGTGGTCAGATGCCTCCTCATAGCAGATACTATGTACAGAATCAATTCTGCGAGACTAATTAATACGTATGCCCCAGCAGTAAAGAGTGAGTGGCTGGTCGTTCTGCAACTGCTGCCATTTCTGCTGGCGATGTGCAAGCCGGTCATTCTGGTGACTTTAACTGTATCATCAATGCAGCTGGACTCAGCTCAAGGACAGAATTCCTGTTTGTGTCCTCGGTATTGCTGAGACGGTGTTCTTCTCTGACCTCTACCTTCTGTTAACTGTGGAGCTCAAAAGGGATTACACAGATTGGAGAACCATGAAATCCCTCTTTGAGTCTCCAGCAGACTGGTGGGAAACAGTTGAGGAGAACATCAAGAGGTTCTTTCATCATTAAAGGTGTTCAAAAGGTGAGAGAGTAAGATGGACAGTCCTGTCCAAACTCCAGAAAAGCATGCAGAACTTAGTCCTGCTGCAGACAATGGAGGTCAATATCAAGGAGGATTTCCAGGAGATGAACAGCTTGCAAGCCTCTCGTTTTGCCTCAGAGACCTCCAAGATAATCTTCTGGTCTAGAGTCCATTCTATACATGTGTTTCTTCTCCCAAAAGATGCACCGGCAGAGCTCTGATCAAAAGCCTGAAGGAAGAAGATGTCATTTCAGTCTGACATCCCAAGGATAGCAAATCCTTTATGCCAGACTGTGTGACACGATGCCCACAGCATGTTTTCTCAGTTGTTCCCATACTCTGTGATAAAAATCTTAAATGATAGCATGCGGGAGAGGCTAGACCAGCCATTAGCTCTGGAAGAGTTGACCAAGGCCCTCGAGTCCTTTGAAAAGAATAAAACGTTCGGAAGTGATGGCTTGCTGGCCAGGTTGTATTCAATTTTTTGGGTCGTGATTCGCCAAGACCTGCTGGAGGTATACAAGAGCATACTTCTATCAGGTAGCATGTGCGAATCCATGAAGGAAGATCTTATTAGCCTTTTCTACAAGTAGAAGGGGGAGACGGAAGAAATTAGATATTGGTGATCAGTTTCAATGTTAAATTTAGATTATAAAATCGTGTCCAAGGTCATCACCAATCGAGTTAGGTCTGCTCTGAGCTCAATGATTCACCCTAACCAACTAATGTATACTGGGCAGTAAGATCTCTCAGAGCCTTGAGCTCCTCAGGTATATGATCACCAAAGTGCAGGAAAGGGGGAATGGACACCTGCCTAATCAGTTTGGACCAGGAGAAGGCCTTTGACAGGATATTGCACACCTACGTGAGGGATGTGTCATCCAAAATAGGCTTTGGGGAGTGAATGCACAAACTACACCATTTTACACCAACATCGGTAGTGGAGTCTCAATCAACGGGTGGGAATAAGAAAGCTTCCTGATTAGATCTGCAGTCAGGCATGGCTATGCCCTCTCTCCTGCTCTGTTTCTGTGTTCTATAGGGCCTTTTGCTGAGTCCTTCAGGAAGACTACAAGCCAGAGAGGGGTGACAGTTCCAGGCACAGAGACCAGCAGATCAAAGCCTCCCTATACATGATGATGTCACTGTTTTCTGCCTGGATCTGCTTCAGTACACAGACTCATGAACATCTATGACCAGTTCGAACTGGCCTCAGGAGTCAAGGTAAATCAAGGCAAGAGCAAGGCCATATTCTTTGGGATTTGGACTGATCAATTCTTTATGCCCTTTGCCATAAGGTCAGATTATCTGAAGGTCCTGGCCATAAGATTCGGAATGGCTGGGTGCGTGCCAAGATGTGAGAAGAGTGTATTGCCAACATGAGGTACAAACTGGTCAAATGGGAGCATCATTCTTTTTCCATTTCGGGTAAAAACCTGGTCATCACATTGTAAGATGTGCTCAGTTTGCTGTGGCACATTTGTCAGAACTTTCTAACAAGATGTAGCTTGTCTGGTGGTGAGAAAGGCACTACCTGGGAGATCCTTCATGTTTGTGGCACACTGTCTACAAAAAGGTCACACATCTTCTGGAATGTGCCTATGCAAAGTTGTGGAGAGAGATGCAGTGGTTTTGTCAAAGTTCATCCCAAGCAACTCTTGTGATACAGGACTCTATCCTCTACTGTCTGTTCCCCAGGACATACACTGAGACAAACTTCGACTGCAACCGCAAGATCATCAATGAAAAATGTTCTTTGATCTGCTCAAAGGTTGTTGGTCTTCCAGCACAAATAATTTACCTCAACAGAATGTTGCAGACTGCCACAGTCCAAGGTCCTGGAGAACATGCTGAGGGATGCATTAAACCTTGGGGAATCTGCCACCAAATTGCAGTTGGGCAAAACCATCATGTAAGATATTTCTGCCAAGGTTAAATAGGGGTCTGTTCAGTTATTAGCCCCTCTCTTTGCGTCAAATATACGCAAATAGAATCCTTTGTGAGTGGGAAATGCTTTTGGTTTCTTGAACCTTCAGGGAATGTCAAATTCTAGTGTTTACTTTTCTCTATATTGCAAATATTATATAGAACTGCTTTAGTATCTGTGTCTGTGCATAGTTTTTAATGAATAAAGTGCATTTTTTCAATTTTAAAAAATCTGTAGACAAGTGTTGGTTGGAGGATTGGGTGGATGAGTTAGTCTAGATATACACATTCTCCAACACCTCCACTTCATCTGTAAGTGTTTCTGACAAAGTCTTTTGATATGTTTATGCCTTCTTAAATGTACCTTCTTTGCTTTATTTGGTCACAAGCCAAAGATACCCAAGGGTTGGTTGGGATATTTGATGTCTCTAGGGTTATGAGGATTTCCTCCCTAAAACATTTTAGTTATCTTCCTGGTATTCTCCTGCTTTACTGTAATATATTCATCCAAACATTAGAAGGAGATTTAGGTGTGTTCTGTTAGAAGACAATTCAGGTGCTAGTATTACTAGGTGCTAGCGTTAATACTAAGGTATTTTCCGACAATTACATAATTGTAATTATTGAAAAAAATTGATTTGCAATCTTAAAGGTTCTTTCTTTTCTTGCAATTCTTGTCCCTTTGTTTAAATGAAACTGTGGATCATCAGTGGCATCACGCATTGAAACTCACTGATTTACAGATTTCCACTACTCATTCTTTGAAGAAAACCTGCTCATTAGCCATGGTCTCTTGTTCTGGATTCCATTCACCAGAAGAAAGAGTTTGTATTTATTGTATAATTTATTTCAATCAGATCAGATCACCCTTTAAATTTATATACAAAGGAATACAAACCTAGTTTAGGCAACTTGCCCTCAGTTTAACCCTTTTAGTCCCTGTATAATGTGCATTCTGATATGATACACACTGCCATGATGTTTTTCAGTGCATTGCCTAGTAGCTTATGGTTAGCCTGCAATCAATCCTTTTGGTCTCTGGAGCTGTTCAGTATTCTGAGTTGGAAGATGGGCCATGAATATGTCTCAGCAGCAGGGCCTCTTGTCTTTCACACATTATGTATTCTATTACATCATAGTAACTATATACAAGTTACACTAACTCGCCACATTATTAACTAAAACAAGAGACCAACTGAATCTCCACGCAGATGCTGATTGATATCAGACCTATCAGAACACAGCACGATGGAAACATTAACCCTTTCACTATTGTGACCTTATGCAATGTACAAATCTGACACAACTCATGGGTTTTCCCAAAAAGTGGAAGGTTCTAGCTCCTACGTTAGCAGAGCTAATATCTCCTGATTTTTTCAACTGCTCCCAATAGCTTGAAACTTTGATCAAATCATCCCTTAACTTTCTAAATTCCAGGGAATACAATTCTAGCCTGTGTAGTGTCTCTTTCTAATTTAACTCCAAACGTTAAGTAAAATTATGCCTTTTTGATGGTTTAATGTCCAGAACCACTTACAATATACCAGCTATGCTCTGAACTAGGCTTTGTATAGCTATATTGAGACTTGACCCTCAGATTCTAATCCTCAAGATATCAAGGTCAGCCTTCATTTAGGCCATTTTTTTGCATCAGTTTGTGGCATTTTAATAATCCCAAGGATCTTTCTGTTTCTGTAGATTTAGGCTTTTCATTATTTTTAAACTGCTCTGTTCCTACCTTTTAGGGTCAAAATGAATAGATAGCCTTACTTTTGCTGACATTGAAATCTATATATCATAGGTCTGCCCATCTATATAATCAATTAATATCTTTGTTATGTTCAGCTTCTATCCCCACTGCTCATAAATACTGCCTGTCTTTGTAAGTTCAGCAAACATGGCTATTATTTATCCAATAATGAATATCAATTAAAAACAAATACCAAGGCTGTTCGAGAGGTCCTCCTTTGTGAAAACTGCTTGCTGCACTTCCCCTACTCTTAAATGATTGTACTTCAAAAGCAATTTTGATTGTCCCAAGATTATGAAAGATTTCACATAAACTCAATACCTACCTTTGCTTTAAATTAACTAACCTTAAAAATTGGTAAAATCAACTAATGGTTAGGGGACAAACCATTAATCTATATATGTCACATCCTGCTATATTTTACCAATCCTAATATTTCAGATTCCAACTTTTCAAACTGTTTAAACATTCAATAGATTTTAATACCTGTTCTATTATTCAATTTAGTGGATTGATCTGTGTGTTAACTCAATTGACCTACCTTACTTCCATAACCATGGAAACCCTTGTCCAACCAAGTGCAGAACTGAAATTTTGTTTGGTAACCAAATATCGACCAGGGATTTTCAGGAGAACTCCACTGGCCATATTCAAAATAGTGCCTTTTATATTGGCCTGAAAAGGTCAATGTAATGCCTCACCCAAAAACAGGCTGCTCTGCCAGTGTCAAACTCCCACAGAACTGGCACTGAAGACTTTAATGCTACATTCAAGCACTCTGGTGGTAATGGACAGAGGCAGAGTCAAAGTTCAAGGAAATGTTTACACTCACCCCCTCCATTTCAAAGATCATACATCGAACTGAATTGTTATTTTAATCAACTTGGTTGGATGTTATAACACATCTGGAGCAAGTGAGGGTTCACAAGAGCCTCTCAAACTGCATAAGTAGATGAATTTGAATCTCACAATGTCATCATGATCATCTGTGTTGTGTCGGATAAGATCAATGCTCCAGTGCATTGTCCACCAATCAGATTCAACTTGCTAACTCATGCAGAACAAATCGTTGCTCCCTTTGAAATTTGGTATTCTTGCATTTGCCCTGATTAATGTAAGGGTTGAACTTTGACAAGCAGGCATCTTTCTTTACCAGTACTGACTATCCATAAAAATGGTATTATTTCGAAAATAAATGGTACAGATGCTCGCAAAATTAAACACTCCGCATTCACCTACAAGTAAACCGCGCCATTGAATAAAGGGGGAGTCAAATATCACCAGGATTCAGTCAGTTTCCAATCTCAGCTTGTCCAAGTGGTGAAGGGGACATAAAAACAGGGAGAGAGCGAGAGAGATAGAGGCCTCACAGAAAGTCTCACGTCGCCTCCAAGCCTTCCTGGCGTTGCCATGGCAACAGGACAGCACCGATGTGGTCCTGATATCGCGAGACATCCTTGAGTCCAATCTCGCGAGACTTACCCCTCCCACCCGCTGTCTTCCGCTCGCGCGTCCTTAGCAACGGAGCAGGGCGTCACATGGAGAGTGGTCACTCGGCTCCCGCCGGCTACGTTTGGGAGCTGCTCCTGTCATGGCGTGACCCAGAAGCTCTCCTCTCCTTTTAACTTTTGTCCTCATGTTCAGTCAGGAGAGATTCAAGGCCATGAGCCTGCTGACGGGGGCCGCGGCCGGGATGGCTTCGGGCTTCCTGGGCTTCTATTACATGTGGCGGCACCACAAAAGCCGTCTGGTGCTGGAGGGCCTGGGGCCGGAAGGGACACTCCAGCCCTTCGCCCGGTCGCGGTCCCGGTCCCGGTCCCGGTCCCAATCCCCGCCGCAGGCCAGGCCCCAGTCTCAGCCCCGCCCCCACGGTCCTTCAGAAGAGCAGCACGAGATTCGGTGGCATCTGGACTCCATCCAAAGTTGCCTGGACGGTCTCAAGGCAGAGGTGTCGTCTCTCAAGGAGTGTATCCAGTTCATCGTGGAGAAGCAGACCAGCCTGAGGAAACCCAAGAGCTCCAGGAAGAAGAAGAGGAGATACGAATCTAAGCGAGACAGTGACGACTCGACGGAGTCTGTCTCCATCTACTTCACAGCAAACGCGGGGAAAGCCTCAGACAGCGAGAGTGAGACGGGTTTAGTTAGAGTTCCTGCTCCCAAAGGGTGGGTAACATTACCTGGTGCATCGTATTGATTTTATTAGCTGTGTGACTTGGGCTTTGATTTATATCGAAGCCCTCCTGCTGGCCACCCTCAGTACCCCAGTTGGTGATTGGCTCAAGGGATATAAAAATCAGCAGTGGAAAGATGAGATGGCTGTTCCTTGAGCTTATATTGAGCTTCATTGGGGGTAGTGCAGTAGTCCGAGATCAGAGCGGAAACAGTGTAGAATAAAAATGGTAGGCAAAAGGTTACTCTTGCAGATTGAATAAAAGTTTACTCCGCAAAACAGTTACCCAGTCCACGTTTGACCTTCTGTAATTCTAACAAGCCTTTAAGATGTGAAGCAAATACAATGTGCTAAATTGGAAATAGGACAAGTAAATTGTTGCACAGAGGAGGTATACTTGGGGTCTTGGATTGTGAAAAGGATAAAGGAAAAGTGTTTCAGAAGTTGGTCTGTTGCAGGTGACTGAGAAATAAACCAGAGTATCACAGAAGAAGCGGACTTCATAGTGCTGGAACGGTGGAAAGGTGGTGGAGTCTTGTTTAGTGGCATTACACTTGACATAGTGATGAATGATGTGTTAAACAGAGACTGGTAGCATGGAAGGTTCGGAGAAAGGGAATCTTTTATGTGGTTCTGGGAGGGAGGGTGGGAGTGAATTGAGAGCAGATGAGGACAAAATAGAATCGGTTGATTGTTTTTAGAAATAGATGGAAAGAGTGGGACAATTTGGCGTTAAGATATGCAAAACTACATATTTGAATTTTCTGATGTCCTAGCTCATAAGAAAGGGGAATAGTAGTAGCATTTTGACCCCTTAAGCCTGCTCCCCCATTGAACAGAAACATGGCTGATCTGACTTCTTCACGTTCACTTTTCTGTGTTTTCCTTGTAATCCTTAATTCCCCTGCTGATCAAGACTCTTAAATATATAAAGCACTCTGTTCCCCATAGCTCTCTGTGGCAAAGAGTTCAACCTTATAGCAAGACTCTTAACCTTCTGACAGAAGAAAATCCTCGTCATCTCAGTCATAAATTGGAGCCTCATTATTCTAGACTGTGTCCACTGGTCCTAGACTCTCCTATGAGGGAAAACATTATCTCAGCATTTGCCCCATCAGGCCCCTTGAGAAAGTGAGGACTGCAGATGCCAGAGATCAGAGTCGAGAGTGTGGTGCTGGAGAAGCACAGCAGGTCAGGCGACGATGTTTCGGGCATAAGCCCTTCGTTACATAGCGTCGGATGATGTGGAGTCTGTGTGGGTGGAATTGAGGAACCACAAAGGCAAAAAAACCATAGTGGGAGTTATGTACAGACCTCCTAACAGTGGTCAGGACCAGGGGCGCAACATGTACCGGGAAATAGAGACGGCATGTCAGAAAGGCAAGGTCACGGTGATCATGGGAGACTTCAATATGCAGGTGGACTTGGTAAATAATGTTGCCAGTGGATCCAAAGAAAGGGAATTCATGGAATGCTTACAGGATGGCTTTTTGGAATAGCTTGTCATGGAGCCCACTAGGGAGCAGGCTATTCTGGACCTAGTGCTATGTAATGAACCAGACTTTATAAAAAATCTTAAAGTAAGGGAACAGTTAGGAAGCAGCGATTATAATATGGTAGAGTTCAGTCTGCAGTTTGAAAGAGAGAAGGCAAAATCAGATAATGGTGTTACAGTTAAATAAAGGTAATTATGAGGGCATGAGAGAGGAACTGACGAAAATAGACTGGAAGCAGAGCCTAGCAGGGATGACAGTAGAGCAAAAATGGCAGGGTAAAATTGAGGACACTGTACAGAGGTTCATCCCCAAGAAGAGAAAGATTATCCGGGGAGGGATTAGACAGCCATGGCTGATAAAGGAGGTCAGGAAATCTATCAAAGAAAAAGAGAGATCCTATAAAGTGGCCAAGAGCACTGGGAAATCAGAAGATTGGGAAGGCTACAAAAACAAACAGAGGATAACAAAGAGAGAAATAAGGAAGGAGAGGATCAAATATGAAGGTAGGCTAGCCAGTAATATTAGAAATGATAGTAAAAGTTTCTTTCAATACATAAGAAACAAACGACAGGCAAGAGTAGACATTGGGCCACTTCAAACTGATGCTGGAAGCCGAGTGATGGGAGATAAGGAATTAGCAGGAGGACTTAATAAGTACTTTGCATCAGTCTTCACAGTGGAAGACATGAGTAATATCCCAACAATTAAAGGGAGTCAGGGGGCTGAGTTGAGTATGGTTGCCATTACAAAAGAGAAAGTGCTAGAAAAGCTAAAAGGTCTTAAAATTGATAAATCTCCTGGCCCTGATGGGCTACATCCTAGAGTTCTGAGGGAGGTAGCTGAGGAAATAGCGGAGGCGTTGGTTGAGATCTTTCAAATGTCACTGGAGTCAGGGAAAGTCCCGGATGATTGGAAGATCGCTGTTGTAACCCCCTTGTTCAAGAAAGAATCAAGGCAAAAGATGGAAAATTATAGGCCAATTAGCCTAACCTCGGTTGTTGGTATAATTCTAGAATCCATCATTAAGGATGAGGTTTCTAAATTTTTGGAAGAGCAGGGTCGGATTAGAACAAGTCAACATGGATTTAGTAAGGGGAGGTCGTGCCTGACAAACATGTTGGAGTTCTTTGAAGAGGTGACAAGTAGGTTAGACCGGGGAAACCCAGTGGATGTGGTCTACCTAGACTTCCAAAAGGCCTTTGATAAGGTGCCACACGGGAGGCTGCTGAGCAAGGTGAGGGCCCATGGTGTTAGAGGTGTTAGAGGTATGGATTGAGGATTGGCTGTCTGACAGAAGGCAGAGAGTTGGGATAAAAGGTTCTTTTTTGGAATGGCAGCTGGTGATAAGTGGTGTCCCACAGGGTTCAGTGTTGGGGCAGCAGCTGTTCACATTATATATTAATGATCTGGATGAAGGGACTGGGGGCATTCTAGCGAAGTTTGCCGATGATACAAAGTTAGGTGGACAGGCAGGTAGTACTGAGGAAGTGGGAGGCTGCAGAAGGATCTAGACAGTTTGGAAGGGTGGTCCAGGAAATGGCTGATGGAATTCAATGTGAGCAAATGCGAGGTCTTGCACTTTGGAAAAAAGAATACAAGCATGGACTACTTTCTAAACAGTGAGAAAATTTGTAAAGCCAAAGTACAGAGGGATCTGGGAGTGCTAGTTGAGGATTCTCTAAAGGTAAACATGCAGGTTGAGTCCGTGATTAAGAAAGTGAATGCAATGTTGTCAATTATCTCAAGAGGGTTGGAATATAAAAGCACTATTGTGCTACTGAGATTTTATAAAGCTCTGGTTAGGCCCCATTTGGAATACTGTGTCCAGTTTTGGTCCCCACACCTCAGGAAGGACATACTGGCACTGGAGCGTGTCCAGTGGAGATTCACATGGATGATACCTGGAATGGTAGGTCTAACATACGAGGAACAGCTGAGGATCCTGGGATTGTATTCATTGGAGTTTAGAAGATTAAGGGGAGATCTAATAGAAACTTACGAGATAATACGTGGCTTGGAGAGGGTGGACGCTAGGAAATTGTTTCTGTTAGGCGAGGAGACTAGGACCCATGGACACAGCCTTAGAATTAGAGGGGGTAAATTCAGAGCAGAAATGCGGAGACATTTCTTCAGCCAGAGAGTGGTGGGCCTGTGGAATTCATTGCCACAGAGTGCAGTGGAGGCTGGGATGCTAAATGTCTTCAAGGCAGAAATTGATAAATTCTTGATGTCACAAGGAATTAAGGGCTACGGGGAGAATGCAGGTAAGTGCAGTTGAAATGCCCATCAGCCATGATTGAATGGCAGAGTGGACTCGATGGGCCGAATGGCCTTACTTCCGCTCCTGTGTCTTATGGTTTTATTACAAATGAGGCTTGCGGGTGGATGGGGTTGAGATATTAATGGGAGGGCATGGGACTGGAGGGTGCTGGGAATGTGATAAGTAGATGAAGGAGTGGGTGGAAGTGATAGGGTGGAGTGGATGGGAAGGAAGGAAGATGGACAGGTAGGACTGGTTAAGGGGGTGGTGCCGAGTTGGAGGCTTGAGACTGGGATAAGGAAGGGAGGGGAAAATTACGAAACTGGTGAAATCCACATTGGTCCCATGTGGTTGCAGGGTCCCATGGCAGAAGATGAGGTGTTCTTCCTCCAGGTGTCGGGTGGTTAGGGTTTGGTGAGGCCTGTGACCCACATGTCCTTGGTGGAGTGGGAGAGGCAGTTAAAACGTTCAGCAACGGGGTGGTGGGGTTAGTTGGTGCAGGTGTCTCAGAAATGTTTTCTGAAATAATCCCCAAGTTGGCGTCCTGTCTCCCCAATGTAGAGGATACCTTATCGGGTGAAACAGATTCAGTAGATAACGTGTGTGGAAGTACAGGTAAATTTCTGCCAGATGTGGAAAGATCCTCTGGGGCCTTGGACGGAAGTGAGGGGGGAGGTGTGGGTGCAGGTTTTGCGCCCTGCATTGACAGGGGAAGGTGCTGGAGGTGGGGGTGAGCTCATGGGGGGTGTGGATCTGATGAAGGAGTCATGGAGGGAATGGTCTCTCTGGAATGCAGATAGAGGTGGGGAGGGAAATCCCTAGCGGTGGGGCCTGTTTGCAGGTGGCAGAGATGGCCAAGAATGTAGCAGTGTATGCGGAGGTTGATGGGGTGGAAGGTGAGTATCAGGGGGTTCTGTCTCTGTTGTGATTGGAGGGGTAGGGTTCAAGTACGAACGAGTGGCAAGTGGAGGAGATGCATTGGAGGGCATCATCCACGTGGGAGGGGAAATTGTGGTCTTTGAAGTAGGAGGCCATTGTGGATGTTCTATGGTGGAATTGGTCCTCCTGGGAGCAAATGTGATGGAGGGGGAGGAATTGGGAATAAGGGATGGTGTTTTTATAGGAGATCGGGTGGGAGGAAGTGTAGTCCAGGTAGCTGTGGGAGTCGGTGGGTTTGGGGTAAAAGTCAGTGTTTGGTCAATCACCAGAGTTCAAGATGGAAAGGTCCAGGAAGGGGAGGGAGGTGTCCGAGATGGTTCAGGTGAATTTCAGAGCTGAAAATGTGTTGCTGGAAAAGCACAGCAGGTCAGGCAGCATCCAAGGAGCAGGAGAATTGACGTTTCGGGCATGAACCCTTCTTCAGGAATGAGGAAAGTATGCCAAGCAGGCTAAGATGGGAGGGGCGTTGGAAAAGCGATAGGTGGAAGGAGATTAAGGTGAGGGTAACAGGCCGGAGTGGGGGGTGGGGGCGGAGAGGTCAGGAAGAAGATTGCAGGTGAGGAAGGTGGTGCTGAGTTCGAGGGTTGAGACTGAGACAAGGTGGGGGGAGGGGAAATGAGGAAACTGGAGAAATCTGAGTTCATCCCTTGTGGTTGGAGGGTTCCTAGGCGGAAGATGAGGCGCTCTTCCTCCAGCCGTCGTGTTGCTATGGTCTGGCGATGGAGGAGTCCAAGGACCTGCATGTCCTTGGTGGAGTGGGAGGGGGAGTTGAAGTGTTGAGCCACGGGGTGGTTGGGTTGGTTGGCCCGGGTGTCCCAGAGGTGTTCTCTGAAACGTTCCGCATGCTGCGCTTTACCAACAACACATTTTCAGCTCTGATCTGCAGCCCTCACTTTCTCCCAGGTGATTTTCAGATCAGGATGGAAGGTGTTTGTAAAGTTGGTGAACTGTTCATCAGCTCCACAAACACCTTCTACCCTGACCTCAAATTCACCTGGGCCATCTCGGACACATCTTCCCCACCTACCCCCCTCCCACCTTATCTGAGTCCCAAGCCTCCAACTCTGCACCGCCTCCTTGACCGGTCCTACCTGTCCATCTTTCTTTCTTCCTTCCCACCCATCCGTTCCATCCTACCCTCCGACCTATCCCTTCCGCCCGCATTTTCATCTACCATCACATTCCCAGCTACCTTCCCCCAGCATCACTCCCTCCCCTGTATCTCTCAACCCCCTTGACCCATAAACCTCATTCCTGATGAAGGGCTTGTTCCTGAAATGTCGATTCTCCTGCACCTCGGATGCTGCCTGACCTGCTGTGCTTTTCCAGCACTACATTGAAGCCGCTTAAGAATCTTGTAACTTGTACAAATCTTCTCCAAAATCACAATCTTGTATACTTCAATGAGACTACGCTCATTCTTCTAAACTCCGGTGAATTCAACTGGCAACCTGTTTAACCTTTGATCGTAAAACAATCCCTTTATACCAGGGATTGTCCTTGTGAACCTTCTCTGAACTGCCTCCAATTAAGTGATATCTTTCTTTATATATAGGGGCCAAAACTGCTTAAATACGCCAGACGTAGCCTCACTAGCACCTTGTACAGTTGCAGTAAGACTTCTGTACTCATACTCTGACCCTCTTGACATATATGCCAACATTCCATCAGCTTTCCTGGTTACCTCCTGCATGTGTACGAACTTTGTGTTTCATGTACAAGTACCATTAAGGCCCTTTGTGTTGCAAATTTCTGCAGGTACTCTCTATTTAAATATTTTGTTCTTTTGTTCTCCTTCCGAAAAGAACTTCACATTTTCTCACATTATACTCCATTTGCCAACTTTTTGCTGACTACTTAACATATCAATATAGCTCTCTGTAAACTGCTTGAATCCCTCTCACAACCTGCCTTTCCATCTGTTTTATGTCATAGTGTGTAGTTGCCTGGGCCTCAAGCTCTCACTTGACCTATTTATATCTCTGTAAACTATATTCCTCTTTCAATTTATCTTTAGCAAATTGGCTACAGTACATTTGCTTCCTTCTTCCAATTCATTAATATATATTGTAAACAGTTGTGATCCCAGCTTCATCTGGAGGCTCACTGATGATGTTACCTAGTATAATGACGAAATGTCTGAAAACGAACCTTCCAGCTCAGTGAGCAAACCTACATCCAGTTGTGATCCCAGTATGGATTCCCTGTGCAGCCCCATTGGTTACATGTTGGCAACTCCTATCCCCACTGGCTGTTTCCTGCCATGAGCCAGTTATCTATCTGACACTTTGATATTTTTCAGTTGCATGGGCAAAACTCTGTTTCCTTTTCACTATGGGCATCCACTTTCACTTTTCTTAAACTTGCTGCCTACAGCTGGTAGCTATTGAGAATCCTGTCATTCTCACCTTCTCTTGATGCATCTTCTTTTCTTTGCTGACTTATTACCACTCTCTCCAGCCTTGAGCAATGTCATTTAATCCCTCCTGCCCTACTCCTACACCTACATAGAGTCATAGAGATGTTCAGGACAGAAACACAGCCTTCGGCCCACTCGTCCACACCGACCAGATTTCCCAACCCAATCTGGTTCACCTGCCAGCACCTGGCCCATATCCCTCCAAACTCTTCCTATTCATATACCTATCCAGATGCCTTTTAAATGTTGCATTTGTACTAGCCTCCATGACTTCTCTGGCAGCTCATTCCATTCATGTACCAGCCTTTGAGTGAAAAAGTTGCCCCTTAGGTCTCTTTTATATCTTTCCCCACTCGCCCTAAACTTGTGCCCTCTATTTCTGGACTCGCCCACCCCAGGGAAAAGACTTTGACTATTTATCCTATCCATGCTCCTCATGATTTTATAAACCTCTATAAGGTCACCCCTCAGCCTCCGATGCTTGAGGGAAAACAGCCCCAGCCTATTCAACCTCTCCCTATAGCTCAAATCCTCCAAACCTGGCAACATCCTTGTAAATCTTTTCTGGACCCTTTCAAGTTTCACAACATCTTTCCGATAGGAAGACCAGAATTGCATGCAACATTCCAACAGTGGCCTAACCAATATCTACATCTTCCCTATTTGTTCTTTTCTTGCCCTGTACCTGAACAGTCGATTTAAACTATTTGAGGATATTTTTAATTTCTACTTGAGGGGGCACTCGTTCATGTCGGAAGACAGACAGGTGAATCCACAGATGGGTTTGTCGTCAATGGCAGTTGATGCCTGTTGAGGAACCCAGCATTGGGAGGGTTAATTATCTCTCTTCTTTGCTCCAGGTTTCTTCTCCCTTGGCCTTGCTGGTGACTTCATTGCATCATTGCTTACCTTTCTCCAATGATCCAAAGCTGAAACATTGAGTGAGGGCCCAAGTTTGTTACTGGCCAACGACCACTATTCATGATCTACTTCCAATTGGCCAGCTGGGCCAACTTTTGGTGGGATTTCTTTCCCAACTGGGAGACACCCAAGAATCAAATGTTTCCCATGGCAATGTTCCTACTGCCAAGTAGGGGTTTAATTCCCTTCAACTTCCTTGCACTTGGTTTTGAGGGAGTGCCACTAGTTTTGGTGGTGGCTGCCCCATTGCCCTCATTTAATTCCACCTATTAATTCTAACTAACTCTTCACAGACAGTGCTAAGCATTTTCTCGAACTCTTTGAGATCCATAAACTGATACTTTGTTTATGTATGTTTGTATAAATACATATGTATATGTCAGTGTATGTATATTTTTCAGCATACATATTTGTGCATTTAGGTAATAAATAGGAAATGGAATATATATTCCGCACTTATCTATATATAAACATGTGCCTGTACTTGTGTGTGTGTGTGTGTGTCAAATGTTTCAACTAAACCATAGAGTCATAGATATATACAGCACAGAAACAGACCCTTCGGTCCAACTTGTCCAGGCCGACCAGATATCCCAACCCAATCTAGTCCCACCTGCTGGCATCTGGGCCTATCCCTCCAAACCCCTCCTCTTCATATACCCATTCAGATGCCTTTTAAATGTTACAATTGTACCAGCCTCCACTGCCTTCTCTGGCAGCTTATTCCATACATGTACCACCCTCTGTGTGAAAATGTTGCCCCTTAAGTCTCTTTTTTTTTTATCTTTCCCCTCTCACCCTAAACTTATGCCTTCTAGTTCTGGACTCCCCCACCTCAGGGAAAAGACCTTGTATATTTACCCTCTCAATGTCCCTCATGATTTTATAAACCTCTATAAGGTCACCCCTCAGCCTCTGATGCTCCAGGGAAAACAGCCCCAGCCTGGTCAGCCTCTCCTGATAGCTCAAATCCTCCACCCCTGGCAACATCCTTGTAAATCTTTTCTGAACCCTTTCAAGTTTCACAACATCTTCCCGATACGAAGGAGACCAAAATTGCACGCAGTATTCCAACAGTGGCTGAACTAATGTCCTGTACAGCCGAAACATGACCTCCCAACTCCTGTACTCAGTACTCTGACCAATAAAGAAAAGCATACCAAATGCCTTCTTCACTATCCTGTCTACCTGCGACTCCACTGTCAAGGAGCTATGATCCCTTTGTTCAGCAACACACCCGAGGACCTTACCATTAAGTGTATAAATCCTGCTAAGATTTGCTTTCCCAAAATGCAGCGCCTCGCATTTATCTAAATTAAACTCCATCTGCCACTTCTCAGCCCACTGGCCCATCTGATCAAGATCCTGTTGTAATCTGACATAACCTTCTTCGCTGTGCACTACACCTCCAATTTTGGTGTCATCTGCAAACGTACTAACTATACCTCTTTTGCTCATATCCAAATCATTTGTATAAGTGATTAAAAAGTAGTGGACCCAGCACCAATCCTTGTGGTACTCCACTGGTCACAGGCCTCCAGTCTTAAAAAAACAACCCTCCACCACCACCCTCTGTCTTCTACCTTTGAACCAATTCCATATCCAAATGGCTAGTTCATGAGATCTAACCTTGCTAACCAGTCTCCCATGGGAACATTGTCAAATGTCTTACTGAAGTGCATATAGATCACATCCACCATTCTGCCCTTATCAATCCCCTTTATGTGTTTTAAAAACTCAATCAAGTTTGTGAGACATGATTTCCTTCACACAAAGCCATGTTGACTATCTAATCAGCCCTTGCCTTTCCAAATACATGTACATCCTGTCCCTCAGGATTCCCTCCAACAACTTGCCCACCACCGACATCAGGATCACTGGTCTACAGTTCCCTGGCTTGTGCATACCGCCTTTCTTAAATAGTGGCACCATGTTAGCCAACCTCCAGTCTTCTGACACCTCACCTGTGACTATTGATGATACAAATATCTCGATAAGAGGCCCAGCAATCATTTATCTAGCTTCCCACAGTTATAGGGTACATCTGATCAGGTCCTGTTATAAGAAAAAATCTTTTGCAGAATTCAAGCTATTTTGAAAATCCAACCTGTGCCATAAATTTTATTGTGAAATTTAAATAAATGGAAATGTGGAAGTTCTGGACATAAAATGGCAGAGATGCAGATTCCTGTTAATCTCAAAAACACGAAAGAATTGTGGGTGTCAGAAATCAGAAACAAAAACAGAAATTGCTGGAAAAACTCTACAAGTCTGGCAGAGAGAAAGCAGAGTTCGTGTTTTGGAGCCCATGACCCTTCTTCAGAACTGATTGTAGCTAGGAAAAAACTGGTATGTGTGCTGAAGATGGGGTGTGGGGAGAGGAGGAGGAGCAAACAATATGTGAAAATGGAGCCCAGAAAAACAGCACAACAATTGGGCGGAAAAAGGAGTGAGTAAAGGTCAGCCTGGGAGAATCAATAGCTGTTAATGGGAACCATCAGTAGCTGACATGGCTGTTAACACAACCAACCACAATGATGATCTTCAGTGATTAGGCACTGCTGCATCTCAGCGCCAGGGACCTGGGATTGATTCCAGCCTGTGTGTGTGGAGTGACTGTCTGTGTGGAGTTTGCACATTCTCCTCGTTTCCTCGGGTGCTCGGGTTTCCTCCCACAGTCCAAAGATTTGCAGATTAGATGAATTGGCTGTGTTAAATTGCCCATAGTGTTTAGGGGTGTGTAGGTTAGGTGCATTAGTTAGGGGTAAATATAGGATGGGGGAAGGGTCTGTGTGGATTATTCTTCAGAGGGTCGGTGTGGACTTGTTGGGCCAAAGGGCCTGTTTTTACACAATAGGGATTCTATGACAAGGCCTGGTGTGTGGTGGTTGGGATAAAGACATGGGAGAAGGTGCTCACGATGTAAAATCTATTGAACTTAGTATTGAATTCTGAAGGCTGCAGGGTCCCCAATTGGAAAATGAAGTGCTGAGCTTTGCTGGAGCATTGCAGCAAGCCTGAGACAGACATGGTAGCCAGGGAACATGGTGGTGTGTTGAGGTGGCAGCTAACAGGAAGCACAGGATCATCATTTCTGAAGAAAGGTCTCTGGATCCAAAACTTTAACTCTGCTTTTACAGATGCTGCCAGACCTGCTGAGTTTTCCAACAATTTCAGTTTTTGTTTCCTTTTAAACTAAATGAACTCCGAGCCCTACTTATGGTCTCACCTGATGGCCAGATTGATCAAATGCTTATTTTTTGGTTCAGTTAGTTACATTGGTAGAGAAATATACACAAGACTTCAGATTTATTTAAATAAATGAGAGGTTTATTACACTAAAGATATATTTTTAAAAAGAAAAGAAGGGAGGAAGATCTCTATGAATAAGCAAAATTGAGTTTCAGAGCTGAAATATGTGTTGCTGGAAAAGCGCAGCAGGTCAGGCAGCATCCAAGGAGCAGGGGAATCGACGTTTTGGGCATAAGCCCTTCTTCAGGAATTTTTGCTGCGCTTTTCCAGCAACACATTTTTCAGCTCTGATCTCTAGCATCTGCAGTCCTCACTTTCTCCCAAAATTGAGTTTCAACTTGTTTGTCTACATAATCCATTAAAGATTCAAGTGCAATATTACATTTGGTTTGGTCTGTACTCATTGGGGTTTATAAGAATGAGGGATGACCTCATTGAAACATAGAAGATTGTAAGGGGACTTGCCAGGGTAGATGTGGAAAGGATTTTCTTTGTGGGAGAGTCTAGGACTGGATGGTAGCGAAACCATGGACATTTTCCCGATAAAGGTTGGGTTGTAATGGCTGAGAGACACTATTTTTAATTAGTAAAGAATCAATGGTTATGAGGAAAAGTTGCGAAAGTGTAGTTGAGGATTATCAGATCAGCCATGATCTCAATGAATGGTGGGCAGGTTTAATGGACTGAATGGCTTACTTCTGTTCCTACCTGTGTGGTCTTATACCACTATCTCTTTAAGGTTCCACTTAACTGACCTTTCCCAGGTTCTTTCCTATGGATTGTGGAGACACTTTAATGAATCCTTCCAAGTATGTCAATGTTCACTTTTCACAAATCTGAAAGCCTGATTTTCCTCAGTTCTAATAATCTGATTCCTGAACAAGTTCTCTAGGTTTGGAAGATTCTTCTGCAGAATGGACTAGTTTCTTAAGCTATCCTGAATTCCTTCTGGGATAGAAACAAAATTTGTTTACAAACTCAATCCTGGTATATTCTGAACTGAATTAGTTAAACTTGGTGAATTCTAGTTCTTTCAAATCAGAAATAAAGTTAATGGCCTGAAATATTTGTCCGACCAGTGCTAAACCCAAGAGTGTAAACATATTTTTGTTAACACTGGCTGGATCTGAAGGCCCCTTTTTGTGGCAAATGCTAGTGTTAAGTTGCTTTTCCAGAAAGACACACTGATCTTTTTGCTTCATAGAAGTATCTGCTGTTTTGAAACCCAAAGTTCAAGAACAATATCAATACATATAAATTTTATGATATACTCTATGTAAATAAATAAAGGTCAAGTCTCCACAGTCCTATCAGACATTAGGAGAAAGTGAGGACCGCAGATGCTGGAGATCAGAGCTTAAAAATATGTTGCTGGAAAAGTGCAGCAGGTCAGGCAGCTTGCTGGAAAAGCGCAGCAGGGCTGCTCTCTCATTAGAGAGAGACAACTGATGGTTTACCCTGAGGGCCACCATATCTCAGGTGATAACATGAACACAAAAGTCATGCACTGTAAGTTAAGGTACTGATTTTATCAGTTGAAATGTACTCTTAACGTAAGAAATGAAGTTCAGTGTGGATACTCCAAATTCCTTTCAAGACAGCACATGGAAACCACGTAGACTAGGACAGCTCCTTTCCAAAGTTTTCAACTTGATAACAACAAATATTCTGTAGTTAGTATTTTGATTAATAATAGTTATTAATATTTTATGTTGTGAGAATGATCTTGATGGCAAGGCATCCATTTAAGATTTTCTTTGTCTCCTGGAATGTTGATGTAGTTAGTCTTTGGTAAAGATTGAAAGTATGTTTTCTTTGTAATTCACAGACAAGTCGAAGTCCTGGCAGAATTAGATTCTTCCATGCTTGCTTTTGCAGCTGAACCATTCACAGATGACAGGACTGGGCTGGATGCTGAGTCCCCATTTCTTCAATATCAGCCAACAGCTGGGTAATACATTGAATTTAATGTTATAGCATTATTCTTCCCTCTCACTGACCAAGCTTATCATGTGAAATATAAAAGAGACAGTGACTTGAGCAGAGCACAATGCTCAATAAATGTTCTAATCCTTTACATTTTTAATTGATTTGTTTCGTGGGAGCTGAAGAGTCACCAAATGTAAGCCTCACTAAACAGAAAATAATGAGTCAGTGAGTTTAAAATTCCACTAGGAGGTAAATAGTTCAGACAATTTGAATGCCATTAGTTAACTTGTTTGTGCACCAATTTTTGTGAAACTGTTTTATCATTTTCAGCACATAAATGGAATGTTTAGAACAGTTGTTTTGCTCCACCTAAAGCAATTCCCATGTTTTCTGAAACTATCTTTGAGGAATGAATTGTCATGAGGCAAAGACTGTACCAATCATGTGATTATTTTCTTGTCAGTTGTGGAGATGATTGTTGGTATGCTTTGGAAATGCGGGTGCCCCTGCTTCTATTCTCAACTTTATCATGCACTTTTCAACTTCGATTTTTCGAAGCACAGGATCTTTCTTTGTTGTTTCCTGTCCGCAATCTAGGATCTTTGAGATCACGTGCTATCCCGTTCTGGCTCATATTAACTCACCCAGCAAAGGAGTTGAATTGACTGTTCAGTTCTAAACAAGAAAGAATTCTTACTAGTTGAACTGTGGGGACTTCTGTAAATGGGATTTTAATGGTGAAATGAAAATGGTCTTCCAATGATGCTTCACAGCAGCCTGAGAGTTGCAAAACTCAGTACAAGTAGTTCTCCTATAACGCTGTAGTTATGACCGTGTGTTATAGAAAATTGTGCAATAGAAATAATAGAGCCTATGGGGAAAATCAAGGTTAGGTGCGAACCACCAAAAATACTTGTAAAAATTGAAACAAAAATAGTAGTTAGCCTAACACAAATGAAAGCACAGTCTCAGTAAATTTTGACCTGTTGTATGGTGCAATTCATCAGAATCTTGAACTGATTCATTTTGATTGGCATCTATACCTGTTGGCTGCACTACATTCTAGCCAGTCTTCAAATCCCATCCTTTATCACCCAGCCACCCTTTGGTGCCCTTTTAAAAATTCTAGCACCATCATACTATGTGCCATTTCCAAAACAACTCTACATTTCCTGGATATCCCAGAATTGACCAACATTCATAGAGCAGCACCATCTTCAAAAAGATATTGTGCACCCAGACAAGAGTTGTCAGTCCGAAGCTGCCTTGTATAGTTCCTGACATTGGCCCTGAATGTGGCAGATAATGGAAAATTTGTGGCACCACAAGGTGTTGGAGATGCTGCTGATGGGAATGGGGTGATGCAGAGGCAGGACGTCCTTTACTCCCAAGTCATAAGAGGACGTCATTATACTGGAACCACGTCAACCTGGACCAGGGTTACCATACAGGCTAGTGCAGTCTCAACCATCTGAAGGAATGCACAAAACGTAGGAAGAAGATCAATGACCTTCTCCACTCTGCCAGTGAAAATACCACAATCTCCTTGTTGATACCTCACACCCACTCTATCTCTGTTACTGTACCCACCACTTCCTGCAATATCTTCCCCATTTACTCTTATCTTCAGCAACATCTGACTAACTCTGAACCTCTTCTGCACAGCCTACTGACCCCCTCAGAACATCTCCACACATGCACTGGAAGTTACAGTGTGCCACCTACCTTTCTCTGCCTCACTCATGTGCGCAGAGTTTCCTGACCCTAACCACTCTGAGCACCTGACTGACTATGTCCAAGTCCCTGTACTGGGTTTTTTTTTTGCAGTTGGTTACCATTGTCATTAGTCACTGAAACAGATTCACATGAGGTTGCAGATATTCTTGAACATCTAAACACATTTTTTTAAACAAAAAGAGGAAAAAAAGCTCTTAATACAAACAACAAAGCCAAGTTTCAAACTACTCAACACTGTCTTTTTACTGTTAAGTCAATTCCAGTGAAATTTCATTCTTATCTCAACTCTTTAATTTTTTTAATTAACACATTGCTCCTGGCTTCTTGTCCTCAGGCTGGAGAGACATTTTCATGATGCTTTTCCAAGTGCACTAGCACAAATATTTCACAATACCTTTTCTTCATGAAATAGCGCTCGAGCCGACTGACCACGTGATGCCGATGCGGTGTGCAATCCTCCGGGCACAGCAGCACCAGGTGTTGGGAATAAGAATCACGTTATAGTGGACGGGAGTTCACTTTATTTTAGAAAAATGTCGGCAATTTACAAATTGTGTTACAGACGAATCACGTTTAATAAATGCGTGTTATAGGAGAACTACCTGTATCAAGATTATTCATGCAAGCTAGCCTTTGGAGGGCTTGCAGAAGACATGTACTAGAATAGATCCAAAGGTGGGGATAATAGTTAGATTAGGGAGACAATATAAATTGCCGTTCTTCTCCTAGGAGATTTAATATAAGCCTTTAATATCGTGAAGGATTTAGAAAAAAGTATATTTTTAAAAAGTTTCCAAAGCTGAAGAGTTAATAACTGGAGGTCACGGATTCACAGCAAAAGAACTAGAATTGACCTAATGAATTGGTTTTTATTTACAAAGACTGGTTAGGATTTAAAACTAATTGCTGAATAGCTTCAAAGTAGCCTTCAAAAGGATAATGAATAAATAATTGAAGGAGAAAATGTCAGGGATAAGAAGAAAGCATCAGGGTTTGTAACTAAATGGATTATTCCTGAAAAGAACTGGTAGAGCCTCTGGACTGAATAGGCTCTGGTTCTATCAACCAAGAAAGCACTCATACACTCTATGCTTTATGATAGTATTTCAGTCAGTTTTATATTTTGGAAAGTTAATTTAGTTATTGTTCACAAATGACAATGTTATCATGAACTACTTTTCAGATTGCCTCATTTAAATATTTTGTGTTAGGATCTTGTGAAAGAAAAATATGTTCTAGGTATCACATAATTACAAAATTAGTCACTCAAAATGTTTTAAGTGCACAGAACATAAACTACAATGGAACGTAAGCCTAGAAATTACAATTTCTTATCAAGCTTGGAAATTCCTTCACCCACTATTTAAATTAAAGAATGAGACTCTTTAACTAAATGTCATATTCAGGTTTAATGAATGAGACAATCACAGTCTAAAGGCACTGAAAATATCAACTTATCACTGATGATGCCAACCCATAACTTAATGTGTTGCTCATTTGTAGGCTTTAGATCCAATTCCACAGATCTTCATAACACATTCTCTGTATGTATGAGACTGTATTAAGTGTTTTTTTTGTTCCAGTTTTAAAAAATGAACGGCAATATTTGAAGGTAAGTGGGTTGCAAAGATATCGAGGCTATCCGTAATGGAGAGCAATGGTATCATATAAATGAAATTTGACTAAAATGAAAAACCATGTAGAACGGAAATGTGAAATAAAAACAGGAAATATAGCTGATAATTTAGCATTTATAAAGGGTACAGATAGATTTTGTTTTGGATGCGTAATCTTTCACACAATTAGTTGAAGGGTGCATTATTCCCAAAACATTTGTAATTCCTCCTTTCTCAGCAGGTTAGTTAGCACCTGTCAGTGCTGTTTTTTTAAACTTCCATTCCAAGTAGGGTTGGGCGTAAAGTAAGTGAGATGCCTGATAACCAACCTGCATGCCCTGGCACAAGAATTTGCTGGATATGTTTTTCAGAGGACAAAATATGAGTCTGAGCTGGAGCATTCTTCAATTATTGCTCCAGAGGTCATTTTTGACTCCAGAAGCGATATGCTAGCAGGCTGTATTCTATTCATCTCCCATTATCATGCTTCAACATTCTGTTTCAATATTGCTGACACTCAAAATCTGGTGAAAAGTTTATTGATCATATCTTTTTTCTAATGCCTGAATTTGATCAAGATAGATGAGAGAAAGAGGATTTATTTAGAATTGTAGAATTCTGCTGTACCGGAGACTGCCATTCAGTGTTTCTACAGTGGCTCTTTGAAAGAGCAGACCAATTTAGTCTATATGTTTTGCCCAAAATCTTGAAAGTTAGACCTACGTGAGCACATATCTCATTGTCTTTTGAAATTCCCTCAGGAAATTTGCTTCTACAATATTTTCAAATAATGCATTTCAGATCTTAACACTCTGTCTATATATAGAGTCCTAAAGCACTGAAACAGCCCCTTTGGCTCAAACTGGACCATGCCGACCAAAATGTCCATCCATGCTAACCCCATTTCCCTGCACTTAGCCCATTATCCTTCTAAACTTTTCCTATTCCTGTATTTGTCCAAATGCCTTTTAAATGTTATTAATGTACTCGCTTCAACCACTTCCGCTGGCAGCTCATTACATTTGCATACCACCCTCTGCATGAAAAAGTTGCCCCTTAGGTTCCTTTTTATTCTTTGCCCTCTGACTTTAAACTGGTGCTCTCCAATCCTTGATTCCCCAACTGTTGGAAAAAGGCTGAATACATTCACCCTAACCATGCCTCTCATGATCTTATACACTTCTATTAGACCCCTCCCCCCTCAGTCTCTTATGCTCGAAAGAAAAATGTCCTTGCTTGTCCAATCTCTCCCTACAACTCAGACTCTTGATTCCTGGCAACATCCTTATAAATTTCTTCTGCATTCTTTCCAGTTTAATAACATCTACTCATTAGCAAGGTGACCAAAACTGAACACAATATACCAATTTTTGAGAAGATTTGTAGGTCAGGTTGAGGTTCAGATTGTAAGTTTGCTCACTGAGTTGGTAGGTTTATTCTCAGATGTTTTGACAACATGCTAGGTAACATCATCAGTGATCTCCGTTGAAGCGCCGGTGTTCTGTCCTGCTTTCTATTTATGTATCTTGGTCTGTTATGGTGGGTGATATCATTTCTGGTTCTTTTTCTCAGGGGTTGGTAAATGGGGTCCAAATTGATGTGTTTATTGGTAGAGTTCCGGTTTGAATGCCAGGCCTCTAGGAATTCCTGTGCGTGTCCCTGTTCATCCTGTTCTTGGATGAATGGGTTGTCCCAGTCAAAGTGGTGTCCCTCTTTGTCTATGTGTAAGGATACTAGTGATAACTGGTCATGTCTTTTGGTGGCTGGTTGCTGCTCATGTATCCTGGTGGCTAGTTTTCTGCCTGTGTGTTTGTCCGATGTAGTGTTTATTGCGGGTACCCGATAAACACAGCCCGCCAATTCTTAAACAACAAATCCAAACAAGAAGACACAACACGCCCAGATACTCTAGCCACATTACCATACATCAAAGACACCTCGGAGATGACTATCAGACTACTCCACTCTCTTGGCATCATGGTAGCCCACAAACCTACCAACCCACTGAAACAACCAGCTACTGATGAACCTAAAGGACCCTGTACCAACAAGCAGCAAATTGAATGTCATATGCAAAATACCCTGCAAGGACTGCAACCATCACTACATTGGGCAGACAGGCAGAAAATGAGCCACCAGGATACACGAGCGCTAACTAGCCACCAAAAGACGTGACCAGATATCACTAGTATCGTTACACACAGCCAAAGAAGGACACAACTTCCACTGGGACATCACATCCATCCTGGAATTCCTAGAGGCCTGGCATTCAAACCAGACCTCCATCAATAAATTAATCGATTTGGACCCCATTTACCAACCTCTCAGAAAAAGAACCGGAAATGATATCGTCTACTGTAACAGACTGTGGAAGAAAATCCGCTTCCCTGTCCACCCACAGCATAGCCATGAAGAACATAAGGAACCATGTCTGCCTAAGCCACAACAGAAACTACCCAGAGTGCCTCAGCATTGACCACATCGGCTAACTAAGACACTTGGCAGCAAACAGGAGATGACTCGAGCCACCTCCAGACTGGGGAATAAACTTCCCAAGACAGCCTGACAATAGATTTCCTAACACTCAGTAAGCGCAACTGCTGCCGAAGCCTTAAGGGCAGCCTTGCTCCTCTCACATACAGGAACTCCATAAAGGATGCTCAGACTGAAAGGCACCAAGATACCTTGCTACAATGGAAACCCATTGAAACATTAGCAGCTAATCTCAGAGGGTTGAAATCTCCTAACTCAATCTCAGACTGATTGCTGCTATCAGACAGCTGATTGCCCTCCCATTGATTATGTTTTACTCTTGATTGTGCTGTAATTCAAACTATATTACTATACCCCTATAAAACTGCCTATGGCCTCTGCTTGAGGAATAGAACCCTTGATCTACCTGTACAGACTGTTGGTTCTGTGTCAGCCTAGTCAATTTCTCTTCCAGCCATTTCGCTTATAATAAACAGCTTGTCAATTTCACCTGATTCACGCTTGTGTGGTCTCTGTTCAATTGGGTAATTTCTTAGACACAGACCAAGACACACACACAAAGCTGGACAAAACACCAGTGCTTCAATGGGGCTCACTGATGATGTTATCTAGCATGGTGATGAAATGTCTGAAAACAAACCTACCAGCTCAGCGAGCAAACTTACAGCATGAACAATATTCCAAGTGCAGTCCTGTACAACTGCAACAAACCTTCCCAACTTCTATACTCAGTGCCCTGACTGATGAAGACCAGTGTGCCAAAAGCCTCCTTCATTGCCTTGTCTATCTGTGACTCTACTTGTAGAGAATTGTGCACCTGAACCCCAAGGTCCCTCTGTTCCACAGCATTCCTTGAGACCCGACCATTCACTATGAAACTTGATTTGACTTTCCAAAATGCAAGATCTCACACTTCTTTGTCTTAAACTCCATTTTCCATTTCTTGGTCTACTTCCCCAACTGATCAAGCACCTGTTGCAATTTCTGATAACCTTCCTCACTGTCCATGATACCTCCTGTTTTCACGTCATAGCAAACTTACTAATCTTGCCTTGTAAGTTCTCATTCAAACCATGGATATCAAACAGCAATGGGGTCCAGCACTGACCTCTGAGGCACACTACTACTCGCAGGCCTCCAATCTGACAAGCATCCTTCCACTATTACCCTTTGTTTCTTACAATCAAGCCAATTGTGTATCCAGTTTTCCATTGTTCCCACTGGATTCTATGTGATCTAACCTTGCAGAGCAGCATGTGGAACCTTATCAAAGGCCTTACTGAAATTCATACAGACCCCGTCTACTGCCCCTGCCCTTGTCAACCTTCCTGGTCATTTCATCAAAGAGCACTAACAAATTTGAGGTTTGTTGAAAATTAACACATTATTGAAGAAGCCTTGTACTCATCAGGACAATTCCTAAGAATACTAATATAAGGGGAAACTAATATTTATACACCAACAGGAGAGTGCTGATTCATTTGCAGCTGGACTCTGCTGCAAATGAATCAGCTTTGACAAAATGTCTTTTTGTTAGCAATATTCGAAGCTTTTCATTTTGCCTTCATCTTGCTAACTATTTAATTCCGTGATCAATGGCTAGCAACTCATTTGATAGGAAGAAGATATTTCTCCCACTTACTTCAAAACTTTGCACATAATTAAACATGTCAGTTAAATTTACCCATAATTTTCTCTATTCTAAGCAGAATAATCTCATCCTCTCACATTTCTCTACATAATTGTAGTCCATTGTCCGTGGGCATGACATCCTTTCCTAACTGTGATGCAACACTCCTGCTGGTGTCGAACCAGTGATTTGCAAAGGAATGCCATGACTTCCTTCATTTTGTATTAGATCTGCCATTTTATAAAAGCAAGTACCCAAGCACTTTTCCCCTATATCAAATTGTTTTCCCACTTTGTGTGCCCACATTAGCACTGGCAACCATACCCCTCTGTCCTGTTCTTCCCAAAATGCACTACATCACAATTCTCTGAACTACATTTCATCAACTATGCATCTGCAAATTTTGTCACCCTCTTATAATTTTTGTGATCCACACATTGTGCTCTCTTCACCCAAGTCTGGAAAATCTATTTGTACCAAAAGAAGAGTGGTTCCAATATCAGTCCCTGGAAGTTCCCACTACATTATTCTTGCTCTTCAGAAAAGTTTTTCTGAACTCGGCTTTTGTTGTAGGGACATCCCAGGGGTTCAATATTGTACGATCACCTCAGTAAAGTTTGAAGTCTGAATATCACTCTCAAGCATTCCATCTAATTATTGTTTGAACATTTTGCATAGATTATGCTATACATCCGCAAATATTAACTCCTTGGTCCAGATTAGTGATCACACTTTTCTATCAATGTTTATAATCCTTCTTTCTGTCAGCCATCACAATATAGTTTATATTTTAGCTTCTAAGTGACTCTCTGTGGATCAACTTTCTAAAGTCTCTCCCAACTCCATTGCTGTCTCATATATGAAAAAAAAACTTACATTCATCAACTGATCTTTCAGTGACACACTAAAATTTATAAGATATTGTACATTTATTTTCAGTTATACTGCAGCACATACTGATATAGAGCTGGAGAAAGATGAAGAACAGGACAGCAGTTTGGTGCAAATTCTTAATTTCTCCCCTGCTCTGGAACCAGGACCAGAGTCTGGGGCTATGCAGTACTTGATATCGCCAGAAGTAGATCAGAATGAGATGCATGCCCTTCTGGAAGAAGTAGACAGACTACATGGTGGAAGCAAAGAGGAACAAGAACAAGGATTTAAAGTCCTTTTAGACAATAAAAATAAGGTAAAACAGTGTAAAATTTTGTTACACAATTAACAACTGAAGCAGCTTTTTTTTTGGCAATGATGTGGAGCAATGGGAAGAAACGGTGTACTGGAACAATTTCTTTAGACTTCATAACTTTAGCCCCAATTGTAATTCAGTGACACTCAAACATATTGTTTAGTTACCAAATAAGTAATCTGAAGCCTATGCTAATATTTTGAAGACACAAGTTCAAATCTGATTGTGGCTGTTTGGGAATACAAGCCTGGCATCTGGAATGAATTATGAAACAGCTGGTCTATTTTAAAAACCCATAACTAATGTTCCTGAAGGAAGGAAAACTGCTGTTCTTACCCAGTTTGACCCCCTCAAATTTCCAAGTGAGCCATTTAGTTGTATTGAACAAGGCAACTTGCCATTGTCCACTCGAGAAATTAGGGATGGGCTGGCAATATCCACATCCTAAGATTAAAATAATTAAATATTAATGGAAATTATACTTAATAACCCTTAATAGAAATTGAGTGTGCTACTACTGGCAAGCTCCCTTCCAAACCATAGGCATCCAGTAATTAAAGAAGGCATCTCACCATGACCACCTTCTCAAGGGCAATTAGGGATGGACAATAAATGGACCTAGCCAAATTACCTATTGCTCTTGCATTATTTAAAAGCATTTTTAAAATTAGCCTAAAATTTATAAATGGATAAATGTGGAATGCTGAACAGCATTGGAATAGTCAAGTACAGAGGTGACAGGGGTGTGGATGAAGAAATAGCAGCAGGTGGACTGAACCAAGATAAGACCAGAAGAAATAGAAACAGAAGTAGACCATTCAGCCCTTTGAGCCTGCTCTGCCATTTGACAGAATCATGTCTAATCCAACATTCCTCACATCTAATTTCTTGACCTTTCCCCAGAAACCCTTGATTCCTCTACCCATGAAGAATCTATCTATCTCAGCTTTAAATATATACAAGGACTCTGCTACTACAATTGCCTGTGGAAAGGAGTTCCAAAGACTCTCAACCCTGATAGAAGAAATTCCTCTTCATCTCAGTCTTAGATTGGTGCCCCTTTACTCTGAGACTATGCCCTCTGTTCCTAGATTCTCCCGGAAATATCCTTCCAGTATTTAACCTGTCAAGCCTCTGAAGAATCTTACATGTTTCAGTTAGATCACTTCTCATTCTTCTAAATTTCAATGAGTCCCAGTGTGTTCCACCGTTGCTCATTAGGCAAACCCTCCATATTGAGAATCATCTAAGTGAACCTCTGAACTTGCTCAATTTAATAATATGTTATAGGGATGGGAATAGATGGCTCTGATGGTATGGATATGTGGCCTGAACATCACGCTGGGACCAAATATGATATTAAATATGCAAACAATTAGGTTTAGCCAAGGGAGAGAAATGAAGTTACTGGTGATGGACTAAAGTTTGAAAAGTGGCCAAAGTCTATTGACTGGATTTTTGCAGAGTTAGGAAACTCCACAGATTTCTAAAAAATGTAGGCAAGACCTATTTCCAGAGGTTGATAGTGTTTTCTGAGAACCCCACTCTAAGAAAACAGTCTATAGCTATCAGTGAGAGTTAAAATGAAACTCTATGCTGGACTGCTTTGACTGACAGATATAGTTTAGAAAAGTCATTTTGTTTTGCAGCTTCAGTAGTGATTTTCTTTAATGCTACCCCAAGAACTACCATTATGTTGTTATGAATAGCTGGCCGAGTTCCAAAATATACAATTTCTCTGGTGGGGTGTTTCCAGTTTGACAACTTAAAGAAGCTGTTAAATGATGTTTTTGAAGTGAGGTTTTGTTTGAAATTTATATTTATAAGGGATTAACTGCTTGAAATTTAAAGACTTTGAATGGATTTAATCTGAGAGATTTTCAGTATTAATGTGTAAAACTGACAACTGTATTTAATCATTCAAAGTTGTAAAAATATTTCCACATGATTCTTAAGGTCTTCGCATGGTAGACACTGGAAATTAGCTATGGAGATGACAGAGAAGGTGTGAAAGGCCTTAGGGAACTGATGGGAGGCATGAATTGACATGGAGAGTATGAGGTGTGGTTGGGGCCATCAGGTTATGAGATACTTTTGGGTTTTGTGATGGGGTGTGAGATGTGAGTGTTACATGACCGAACACCTAAAACACTTTGGATGAAGTCCCAGGGAATCAAGTGGGCCTTCAAGACGATGGCAGAGTAGGACTCCTGAGCCGTGCCTTGTCTACTCTGATCACTTTTTTTTCTTGTCCTTTCCTTAACTTACCTGAGCTTGGATGGGGTCAGCGGTAGTAAGGGATCCCAATGTGAACTTGAGTGAGCTCAGTGTGGACCTCAGGGTGGCTGTGAGTGAGCCCCTCCTTATTTCCCTGGAATGGACAATGGGACCTGGCATTGGAATCGGCGGAGATGATATTGTCAAGTTAGGCCCAGTGGCGAAAGATGGTGTCTGAGGATCAGCGACTTCATCTTTGGTTCGGTCTTTTCTTTTTATTCTCTCATGGGATATGGGTGTCACTGGCGAGGCCAGCATTTATTGCCCATCACTAAGGGAGCATTAAGAGTCAACCACATTGCTGTGGGTCTGGAGTCACATGTAGACCAGATCAGATAATGGTGACAGATTTCCTTCCCTAAAGGACATTAGTGAACCAGATTGCTTTATCCTGACGATTGACAATGGTTTCACGGTCATCCTTAGACTCTTAATTCCAGATTTGTATTGAATTTAAATTCCACCATCTGCCATGTCAGAATTTGAACACAGGACCCCAGAACATTAGCTGGGTTTCTGGATTAATAGTCAGATAATAATACCACGAGGCTATTGCCTTTCCTCTGATGCTGGTGGCAGCAAAACAGAGGTCGAAGTGCATCATGGCCACATTCAGGTGAGCCCAGCAGTGAGAGATGTGACTCTGACACTGGTGGGTGCAACACAAGTTGTGGCAGGTGGTGGTGTAAGAGAATCAGCCGAAAGATGGCACCTGAAGAGTGGCGACTTCGATGTTGGTTGGGTCCGTTGTAGACAGCAGTGAGATATTGGAGAAGGGATGGTGACGTGGGTGTCATTGATAATGAGCTAGCTCAAGACTGATGGACTTTGGACTATACCTTTCTTCTTTTTTCTTATTTTTAAACTATTCAAAATGGTGCCAGATTGTGGCAATTGTGGAAATTTTCACTGTATTTTACAGTTTTTCTTGCTGTGAAAATATATGTGATGATAAAATCATTCATTCATTCATTCCAACCCATCCCACCGTGACACTTGCTGGCCCATAGTCACTATACTCTGCTTCTTGGCTCAGTGGGTACAACCACATTTCTTTATTTCATGACTGGTATCACCACCATCAATTTAAGAGCTTTTTTATTCTTAATTCAGAAATTTTAAAAGTCAGGTTATGTTTTAGTAGTCTCTTGTTTTTTACATTGCAAAGTTTTTTTTTTGAAAAGCCAAACAGTTTCTTTTTAAAATAAGCAGTTGTGATTTTGTTCCGGAGAGTCTGGTTAGCTCTGGAGAACATCTATTTTTTTCCTTCACTTATTGAAGGGGAATAATTTTTATTCATTTAATCAGTTAAGTGGTTGATTTTATTTGTTTTATATGTTCAATATATATATTTTTAACTTTTTTCCATTTTAACATTTTCGGTAGGTTATAAAAGATAGTTTGTTTTATATATGAGATGTAATTGAAACTTTTTTTAGGCTTAATGTTATTAAGGCCATAAGATACAGATGCGATGGCTAGTAGATTTAGAAACGTTATTATATAGCAGGCTCAGTCAGATAGATGGGTAATTGTCAAGAAAGGGAAAAAGGTAGCTCAGAAGTCTCTGGTGGCTATTCCTCTATCAAATAAATATTCAGTTTTTGAAACTGTTGAAGGGGATAGTATCTCTGAGGAAAATGGAAGGGCCAATCAGTTATTGAACACTTGGACTGATTCTTATGTTCAGCAGCGTTTGACAAGATTTAATAAAATTACTGTTATGGGGACTGTCCTGTCAGGAGCATAGGCAGGAGATTCTGTGGCAGTGAGTGTAAATTTAGGATGATTTGTTGCTTTCCTGGTGCTAGGATTAAGGAGGTCTCTAAATGTTTCAAGCATATTGTTAAATGTGAGATTAAGAAGCCAGAAATTATTGTACATGTTGGTAGGAATGACATTATTAGGGAAAAGATTAAATCAGTACAGAGCTAATTTAAGAGGTTAGGTAGAAGATTAAAAAATAAAATCTTAGAAATAGCCATTTCTGGTTTACTCCCAATGCTAAATTCAAACGAGGGAAAGAACAAAAGGTTAAAGGAGATAAATCAATGCTTGAACAGCTGGTGTATTGTTCAGGAATTCAGGTTTTTGGACAATTGGAATGTCTTATGGGATAGAAAAAAGTTTGGTTCAAAGGATGGGTCGAACCACAGCTG
The DNA here is from genome assembly GCF_047496795.1 of Chiloscyllium punctatum. Taxonomy (NCBI): domain Eukaryota; kingdom Metazoa; phylum Chordata; class Chondrichthyes; order Orectolobiformes; family Hemiscylliidae; genus Chiloscyllium; species Chiloscyllium punctatum. The sequence continues at coordinate 62,063,009 of NC_092767.1, read as the reverse complement.
GAAAGGGATCAATATTTTAGCAGGGAGATTTGCTCATTCTATTAAGCAAGATGTTATACTGATTGAGAAGATGAGTGGAGGAATTCTAAGTAGTAGCATAAGTGGAAGGATTGATGGGGAAGATTCTGAATTTGAGGAGATCATGTAGATTAGAAAAGAAAGACGAGCTAGTCAAAGCGTGTAGTGACTCTGAAGAACTGAATTGCGTTTATTTCAATGCAAGGGGACTTACAGGTAAGGCTGATGAACTCAGAGCTTGCTTAAGATCATGATATTGGGACTTCATAGCTATTAAGAAACTTAACTGAGAGATCGGCAAGACTGGCAGCTCTGTAGTCTGGGTTTTAAATGCTATAGGATGATAGAAAAGGAGACAAGAAAATGGGGGGCGGTGTAGTGAACTATGGCGTTTTGATTAAGGATTACATTACTGCTGTAACTATGGAAGATATTTCTGAAAAATCTTCCAATGAAAATATGTGAGTAGCAATGAGAAATAAGAAAGGAAAGATCACTTTAGGACTGTACTGTAGGACCCCAATAGAGAAGTTGAGAACAAATATGTAGGGAGATCTCAAATATATGTAAGCATAATAAGGTTGTAATAATGGGGGATTTTAATTTTCCAAACATTGACTGTGACTACCATAGTATTAAAGGTTTGGATGGTGAAGAATTTGTCAAATGTGTTCAAGGAAATTTTCTTTATCAATCTGTGGATGCTCTTACGAGAGAAGGAGCAAAACTCGACCTTCTTTGGGTAATAAAGCAAGGCAGTGGGGAATACTTTGGGTGCAGTGATCAAAATTCTATTAGTTTCAAAATGGTTATGAAAAAGAATAAGCTTTCCATAAAAGTTAAAGTTTTCAATTGGAGTAGGGCAAGTTTTATTGGTATGAGACAGGAACTTTCAAAAGTTGTTGGGAGTAGACTGTTCTCAGGTAAAGGGATGTGGGAGGTGTTCAAGAGCGTGATGTTCAGAAGCATTTTGTTCCTATTAGAGTGAAGGGTAAGGCTGGTAAGATTTAGGAACAATGGATGAATGAAGATTCTAGAGGTTCTAGTCAAGAATAAAAAAGAATCGTATTTTAGATATAGACAACTTGGTTCAATTGAATCTCTTAATCAATATAAAAAGTGTAGGGGCATTCTTAAGAGAGAAATCAGGACGGCAAAGAGGGGATATGAGATATCATTGACAGATAAGGTGAAGGATAATCCAAAGATATTCTACAAATATATTAAGAGCAAGAGGGTAACGAGAGAGAGGATAAGGCCTTTTAAAGATCAAGGAGGTAATCTTTGTGTTGAATCCCAGGACTTGGCAGAGATACTAAATGAATATTTTGCATCAGTTTTTACTGTGGAGAAAGAAATTAAGTCTAGAGAATGCAGAGAAATAAACTTTGATGCTTTAAAAATAGTTACAGAAAAGAAGGTTGGGGAGGTCTTAGAGAATATAAATGTGGATAGATCTCCAGGACCTGATCTAATGTATCACAGAACATTGTGGGAAGTAGCAATTTGTCCTGAGGCTGAGATGATTTACTTTACAACAACCACAAGCATCATCATTTTTGTGCTAAGCATGACTCCAGCAAGTGAAGCATTTTATCTTGATTCCCATTGACTTAGTTTTGCTGGGGCTCCTTGATGATACTGTTAGTCAAAGCTGCCTTTGTGTCAAGGATTGTCATTTGCACCTCACCACAAATTCAGTTCTCTCTTCCCTGTTTGGACCAAACCTGTATTAAGATCAGAAGCCAAACGGAACAATGGTGAACAGGTTATTATTGTGTAAGTGTTACTTGATAGCACTATTGAGACTAGATTAATGGAATGGTACTTGGCTGGTTTGGAGTTGTCTTGCTTTTTGTGGATAGAATGTGCCTGGCGACTTGCCACATGTTGGGTAGAAGCCAGTGTTTAAATTGAACTTGAGCAGCTTGACTAAGTGTACAGGTCGTTCTTTTATAAAGTGATGGTTGCGTTCTTGTGCAACCCCGTGTTATAGAAAAAGCATGCTTTAGAAACAGTGCTTACAGTGCTGGTGATGTAATCACTTTCCAGCCAACACTTGTATTAAAAGCTCACACTTCAGAAACAGTGTCCCCAATTCGTCAATCACGTTACAGCGAAGTCGCGTTAATGAAATGTGCGTTATGGCAGAACGATCTGTAATACCAATTTTAGAGTGCAAGTCCTCAGTACTATTGTCAGGCCTTAGCCTTTGCTGTATCCAGAGACTTCAGCTGTTCCTGATATCGTGGATTGAATGCAATTGGCTTAAGACTGGTAATAGTGATACCAGGGAACTCAGGAGGTTGTATTGAATTATCCACTTAATGCTTTTGGCTGAAGTTAAGTTACAAATACTTCAACCATGTCTTCGTCATTTTCAGAATCCTTAAATGTTTTCTGTGGTCACGAATTCTATATTCTCACTTTAACTGTTCAGGGATGTGGGTGGGGGTGGGGGAGATGTGGCAGGAACAGCAAAGACCTCAAGATATGTCTAAAAATCATAAAGGTGGTAACACAAACTAAGAAGATTGACAGCTTTTTTCAGCTAGATTGCATTAACATGGATAAAATCTTTTTAAAAATTGTCAAGAGAAGTAAGAACTGTTTTTGTATTGTAGGAATAAAAGAATAGCCAGTATGTTGCATGTTATTTGTTCAATTTATTAATTGTATATAAACATTGTCATGCTATGAATAAACTGCTTGAGTGGTGTTGATATTGTCTCTGGATTGGGAAACACATTTTTAGACTAGCAACCATTATTGTTTCTAAATTATTCTCAATGTTTTACTAGCTATTTTTTAATCATGAGGTTCATTAGGCTAAAATATCGCCCTGATTCTCCATATTTCAAGTCAATTGTTTTAAAGATTGTCATCATTGGTTTCAAATTTTATATCTGCCATGGTGGGATTCAAACTTGTGTCCTCAGAATATTACCCTGGGGATCCAGATTAATTGTCTAGTGACATTACCACTATATAATCACCTTGCATAATATCAAACTATATGTAACAAATGCATCTCAGTAATAGTGTGAAATGATTATTGGGTCTTGGTACAGCACTAGCGTTTTGTTTCGAAATGATACAATGGGGCTGAACTTCAGGTTATTAGAATTAACAATAAGAAAATGCTAGAAATGAAAACAGATCATCATATCTGAAAGAAGGGGATAGGGTAATAATTTAGTTGGGCCCCATTCATCCAATGATGCCAAATGCTAGCCTGTTTTATTTTCAGATACTGTCTGCCATCCTGTGCACATCGAGCATTTTCTGTTCTTGTTTCAGATTTATAGCAATCGCAATTGTTTCACGGCATTTAGGCATGTTTAGCAAGTCAAGTAGGATGCCGGATAACTCATACCCGACAGAGACTGAAGGGTTCACATTCCACTTGTATTGTGTTTTAGAGTGTACAGTACCTGATATAGAGGTGTCTTTCACATGAAAGGTCAACAGTGACAACTTAATTGCTGCACACTTATTGAGAGAGAATTTACCATCATACACACTTAGATGTTCACAGGACATAAAGAGACATTTAGTCCATCATATTTGCCCCAGTCAACAAGATCTGGCTATACTAGTCCTATTTACTAGTTCTTGGTGTGGACTTGTTGGGCCGAAGGGTCTGTTTCCACACTATATGTAATCTAATCTAATACTGAAGGAACAATGATATATTGCCAAATCAGGATGGCATGCAGCTTGGAAGAGGAGCTTTCAATTGGCGATGTACCCCTGTATCTGCTGGTAGTGGTCGTGGGTTTGGTATGCGCTATCAAAGAAGAATATCTCAGTGCATCTTAGAGATGGTACATACTGCTGCTGCTGAGCATCAGTGGTGGATGGAGGGAATGAATGTTTGTGGATATTGTCTAAATCAAACAGCTTCTTTGTCCTGAATTGTGTCAAGCTTCTCGAGTGTTGTGGGAGTCACACTCATTTAGGCAACTGGGGAGTATTCTGTCATACTCTGACTTGTACCTTGTAAATGGACAGACTTTGTGGAGTCAGGAGGTAAGTTATTTGCTGCAGGATTCTAGCATTTAACCTGCTGTTTTAACCACAGTCTTTATATGGCTAGAATAGATCAGTTTTTGGTCAATGGTAATCCCCAGGATTGATAGTGATGGCAATGCCATTGAATGTCAAGAATTGATGTTTTCTCGATTGAGTTCCATTTGCCACTCTCAGCTCTGTTGAACCGACCAGTTTGGTAGTATTTTCCTGTAATCTGTGGCTATTCTCAACATTGTTTGCTAGGAGAAAGTGAGGATTACAGATGCTGGAGATCAGAGTCAAAACGTGTGGTGCTGGAAACAAAACGCCGACTCTCCTGCTCCTCGGATGTTGCCGGACCTGTTGTGTTTTTTCAGCACCACGCTGTTTGCCACCCGCTCAACTTTTGGATCATCTGCAAACTTCTTGATTATATCCTGTACATTTAAATCCAGATCATTAATGTACCCAACAAACAGCAAGGGACCCATCACCGAACTCTACAGAACCCCACAAACAGATTCCAGTCACAAAATATCCCTCTACCATCACCCTCGGCCTTTCAGCCAATTTTGGATTCTGTGTGCCACTTTGCCTTGGATCCCATAGGCTCTTAATTTCTTGACCAGTCTGCCATGAGGGACCTAGCCAATATCTTACTGAATTCCATGTAGATCACGCCAAATGCTTCAGCAACACTCCTGGGTACCACTTCAAAAAATTTAATCATATTTGTCAAACACAACCTTCTTTTGACAAATCCATGCTGACTATGCCTGATCAATCTATGCCTTTCCAAGTGCAGATGTAATCTGTCCCTCATTTCTTTCTAATAACATCCCCACCACTGAGGTCAGGCTGTCTGGTCTGTCCCTTTCTTTTTTTAAATAAAAGGACAATGTTACCAGCCCCTCAGTTCTTTGGCACCTCAACTATGGCTAGAAATGATTTGAAAATTACTTTTGGGCCCCTTGATATCTCCTTCTCCAACAAATTGGGATGCATCTCATCCAGGCTTCTGGATTTATCCAATTTTGCTAAATCTCTAATACCTCTTGTCTGTATAATTTCTTCTAACATTTCACAGTCCTCCACCCTGATGTCTATACCTGCATTGTCCTTTTAGTCCTTGAATACCTCCCACTGCTCTGACATTCTTGTAGGTGCTCCTAGTCCTCCTTAGGAACTTGTATCATAACTTAATAAAATTGGCCTTTCTCTAATTTCATAATCTTCAACTACTTGGGGCCATATCCAAGTATTAGGTCCAGAACTGTCCCCTCCATTACTGGTTAATAAGGTTCTCCTGGATGCAGTGTAAGAACATTGCTCCCTCCCTACTTTGCATACCAAAACAATCCCAGTTAATATTTGAATAGTTAATATCTCTATTCGTGCTTTGATTAATACTATAGTGCTACTATTATGACGCTATTCTGAAATGAGATAACACATCTGATCCTCTACCTCTTCCTGATTGTTTGGGGCCTGTTGTACATCCCCAACAATTTGTTTCCCCTTTTGTGCTTTTCTTCTTCTAATGATGTGCCTTTATTGGAAGATCTTCCAAGATATTATCCCTCCTCGCTGCTATAATTGATTCCTTGATCAATGTTGCGACAAGACCCTTTCTGTTCTATGCTCCTCTTGATGTTGTCTGAATACCCTATGACCAGGATTATTGAGCTTCCAATCCTACCTATCTTTCAGCTTAGTTTTAGGCATAGTTGGAGTGAGAGGGATCAAAGGGTATGGGGTGAAAGTGGGAACAAGGTATGGAGTTGGATGTTCAGCCATGACAATATTGAATGGTGGATGAGGCTCAAATGGCCCATTCTGTTATTATTTTCTATGTTGCTTTGTTACTCTTATCAACACTTTTATTACCATGTCAAAAAACTCCAGGAAGTTAGTACAATGTAATTTCCCATTTTGCAATCTGTGCTGACTGTTCCTTATGAACTCACCTTTTTCCAGGTTATTACTAATTCTGTTCTGAATAATTTTGTCCAGCTGTTTACCCATCACAAAAGTTAAATTTACTGGTCTGTGATTTCTGGAATTATCTTTCTTGAGTGAGACCGTAATGTTTGCAATTCTCCTGTCTTCTGGCACCTGCCCCACGTCCAGGGAAGAGTGAAGAATTATGGGCAGTGTGTGTGCAATATCTACTCTCTCTTTTTTTCTAAATCTTCCCACGTATCTCATCTGGTCCTAGAACCTTGTCAACTTAGATGCCAACAAACTATGCAATTGTTCTTTCTTATTTATTTTGAACCCTCCTAGTTACAGAATTACCTCCTTTGTCGCTGTGGCCTGGACAGCATCCTTCTGTTTTGTAAAGACACATGTAATTAACGTTCAGCAGCACCCCGGCCTCCAGGCATTTGGCACTTTTGCCTTCATTGCTCAGTCTTTTGAGTATAGGATTTGGGAAATCATGTTGAGATTGTACAGGATATTGATGAGGCCTCTTCTGGAATACTGTTTCTAGTTCTGGTTGCCAAGTTATAGAAAGGATATTATTAAACTGGAGAGGGTTCAGAAGAGATTTGCCAGGATGTTGCCTGGTGTGGAAGGATTGATTTATAAAGAAAGGCTGGGACTTATTTTCACTGGAGAGTAGGAGGTTGAGAGGTGACCTGATAGAATATTTTTTGTGATTCATTCATTAGGTGAGGGTGTTGCTGACAGGGTCAGCATTTATTGCCCATCCCTATTTGCCCAGAGGACAGTTAAGTGACAAAATCAGGAGAGATACAGATGGAGTTAATAGTAGTTGCCTTTTCCCTAGGATGGTGGATTTCACGACTGTGTGGCACATTTTTAGGGTGAGAGGAGAGAGATTTAAAAAAGATGAGAGGCAATTTTTTTTACACAGGGTGGTTTGTGTGTGGATTGAACTTCCTGAGGAAGTGGTGGATGTGGGTACAATTACATCGTATAAAGGAATTTGGATAAATACATGGGTAGGAAAGGTTTGGAGGGATATGTGCCAGGAACAGGCAAGTGGGACTAGTTTAGTTTGAGAGTATGTTCAGCATGAACTGGTTGGACTGAAGGGTCTGGTTCCGTGCTGTATGACTTTATGTGTATCCTCTATTTGGTGACTGACTGGCTTACTCCTTCTTTAGCCCCCCTCTTATTTTTTATATGCCTACAGATGACTTTGGAATTACTCTTCATGTTCGATATTTCCATCTTGTTTATCTTTGGGTTTTTTTATTTTCCACATTCCCCTAAACCTTCAGTATTCCTGTTGATTCTCTATTTAGTTTCTGCCTTACTCTTGTCATAAGCAAACTTTTTTTAATGTTAATTTTTACCTCCTTTGTCGTCCAGGGAACTCGTGATTTGTTTATCTTAGCTTTTCTGTTACAGGACATATATCTTGACTTTATCCAACCAGTCTGCTCTTTGAAGGTGGCGCATTATTCAGTTATTGCTTTTCCCACCAACCCTTTATTCTAATTGATCCTGCTCAACTCTGTTCCTGTCTCATTTAAGTCGGCCATCCGCCAATTGATTTTTGTTACTTTGGATTTTTGCATGTCATTTTCCAACACCATTCTCAGCCTTATATAGTGAACTATGTTTCCTAAGTGATCAATTGACATTTGATCCACTTGGCCATTCTCATTTTTAAGGGCCAGGTCCAACCTGGCAGTGGTATAATAAAAATGTCACTTGTCTTGTAGCCTAGGGTAATGCTTTGAAGACATGGGTTCAAATCCCACCACAGCAACTGATGGAGTATGTAATCAGGGATTGGAGGTCAGTCTCAGTAATGGTCACCAGAATAATTATTCGGGCGCCAGAGTGGTTCAGTGGTTAGTATTGCTGCCTCACAGTGCCAAGGATCCAGGTTTGATTCCACCCTCGGACGACCGCTTATGTGGAGTTTGCACATTCTCCCTGTGCCTTGATAGGTTTCCTCTGGGTGCTCCAGTTTCCTCTTGCAGTCGAAGGATGTGCAGGTGAGGTGGATTGGCCATGGGAAATGCAGGGTTACAGGAATAGAGTAGGGGGGTGGGTTGGGTGTGATGCTTTTTTGGAGGGTCAGTGTGGACTCGATGGGCTGAATGGCCTGCTTCTACACTATAGGGACTCTATGTGAGTCCTTATTCCCCAAACTGCAACACAGTGGGGAACTATTACAAAAATTGCTGAGGACTGTAAGACCATAAGATACAGAAGCAGAATTAGGCCATATGGCTGATCATGTCTGCTGCACCATTTGATATGTGGTAGATATATTTTTCAATTCCATTCTCCTGGCTTATCCCATAACCCTTGATCCACTTACGAATCAAGATCCTATCTCTGTCTTAAAAACACTCAATGACTTGGCCTCCAAAGCATTTTGCAGCAATGAGTTCCTCAGATTAACTATCCTCTGGCTGAAAAAAATTCCTCTCATCTCAGTTCTAAAGGGTTGTCCCTTCACTCTGAGGCTGTACCCTTGGGTCCTAGTCTCTTCTACTAGTGGCAACATCTTACTGATGTCCACTCTTTCAAGGCCATTTCAGTATTCTGTAAGTTTCAATTAAATTTTTCCTCAGCCTTCTAAACTCCCAGAGAGTGCAGACCCAAAGTCATTAACTGCTCCTCATATGAAAAGCTTTTCATTCCTGGGAACATTCTTGTTACTCTCCTCTAGAACCCCTCCAATGCCAATCCAGCCTTCCTTGGATATGGGGCCCAAAACTGCTCTCAATATTCCAAATGGAGTCTGACCAGAGCCTTACACAGCCTCAGCAGTACATCTCTACTCTTGTATTCTAGCCTTCTTGAAATGCATTTGTCTTCCTAACTGCCAAATGAATCTGCATGACTACCTTAAGAGAATCTTGAACTCGGAGTCCCAAGTCTCTTTGTGCTTCAGATTTCCAAAGCCTTTCCCCATTTGAAAAATAGACTATGCCTCAATTCTTTCTGTGAAAGTGCAGAACCCCACACTTACCCATATTGTATTCTATCTGTCTTTCTTTGTCCGTTCACCTAGCCGGTCCCAGTCCTCCTTTAGCTTCCCTGCTTTCTCAACACTACCTGTCCCTCCACTATCTTTTATGTTGTCTGCAAACTTAACAATAATGCCCTCAGTTCCTTTGTCCAGATTATTAATGTATAATCGGGCAGCATGGTGGCTGAATGGTTAGCACTGCTGACTCACAGTGCCAGTGACCCGCGTTCGATACCGTTCTCAAGTGTCTATTTATGTGGAGTTATGTGCTTCAGTTTCCTCCGACAGTCCAAAAATGTGCAGGTTAGGCAGATTGGCTATGCTAAATTGCCCATAGTATCCAGGGATGTGCAGGCTAGTTGAGCTTAGCCAAAGGAAATACAGGATTACAGGGATAGGGTATTGGGTAGAGTTTGGTGGGCCAAATGGCCTGCTTCCACATTGTAGGTATTCTATGTGAATAGTTGTAATCCCAACACAAGATACAATGGAAGTTGAAGAAGAGAGGGCAGAACCCATTGCCCAAGAAGTGTATCCTCTGTACCTGAAGGCTCGTATATCCTGGATTGTCCTGCTGAATCACCTGAGGAGACGTGAATCGTGAAACCTGGTAGATGTCAATTGCATTTCAAGAGACTGACAATAATGATAAAATGAAAGATCCCACAAAACCATTTCAAAGACGAGATGATGAATTCTCCCTGATGTATATTTAACCCTCAATCAATCTTACTTAAAAGACAAGTTATCTGATCTGTTATATTGGCATTTGCAAGTTTTTGATATGTGAAAGATGGATGTTCTATTTTCTACATTGCAAGACTTTAAAAAATTATCTTGATTGTAATGAGCTTGAAGAATTGTCTTGATATTGTGAAAGGCATAATATTAAATGCCTTATGGATGTTAGTTAGCTTGCTCAGGTGGAAGGTTTGTTTTCAGATGTTTCATCACCATGACTAAGTAATATCATCAGTGTGAGTCTCTGGTGACATGCTGTTAATATTGCCCGCCTCTATTTATTTGTCTTGGTTTCTTTTGGTGGGTGATGTTATTTCCTGTTTTTTTCAAGGAAAAGTAGATGGGATTTAAATCGATGTGTATATTGATGGAGTTCCAATTAGAATGCCAGGCCTCTAGGAATTCTTGTGCGTGTCTTTGTTTTGCTTGTCTTAGGACATGTGTTTTGCCCAGTGAAAGTTGTGTCCTTCTTTGTCTGTAAGTATGGAAACTAGTGATAATAGGTTGTGCCTTTTGGTATCTAGTTGGTGTTCATGTATCCTGGTGGCAAGTTTCCTGCTTGTTTGTCTGATGTCGTGTTTTTTACAGTTCTTGCGTGGTATTTTGTAAATGATGTTAGTTTTGCTGTTGGTATGTATTAGATCCTTTAGGTTCATTAGTTGCTGTTTAAGTGTATTGGTAGGTTTGTGGTTACCATGATGCCAAGGGGTCTGAGTAGTCTGGAAGTCATTTCTGAGATGTCATTGATGTAAAGTAATGTGGCTATAGTTTTTGATTGAGTTGTGTCTGCTTGTTTGGGTTTGTTTCTGAAGAATTGGTGGATTGTATTTGTTGGGTACCCATTTTTCTTGAAAACGTATAGTTATTTTTCTTCTGTTTTAATTCTTGGATGCTGCAGTGCGATGTATCTCGTTGAAATAATGTCTTGTTGCAGCTCCGTTTATAGGTGTTCAGATGATTGCTTCTGAAGTTAAGTATTTGGTCTGTGTTTGTTGTTTCTCTGTCGACACTGGTTTGAAGCACTTCAGTAACTGTATGTTCAACTGTCATGTCTAGGAATGGGAGTCTGTTGTTGTTCTCCTCTTTTGTGAATATTATGCCTGTCAGGATATTGTTGATGGTGTTGTATATTTCCTCTAATTTGTTCCAAAGGTGTCATCCACGTAGCCAACCTAAAGTTTGCGTGGGATAGATGGGAGGGCTGCTTATTCTAGTCTCTGCATTACTGCTTCTGCTATGAACCCTGATATTGGAGATGCCGGAGGTGTTCCATTGATTTGTTTGCAGGTTTTGTTATTGAATGTGAAGTGGGTGGTGAGGCACAGGTCCACTAGCTTGAGGATGGTGTCTTTGCTGATGATGTTGGTGCTGTCTGGTGTTTGTGGGCCTGGTTTTTCTAGTCGTAATGCCAGTGTTTCTTTGGCCAAGTCGATGTTAATTCATAGAATTATAGAATCCCTACAGTGTGAAATCAGGCCCTTCAGCCCAACAAGTCCACACCGACCATCTGAACAGCATCCCACCCAAACTCTACATTTACCCCTGAGTAATGCACCTAACCGACACATCCCTGAACACTATGGACAATTTAGCATGGCCTATTCACCTAAGCTGCACATCTTTCAATTGTGATAGGAAACCGGAGCACCCAGAGGAAACCCTGCAGACAGGGAGAATGTGCAAGTTCCACACAGACAGTCATCCGTGGCTGGAATTGAACCCGGGTCCCTGGCGCTGTGAGGCACCAGTGCTAACCACTGAGTCATGTGAAAAGGGCTGTAACATCAAAGGAGACCATTATTTCGTCCTCTTCTATCTTGGAGTCTTTGGTATTCAGGAATTCTTCGGTGGAGTGAATGGAGTCGCGTGAATCTTCAATTAGGTGCTTTAGTTTCTGGTGGAGTTCCTTGGTTCATCTGTATTTTGTATTTTGGTGTACCAGGTAGAGAGACAATGGGTCTGAGGGGGGCCCCAGGTTTTATGTATTTTTGGTAATTTGTAGAAGTGTGGTGTGTTGGATCCATCTGTTTTCATATTTTGGCAGTCTGATCTGTTTAATTCTCCATCCCGTTATCAAGGATGAGATTCTGTTATGTAATTATGGGGTTGGGTCTGCTGATAAGTGTTGGTATCTGCAAGCAGAGCATTTGCTTTTTTGAGATAGTCTGATTTGTTTAGAATAACAGTCATGCATCCCTTGTCTGCAGGTAGGATAACAATGTTTTTGTCTTATTAACTGCCTTATTCTTTGTTTGCACTGTAATATTTTTAAATATATCATAAAGTTAGTCTTAGCAAGCCATTATAGTTTAGCATTTCTATTAATTCTGTTACATCTTACAGTATGGTAAAAGAAAAGAGTTTTGTTGGCGGATGATTCGTGCCTACAGTGATATGACCCAGCTGACAGAAGATAAAGAAACACAGAAATGTTATGCTTTGGCTGGTAAGAAATTTCTTATTGAAACTTTAAAATTTAACGTCCTCCCAAATGCTTGCCTCTTGAACATCTCTGATTTTCATTGTTCCACCATCAATGGTGCTGCCTTTAGCTTCTTATTTCCATACCCTTGAATTCCCTTCATAAATCTTTCTGTCTCTCTATCTGTTAAGTGGTTTGTGGGCTACCATGATGCCATAGGGTCTGAGTAGTCTGGAAGCCATTTCTGATATGTCTTTGATGTAAGGTAATGTGGCTATTGTTTTTGTCCTTTACAGACACCCTAAAATAAAGCTATTGCCATTTGTTATAATATTGCCTTATATGGCTGGGGGTCAAATTTTGTTTTCTGATATTCCTATGAAGCACGTTGAGATCTTTTATTTTGTTATACATAGTATATAAGTACAAGGACATGTTCTGGGCTCTCAAATGTGTCTGCAGAGATACTAAGTTGTCAGTATACTGATTGTGATTGATGTAGAAGTAACTGTCAGTAAAAGTTGAACAGTTACAATGTTATTGTTGCAGTCTTATTGAACAATAATTTACAGTTCTTTATTTTGTAGATATTTCTCAGTCAGTTATCTACAGTTATAAAAATTGAATTGTCATTATTTTAGATGAGATGTATTGTTAGTAATGCAAAACAACATTGAACAGAAAAGTAGCCAGCTATTTGCTGAGGTTTTTCCAAACATGGGCAGTGACCAAATTTTTCAAGCCAATGTCAGTACTCAAATAAATAATATTCTAACTTTTCTCAAGATACACTTGTGATTATTCACTAACTGATCCAAAATATCGTTATTTACAGTCTGAAGACAGTATGTCTCGAAAGGTTATGATACATTATTACTATGTACATTTACAAGCCTACTTTGCAGCATTCAGGGTCTGTAGCCCTGTCAGATAAGATGCTAAACTGAAGTCCTATCTGCACTCTGAAGTGTACGTTTAAAAAATCCACAATCTAACATCAGCTTCACGGGTCTGGACACTGTACACACATGTTAATAAGAAGCTCCTAAAGCAATCCTGTTTTCACAATTGAAGAATTGCATCCACATTGAAGGACTGAGAAAACATTTTAAGGACACTTCCCCTTCAATGTATTATCTTTCCCTAGGATGTATTGTCTTTTCTTCAGAGGCTTCATCTTTCCTTCAAATGCTTTGTCTTTTCTTTGCTGGCTTTGCCTTCATTGTGAGGTTTCACACTCTCCCTGACCTCCACATCACATCCCCAAAGTTTCTGCCTTTCCTAGTTTGTGTTCAGTCTTTTCACCACAGACTTGGTCTTTTCCCAGAGGTTTCTGTTTTATCTCCCTCAAGCTACACCTTTCCTCTCTCATGGTTCCATTTTGCTCCTCTTGAGGTTTCATCTTTTCATTGCTCAAGGGTCTATTTTGCTGTTCTTTTAAGGTGCTGGTGTTAATTTCACAAGCAACAGTAAGTAATGGAAGTCTTGCCCTAATGACTGTTCTTCCTGCTTGAGTCATACAGTGGCTTTTAGTTGATTATACGTACATTACAATCAAGGTCAATCTTGTCCTCACCTGACTTGCAGGATTGCAAACATCAACAGAAAAAAGAAGATAAAAATCACATAAAACCAGGGTATAGTCCAATAGGTTTATTTGGAAGCAGACACAGACAGACTTGAACTTCAGACCTTTAATGCATTGTCTGAACTGAGTTGACACATTTTGTGAGAAAATCTGAAGTTATCTTGAGAATGTGACTTAAAAGGAGTTCTGGGATTTACATATTAATTAACCAAAACTAACAAAACCATTCTAAAAGATGAAAGACTTAACCTAAGTTTGTTTAATATATTTCAGCCGTACTACACTATTACCTTTTACTATAAATTCTGTGTTTGTTGTCCCACTCCACAACCACCTGATGAAGAAGCAGAGCTTTGAAAGCTACTGCTTCCAAATAAACCTGTTAGACTATAACCTGGTGTTGTGAGATTTTTAACTTTGTCCACCCCAGTCCAACACTGGCTCCTCCAAATCACCAAAAAAATAGATTATGATCAGAAGCAGCAGCCCTGATGATCATCCCACTCAATAGCCCAGTTGTGGCTGCTGATTGTAACACAAATGCTTCTATCTTTGCCAAGTTTAGCTGACAGTCAAACAACAGGAATCAAGCTATGGTTCCACTTGGTCTATATAGCTCAATTCTGTATGAATAGCATCCTTATCCAATTATGATTTAAAATCATCTTTGAATTTGAGTATGAAAATTTAAAGGTGTCCCCTTAACTGGTGAATGCTAGTTCATTTTGTCATTGACCATCCAGTTACATTCAGATCATGAACAGCTTAGAAACATGGAAACATAGAAGATAGGAACAAAAGGAGCCCATTTGGCCCTTTGAACCTGCTCCGCCATTCATCACGATCATGGCTGATCATCCAACTCAAAAGCCTTATCCTGCTTTTACCCCATAACCTTTGATCCCATTCACCCCGAGGGTTATATCTAGCTGCCTCTTGAATATACTCAATGTTTTGGCATAAACTACTTCCTGTGGTAATGAATTCCACAGGCTCACCGCTCTTTGGGTGAAGAAATGTCTTCTCATCTCTGTCCTAAATGGTATACCCCGATTCCTTGGACAATGACCCCTGGTTCTGGACACACCCACCATCGGGAACATCCTCCCTGCATCCACCCTGTCTAGTCCTGTTAGAATTTTATAAGTCTCAATGAGATCCCTCTCATTTGTCTGAACTCTAGTGAAAACAATCCTAACCTGGTAAATCTCTCCTCATTCATCAGTCCTACCAACCCAGGAATCGGCCTAGTAAACCTTCACTGCTCTCCCTCGAGAGCAAGAACATCCTTCCTCAGAAAAGAAGACTGGAACTGCACACTATATTCTCAATGGGGCCTCACCCAGGGCCCTGTATAACCGCAACAGCACATCCCTGCTCCTGTACTTGAAACTTCTTGCAATGAAGGCTAACATACCATTTGGTTGCTAGGTTCATTTTATAAGCTCACATATTACTGTTGTATGTAACATTACTCAAAATTGTACTAAGTTCAGAATGACTTTATAACTTGACACTGCAATATTTGGAATCTAGCAGTAATACAAAGGACAAGGAAATCTGGGGAATACATCAAGATTATTTGCTAAATGATTACCAAACATCTTTTTAAAATGATAATTGTTAGCTCTGAACCATTTACTCATTTCCTATTGTATTCCTAAGTTCTTGTGATTTCCCTTTCCACCTACCTTCATTCTTGACAGGAAAAGATGAAGCAACTGCCAGTCTGCAGGATCACAGGGACAGTATAGAATGCCAAATATGGTATGCACTTTTTTTTTGTCCTTTAGTATTGGGGTAGGGGGTGGTAAAATAAATTGAAGCTATATGTCAAAATATAGGTGCTGAGATTTTTATTTTTAAATTTGGACTAAGGGGTATGTAGCATGTTCCTGCAAGTCCATCTAATCTGTATAGTCTGGAAAGGGAATAACATAAATT
This sequence comes from Chiloscyllium punctatum, assembly GCF_047496795.1. NCBI lineage: Eukaryota > Metazoa > Chordata > Chondrichthyes > Orectolobiformes > Hemiscylliidae > Chiloscyllium > Chiloscyllium punctatum. Next base: position 62,047,319 of record NC_092767.1, on the reverse strand, counting down.
GTGGAATCTTACTTCTTTAAGTGTTAAATTGTTACAGAACTTTAATCTCTAATTTTTAAGGAACTTAAATTTTTCTGTTTTTAAATTTCTTCTTTGCTTTTTCTCTTCATGGACCTACTTATCTCAAATTCACCCACTTTTCTTTTCTGTTGTTCTGCTGAATTTTTTAAATCCTTAAATTGCTTAGATAATTGGTATTGTCATTCATTAAGGTCCCAGATGTCCTGTTTCCTTTACCATGATATTTTCAGTTCAAATGTCCAGCAACTTACAAGGCAGAAGAATTGAGTTGAAAGGTGAAGGGAAAATTCTGACTAATGGAGGGCTTTTATGATGAACTAAGTAAATCTTCATACATGTGATGATATCTTTGCTCCACAAACTTAATTCATTGTAATCAGATATTCATGTAAACAGTTCCTCATTTTAATACAAGATGTTAATTTTTTCATGACAAAGGCTTGCTGTTGTTTGTCGTTATCTGCAAGACCATGACATTGAAGAAGAAAATAACAGTCTCAAGGTTAGGCACGTTTTAATTGAAGTATCTTGAATGTAACCTAGGCTGATAGGCTGGTGTTACAGTTTAGCATTGAGAGAATGATCTGTCAGTGGACTTGTTGCCCTTCAGGTGACAAATCAAACCAAGACCTCTCTAACTTTTCCAGTGAATTTTAAAGATTCTACAGTGCTTTTGGAAGAAAATTGAGTTCAGGTCAATCCTCCTTTCTTAAATAGCCATAGTGAAAACAGATGAGCTCATTGAGCATCTTTTTTGGTGTTTGTGGAATCATGTCCCATACAAAATAGTTGCCACATATACAGATTAACAAGTACTCCAGCAATTCAATAAATACAGCTCACTACCAGCTTCTCTAGGGCTTTTAGGGATGGGTAATAATGCTGGCCTAGCTAGCTATATCACTTCAGGTTTGATGTGCATGAATATTTTGAAAAGTTGTAGGTGCTAAATAATTGCAAGACCTTTTTTCTTCCAAGCGGAATTTGTATCTTCCAAATTATCTAACAAGTGTTTAGTTTCTTAGGCAGTTTTGTCACAAAAGGTCAAAACACACATTGACTAGTCCATGAAACTCTTCCAACTTCGGCTGTCGTAAAGTTTAGTATCTCGCATTGGGCCATAATTTGACAAGAGCTGAACTGACCAAGTAATGATGCATTGCAGGATAAAATATCCTAAAGAAAGTTGTAATTTTTATGAAGGAACATATAAAACACCTGAGAAATGTCACTGAGAATTCCACTAAAACGAATTATGCTTTACTGCTCACTGTTCAGGATATTTAATTAAATAAACAGAATTTCACATGCCCTGCCACCCCACAACTATCACCACCACTACTGCTGTCTTTTCCTTCCTCCCCCTCCAGTTCTGAAGGTGGAGAGTAGGGCATTGATGAGGTACAGTTGTATGGGCTTCAACCAGTGAATGCCATCTCACTCAAGTGAACCGAGATGGTGAGTGTTGACAAATTACCAGCAGCTTTGTCTGCGATCAATCTTGGCGATAATTATATCATTAGATATGACTTGTTGGTCAATAGATGTGGGCATTGCTGGCTGGGCCAGCATTTATTGTCCATCCCTAATTTCCCTTGCAAAAGTGCTGTTTCGTGAGGTAGAAATCCATCGCTGGCTCACCTGAACCTTCCCAATAGATGAGTATCGAAACTGCACGCCTCACTATCAGCAATTATTTAGAAAATTATCCTTCATATTTGAGCTGTTGGACTGAGCAACATTACATTCATAAATATTGGACAATGCACAAGGAATCATCACTTAGAGTCAGGGCTGCATTTCTGAAAATCATGACTTTAAGTGAAACAACTTCTGAGTGAGGTATGATTTCCCAATGGAATGAATGTTAAAGCTAGAGTTATGTTTCCAAAGGTAGTTTTTGTCCGGAAAAGTAAATGTAAAAGTTATAGTCATAGAGTCAAACAACATGGAAAAAGACCTTTCAGTCCAACCAGACCATGTTGACTGTAATCCCCAACTAAACTACTCCCATCTGCCTGCATTTGGCCCATATCCTTCCAAACATTTCTTATTCATATACATATCCAAATGTCTGTTAAATGTTGCAAATGTACCCACATTCACCACTTCCTCTGAAAGTTCATTCCACATATGAACTACTCTCTGTGCAAAATAAATAGCTCCGCATGTCTTTTTTAAATCTTTTTTTTTAAATGGTAAAGATATGCCCCCTAGTCTTAAAATTCCCCACACCAGGGAAAGACAGCTGCCATTCACCCTATTTATACCCCTCATGATTTTATAAACCTCTATATTGTCACCCCTCAATCTTCTGTGCTGCAGACTTAGCCAGAATGCCCTCAGATACTTGTCACCGGCTGCCATCCTGAGCAGGACCCTTTTCCTGATGAAGGGCTTTTGCCCGAAATGTCGATTTCGAAGCTCCTTGGATGCTGCCTGAACTGCTGTGCTCTTCCAGCACCACTAATCCAGAATCTGGTTTTTAGCATCTGCAGTCATTGTTTTACCTCGTTGATTAGGACCCTTTTATCTCCACTCTCTGCTAGCACCTTGCCTCTAACACCATGGGCCCTTATCTTACTCAGTGACCTCCTGTGCGGCACTTTGTCAAAGGCCTTTAAGCCCAAGTAGATAACATTCATTGGCTCTCCTTGGTCTAACCTGCTCGTTAGTTCCTCAAAGGATTCTAGCAAATTTGTCAGGTATGACATCCCTTGGTGAAACCATGCTGGCTTACCCAATTTTACCATACACTTTCAAGTATTCAGAAATCTCATCCTTCACAATGGATTTAGGATTTTACCTACAACCAAAGTTAGGCTATTTGGTCCCAATCCTCTGGCTTCCCTCTGCCCTTCGTCTCATAATGTGTTTTCTCTTTTGCTTTTATGTAATCCCTGACTTCCCTAGTCGGCCATGACTGCCTCATCCTTCCTGTACCTTTCTTCTTTTCTCTCGGGATGAATCTCTGCTGTGTTTCCTGAATTACTCCAAGAAACTCCTGCCATTGCTGTTCGACTGTCTTTCCTGCTAGGCTGTGCTTCCAGTCAATTCTTCTCAGCTCCTCCCTCATGCCTCTGTAGTTGCCTTAATTCAGCCATAATAGTGTTACTTCTGATTCTATCTTCTCCCTCTCAAATTGCAGTGTAAATTCAATCATATTATAATCACTGCCGCAGAAAAATTCTTTCCCTTTAAGCTCCCTTATCAAGTCTGCCTCACTGCAGACCACTAAATCCAGTATGTTCTGTTCAGTACTGGGCTCCACCATAAACTGCTCCGGAAAGCCATCTTGTGGATATTCCACAAATTCCTTTTCTTGCAATCTACTACAACCGCAGTCCACCTGCCTATTGAAATTCCTCACGATCACTGTAATTTTGCCTTTCCTATGCATCTTTTCTTTCTCCTGGTGTATCTTGCACCCAGCTTCTGACTACTGTTTGGAAGCCTACTCCAACTATGATTTTTTTAACCTTTGTGGTTCCTCAATTCTACCCACACAGATTCTACACCATCTGAGCCTACTTCGTTTCTTACTATTAATTTAATTTCATTTCTTACTAATAAGGCAACCTCACCCCTTCTGCCCACCTCCCTAACTTTTCAATAGGATGTAATATCCTTGACTATTCAGCTCCCAAAACTGACCCCTTGCAGCCACGTCTATGTGATGCCCACCACATCAAACCTGCCAATTTTGAACTGCGCCACAAGCTCATTTATCTTATTCCTTATACTTTGTGCATTCAGATATAACACCTTCAGTCCTGTATTAACCGCCCCTCTTCTCAATGTCATTCGATTGTTCAATGTGCTTGCAATTTGATTGCTAACCCTGTCCAAACACTCTGTCCTACTTGTGTCTGTGCTGGAGATTTCAATACCCTCTCTGAGTTCTCTTATCTCCTCCTTTAATTTGGGTTTTCTAATTTGCCTGATAACTGAAACCCCCACACCCCAATTTAGCTTAAAGCCCTGTCTACGGCCCTAGTTATGTGATTTGCTCAGACTCTGGTCCCAGCACAGTTCAGATGAAGATCGTCCCATTGGAATAGGTCCCTTTTTCTCCAGTACTAGGCTACTGTCCAATGAATTCAAATTTATTTCTTCCACACCAATCTTTGAGCTATGCCCTTACCTACTTTATATTATTGACACTGTGCCAACTAGCCCGTGTCTCAGATAGTAATTCAGAGATTATTAGCTTTTTGGTTCTGCATTATAATTTAGCTCCTAGCTGTTCATATTCCCATAGCAGAACCTCTGTCCTAGTTTTGTCTATGTCCATTGGTACATATGTGGACTATGTCCACTGAATCTTTACCCTCCCACTCCAAATTTCTCTGCAACCCAGATGAGATATCCTGAACCCGAGCACCAGGCAGGCCACACAATCTTAAAGACTCTCAGTCCTGGTCACAGAGAATAGTGTTAATGCCTCTTACTATACTATCCCCAATTACAACGACACTTCTCTTCTCTCCACTAACTTGAATAGCTCCCTGTGTTACAGTGCTGTGGTTGGCTTATCCTTCCTGCAGTCCCCATTCTTGTCCACACAGGGGGCAAAACTCTTGAACCTACTGGACACGAACAGGGGCTAAGGTTCCTGCAACTCTACCTCCTTGATCCCCCTACCTGCTTCACTCACAGCCACACCCTCCTGTCCCACTGGCTGAATTTGAGTTAGTTTAAGGACTTGACTGTCTTCTGAAACACAGCATCCAGGTAACTCGCCCCCTCCCTGATGTGTTGCAATATTTGAAGTTCATCGACTCTGAGCCAGAGTTCTTCTCATAACCAACATTTACTGCAGACATGGTCACTGGGAACCACAACGGGGTCCACCAGTTCCCACATCATGCAGAAACAACGCATCACCTAAATCTCCATCTTTATTTTAGTTAATTAGTTTTGAATTTTTAAAAATTCTTTAACAGTTTTTGTATCTCTGCTTATGCAAATTATAAACAATATATAAGTTGTAACCAATAAATGAACAAGATTCAATTTAACACAGACTCAAATTTAGCAGACCCCCTTATTAGCCAATTAAATCACAGTCCTCCCGTGATGTCACTTTGCATCTTCCCCCCTCATAAACAACTCTTACCTTCCCAGACTGCTGTCCACTAGCTCTTGCTCAGTTCTGGTCCAGAAGTGAAGGCCCCAAATCCGCGAAGTAAGTTTTTGTATCACTTATCGTCCCAGACTGCTAACGAGAGTTCAGAATCATTATTTTCCTATTAGAGTGAAAGGTAAAACTGGTAGGAAAAGGAAAGCAATGGATGAATAAAGGTAAAAGCAAATTGCTGCGGATGCTGGAATCTGAAACCAAAATAGAAAATGCTGGAAAATCTCAGCAGGTCTGGCAGCATCTGTAAGGAGAGAAAAGAGCTGACGTTTCGAGTCTATCTGACCCTTTGTCAAAGCTGCTTTGACAAAGGGTCAGTTAGACTCGAAACCTCAGCTCTTTTCTTTCCTTACAGATGCTGCCAGACCAGGATGAATAAAAATATTGAGGTTTTAGTCAAGAATAAAATAGAATCATGAATATAAACGACTGGGTTCAAATGAATCTCTTGAACATATAAAGAGAGTAGGGGCATTCATAATAGGGAGATCAGGAAGGCAAAGGGAGGATATGAGATAGCCTTGCAAAATAAGATTAAGGATAATCCAAAGAGAATCTACATGTAAATTAAGTGCAAGAGAGCAACTAGAGTGAGAAGAGCACCTTAAAGATCAAAGAGGTAATCCTTGTATGGAAGCTCAGGAGTTGGGAGAGATATTAAATTAATATTTTTCATCAGTTTTTACTGTGGAGAAAGAATTGGAGGCTGGAGAGCTCAGGAAAATAAATATTGATGTTTTGAAAACAGTTCACATTACAGTTGAGCAAGTGCTGGAGATCTTAGGAAATATAAAGGTTGAAAAAACTCTGGCACCTGATCTAGTGTATCCCAGGACTTTGTGGGAATTTAGTGAGGAAATTGCAGGGCCCCTTGCAGAAATATTTGTATCTATAAATATAGGTGAGGTGCTGAATAATTGGAGAGTTGCTAATGGTGTGCCTTTATTTAAGAAGGGATGTGGGGAGAAGTCTGGGAACCAAAGACCCGTAAGTCTGACTTTGGTGGTAATTAGGTTGTTGGAAGTGATTCTGAAAAATAGAGTTTATGTGCATTTAAAGAAGCAAGGAATGATTAGGGATAGTCAACATAGTTTTGTGCGATGGGAATTGTGTCTCACAAACTTGATTTCAGTGTTTTGAGAAAGTAACCAAGAAGATTGACGAGGGCAAAGCAGTAGACATTGTTTATTTGAACTTTAGTAAAGCCTCTGACAAGGCTCCACATGATAGATTAACTAATTAAGTTAGATCACATGGGATTCAAGATGACCTTGCCAATTGGATATTGTTGCAAAGTTGGTATGTATAAAATTGTAAGATTGTAAAATGGGGGAAAGCATTATGTGGTCCCTTCAAATGATGGTGTTTTTTCAGTGGTAGAGGTAAAGTGGATAAACTGAACAGCAGTTTAAAGTGCAGATGCATAGAGAGTACCTGAATGGAAACATTTTATATTGAATAGCTGCAAACAGCATTTTTACCAAGACAACATGTCTTTTTAAGTTTAGCCAAACAATTTAAATTAAGTTTTTAGATATTAAAAACCAATTAAATTTAAATCTGATGGTTTTCACAACCTAGTACCAATCCAATTGTAAAGAAATGAATAGGTCACAACATATAAAAGATGAGGATATTTGGAAAATCAGTGACAGCCAACTGCCATCTGAAGAGATAACAGCTTTCAGCTCTGAGAAAGCACCATCTAGTTAATAAAGGTACCGTAGCGCACTTAGCTAATATTCCAGACAGCAGAATTCACACAGAGAACATTCCTGACAGAAGAACTGACATAGGAATTCGAAGGAGAAAGGCGTTTCTAAAAGATCAGTGGAGAGGGCAAGGAGCATTCCAGATTCCTAGCTGTAATTCTGAGGCACAGAATTCTATTGTTTTGTTACATAACTGGGATTTGTATTTATTGAATCAGCATATCATTAGGATTTTGTTTATTCAGGAATAGTTAGTAGTTAGAGGGTAATTATTTGGCTAGTTGGTGGTTCTGTTAATTTGTTCACTGTTGGAGTTAGATAAATATGTTGATGTTACATGTTGATTAGAGAGTGAGTGAAAGGATTTCATTTCAGTTAACAACTCTGTTATAACAGATTGGTGGGTGAGAGGTAGGTTATACCACTTTTCCTGAGGAAGGGCTCATGCCTGAAACGTCGATTCTCCTGCTCCTTGGATGCTGCCTGACTTGCGCTTTTCCAGCAACACATTTTTAGCTCTATACCACTTTTCACACTACTTGAACAGATTATAAGACAAGGCAAGCATCTCTGGATGTTTTGGTTTTAATTATCAGAGGGGGATCAACCTCTACTTCATATCAATATAGAATTAGCTTAATGGCAGGAGACAAGAGTGATGATGGAGAGTTGTTTCTCGGACTGGAGTCCTGTGATCAGCGGTGTTCCACATGGATCGGTGCTGGGTCCACTTTTGTTTGTCACTTATATAAATGAGTTAGATGAGAATATAGAAAGAATTGTTACTAAGTTTGCACATGACACTAAGATTGATGCTATAGTGCACAGCAAAGAAGGTTTTCTAAGATTACAGAGAGATCTTGATCAATTGGGTCAATGGGCTGAAGAGTGGCAGGTGGAATTTAATTTGGATAAATGTGAATTAATGCATTTTGGTAAAACAAAGACAAGACTTGTACAATTAAAACTAGGGCCTTGGGCAATGTTGTAAAATGGAGACCGAGGGGTTCAGATACATAATTCTTTGAAGTTTGCATCACATATCGATAGGATGGTTAATAAGGCATTTAGCAAGCTTGCCTTCATTGCTCAGACCTTTGAGTTGAGGAGTTGGGACATTATGTTGAGATTATACAGGACCTTGGTGAGGTCTCTTCTGGAGTACTGTGTTCAGTTCTGGTCTCCCTGTTGGAGGAAGGATATTAATAAGCTGGAGAGGGTCCAGAAGAGAGTTACTAGGATGTTGCTGAGAATGCAAAGTTTGAGTTATCATGGGAGGCTGGATAGGTTGGGACCTATTTCATGGAGTGTAGGAGGTTCAAGTGTGACTTTATTGAGGTTTATGAAATGATGAGGGGCATAGATAAGGCGAAGGGCAAGTGCCTTTTCCTTGGGTAGGGGATTTCAAGATTAGGGGGCATATTTTTAAGGTGAGAGGAGAAATACTTAAAAAAGGCTTGAGGTGCACTTTTTTTATACAGAGAGTGGATTGTATGTGGAATGAAGTTTCGGTGGAAGTGGTGGGTGTGGGTATGGTTACAATGTTTAAAAGACGATTAGATGCGTACGTGAATAAGGAATGTTTGGAGGTATTGGGCCAAGTGCAGGCAGGTGGGACTAGTTTAGTTTGGGATTATGGTCAGCATGGACTAGTTGGACTGAAGGGTTTGTCTCTGTGCTGAATGACTCTTGACTCTAAGTCACCTTGAAGTCTACTCTTTGCAAGTTTAAAAGAAAACAGTTTTTCATGGTGATAATTGATGGCTTTTAAGCTTGATATCAAATTAGAAACCCATTTCTGAAACTTTTCTAGGTCCTGTGTCACCTACCATGTGAAGAGACAAAATTCTGGATGAAGTCTAACCAAGATGTTAAATAGGGAAAGTGCAATCCTCTATTTTCTTTTTAAGTTGATTGTCATAGAGTCATTATGGAAGAATAAACCATGGAACCCGTTGATGCAGTGGCAGTTCTCTGTACAGCCATCCAGTCAATCCCATTCCTGCATTCTTTCCTTGTGGCCTTGAACATTTATTACCCTCCTGTACTCAGTTTCCTTTTGACATCATTGATTGTTTCTGCTTTCGCCACCCTCTGCAGCAAATTTCAGTTGCATTACTTGTTGTGTTAAAAAAGAACTCCTCTATACACCTCTTGCCCAAAATTTTAAGTCTGTGTCCCTTGTCCTTGTACCATCAGGAAACCTGAGTAAGGCAACCACCAAACTCAACAAATTTATCTCCATCAAATGACCCCAACATATTTGACTTTCCTTCCGTGGGGGTGTGGTGGCATGATCGAGTTGAGCCTGTTGCTACCAAGGGCAGCCAGAGGTGAGTGAGTGCAGATGAGGCTGGCTATGAAGTCTGCCTGTTCTTGACTCTTTGGCACAGTTTTATGAAAGACCATTTTGTTCTCGAGCCCTCATCTGCCATTCATCCCTCATACCATCATACTTTATGCAATGTCTACTTCTCAAGTCCACATGCTACCTCCAATCATGGTCAGACCTCAGGTGTCTTGTGGAGATTGAGAAAATAAATGAACTAACAATTCAAGAACTGTTATTCAGGGACACTTGATAATTAAAACAAAACTCATTCAAACTATTTCAGATCTGCTGAAAAGTCTATACTTTTGTAAAAACAAACATCTCTTCATTAACCACATGAAATACTGTACAATTCTTCTTTTAATTGCTTCATAAAACTGTTAGTCAAAATGTAAACTCAGCACCTTTGCTCAGGAAAGAGTTATTGTAACTTTTGAAACTCAGCAAAGCATTCATTATTGGTCTAGCCGTAATAGGAGCCACTAGGAAATGTCAACCATGACATTTATTGAAATTATAGGAAAAGATGGAATTTTTTCCCTAAACTACACCATCAAGTAACTTGGCGATCAATGTACTGCTGCAGTGGGTGTACAGCTTTTTTTTGTACTCAAATTGACATATGCTACGTATGTTTTTATTTAATTTTTAAGATGGCTGGGGATTTAACGAACTTTAAATAGCTTTAGATCATGACATTTAAAGGTGCCTTATTCACCCTTCACAAGTAATTGTGTCTCATACGTAAATTTGTGCCTCTATAATTTGGTGAGGGCCCTTAAAACAGTGATGTTGCGTTCTGTTTGAACTCAGCACTAATTTTAAATTGTGCAGCTTTTCTGCTTGTGTGATTTATCCCCATCCCTCAGCTGAGATCTGCCTAAAATGTGTGATCTCTGCATTCAGGTCCTGCTTGCCATTCTCAAGTGGCGATGGAATCAGTTCAAGTCCATAAAAATCTGGTGTCAAATTACTTAGAATATTCCATGCACATAATTGCTTCAATGACCTGCTCGAATCTTTGAGTGGTTGCAATTCTTTTGTGCTTTGAATCTCTGAGCTGTCATTAATAATTTACATTCTATATTAATGACTTGAATGTAGGAATAGAAAGTATTAGAAAATTTATAGATGACACTGAAATAGGTGGGAAAGTAAGTTGCAATGCAGAAATAAGAAATTTACAAATGGATATGGATTGGTTAAGTAAATAGGCCAAAATTTAGTAAGTTTACCATGGATAAATTTACCATGATTAAGTTTGAGGTTATCCTTTTTGGTCAGAGGAAGAGGCAGGTAACTTATTACCTAAATGCAGAGAAACTTCAGAGTGCTTTGGTGCAAAGGGATCTAGGTGTCCTTGTACATGAATCGCTGAAGACTAGTGTGCAGGTACAGCAAAACAAATGGAATTTTGGCATTTACTGCTAAAGGAGTAGTAGATTACAGTAAGAAATGTTGCTGCAATGTCCAGGCATTACTGCGACTGCACTTGGAGTATTGCGTACAATTATGGTCCCCTTACTTGAGGTGGGATGTAGTTACAGGGGAGGTTCACTAGATTGATTCAAGAGAAGAGGGGCTTGTCTGAAGAGAGAATGAGTAGTTTTGGCCAATATTTTCTGGAATTATAAGGTACTAGACAAAATTGATAAAGTTAACATGGAAATGATGTTTCCTCATGTGGGGCAATCTGGAAGGAAAGTTCATCCTTTTAAGATAATGGGGTTGCAGGTTTAAAATACAGAGGAGGAGAAATTACTTTTCTTAAAGGGTTGTGAATCTGTAGAACTCAGTACCTCAAGGTGTGGTGGATGCTGGGACATTAGGTAATTTAAGAAGGAGATAAGACTTTTAAGTCATCCTGAGTTGAAGGGTTATGGAGAGTGGTCAGGAAAGTGGAGTTGAGGCTGAAATGGGATCAACCATGATCCTCTTGAATGGCAGAGCAGGCTCAAGAGGTTGAATCACCTACTCCTGCTCCTAGTTATGTAAGGCCTTAAAGAGCTTGAAACAGTTTAAAGAGAAATAACAGTTGCTAATAGTTGAATGAATGACTGAATCTTTCTGCAAAGTATGCAATGACTTTAGTGACCAGTTTCTTACATGAACAAGCAGACAGTATAGCACAGCCTTTACTTCAATGAGCCTTGGAGCACCTTTAAGATAAATGTCATGATTATGAAATGACTCCACAGAGGCTGGTATTCTGTTACTAAGTCACTCTGTATTTACACATAAACAGTCTTTTACTTTATTACTGCCTCATTCAGAGTCAGCTGCCAGAGTGTCAGTAATCTGACACTCACCTTTCATATAGGTAAAAACAATGACTGCAGATGCTGAAAATCAAATACTGGATTAGTGGTGCTGGAAGAGCACAGCAGTTCAGGCAGCATCCAACGAGCAGCGAAATCAACGTTTCGGGCAAAAGCCCTTCATATGTCAGCCAGGGCTGTTAATTTGGTCCAATCAGGGAGCTCAAACTCTGACATCTAGTTGATTTAGCTTGTTGCAATCACTACAATTACAACTAAATATTAACAGCAATACATTGGCTCTCATCATGAAGCAGGCAGTTGGAAATTAAAGATCTGTATTCCTTTAGTTGCATAAAACACTGCTAAAACTGTACCTGGAAAATTGCGTGCTGTTCTTGATCCCTCTGTCTAAGAAAGGATATACTTGCCTTAGTGTATGTGCGGCAGGGATTCACCAGGCTTTTTTTCCACAATGATGAGATTGATGAGAAATTGAGGAGACTGAACTTGTATGCACTGGAATTTATTAGAATACAACATTGTCTCATAGAAATGTATTCTTAAAGATCAATGGAGTCAAAGAACTGTACAGAACAGCAACGTACCCTTCAGCCCACCAAGCCTAGGCTGACACTCTTGAGCCTCTATGCAGTCCGAAACCCTATATTCGTTCTCTGTTTATGTATCTCTGATGAAATGTCTTAAACATTACTATTGTATCACCTCCTCTAGCAGCAGATTCCAGTCAATTATCACCCTCTATGTAAAAAAGCTTGTCTCTCCATCTCCTTTAAACGTTCCCCCTCCTTTTATTTTAAACCTATGAAGTAATTTACACTTCTACCCTGGGAAATATCTCCAACTATCTATTCTATCGATGCCTCTCACAAACTTGTAAATCTTTTACAAGTTTCCTCTCAGTGAAAACCAACCAAGTTTGTCCAATCTCTCCTCATAGCTATTACCCTCCAAACCAGGCAACTTCCTTTTCTGTACCTTAAGTCTCCAGATCCTTCTGGTAGTGTGGTGATCACAACTGCACACAATACTCCAAATGTGGTCTGACTAAAGTTCTACACAATTGCAACATGATTTGCCAATTTTTACCTCTTTGCCTCGACTAATAAAGGCAAGCTTGCAACTGATAAAGGCAAGCATGCCAAATGCATTCTTGATAACCTATCTGCTTGCATTGCCACAAGTATGGACCTGTACGACTAGATCCCTCTGTTCGTTTGTGCTTCTAAGGGTACTGTCATTAACCGTATACTTTACTCCTGTATTAGACCTTCTAAAATGCGTCACTTTGCATTCGTCCGGATTAAAGTCCAACAATTTCCCTCTCCAAGTCTCCAGTCTATTTACATCCTGCTGTATCCGCTAGCAATCCTCCTCACTATCTGCAGCTCCCCCAATCTTTCTGTTGTCTGCAAGGCCACTGATCAGACCACCTATATTCTCTTCCAAATAATTTATGTATGGAGACAATGCAGAAAAGATGTTTCCCTTGACTGTAATCTTAAAAGCAACAGACACAGGCTCAGAATATAATAATTTAATGCTGAGATGAGCAGCAATCTCTTTACTTGGAAATCTTCACACTGGAAGGCATGTAAGTTCAGCTATTAAGAAGGTATTAGACAGAAATTTATAGCCTTCTAATTACTAATGTCATCTCAAGATATGAGATTGCCTGAGAATATGTTAAGGTAGATGATTCACCATGATCTAAAATGGTGAAACAGAGTCGAGAGTCTCCACAAGATTCAAAGAAGAGCATTTAAAGGTTATTGATATAAGCCTAGGGATATCATTATGCTTCTTTAAAGTGACATCTTCTCATCATCAATTAGGAATTTCAGGAAATTGAATGTAGTATCACAATTCAATGAATGAATGAGAAAGATTGTTTAACTGAAAGTGACAGGTTTTGCAATGAAGAAGACAGGCAGTGTTTTCCAAAGGGACAAAAATATGTCATTGGGGAAGATGGTAGTATTGTGTTAATGTCCTTAGACTCTGAGCCGAGAAGCCCATGTCAATACACTGGTGACACAGAGTCATAGAGATGTACAGCATGTAAACCGACCCTTTTGTCCAACCCATCCATGCCAACCAGATATCCCAACCCAATCTAGTGCCACCTGCCAGCACCCGGCCCATATCCCTCCAAACCCTTCCTATTCATATACCCATTCGGATGCCTTTTAATTGTTGCAATTGTACCAGCCTCCACCACATCCTCTGACAGCTTATTCCATATATGCACCATCCTATGCATGAAAATGTTGCCCCTTAGGTCCCTTTCATATCTTTCCCCTCTCACCCTAAATTTATGCTCTCTAGTTCTGGACTCCCCCACCCCAGGGAAAAGACTTTGTCTATTTATCCTATCCATGCCCCTCATGATTTTATAAACCTCTATAAGGTAACCCCTCAGCCTCCGATGCTCCAGGGAAAACAGCCCTAGCCTATTCACCCTCTCCCTACAGCTCAAATCCTCCAATCCTGGCAACATCTTTGTAAATCTTTTCTGAACTGATTCAAATTGCACAACATCCTTCCGATAGGAAGGAGACCAGAATTGCACGCAACATTCCAAAAGTGGCCTTACCAATGCCCTGTACAGCCGTAACATGACCTCCCAACTCCTGTACTCAATACTCTGACCAATAAAGGAAAGCATACCAAATGCCGCCTTCACTATCCTATCGACCTGCGACTCTACTTTCAAGGACTCTGCACTCCAAGGTCTCTTTGTTCAGCAACACTCCCTAGGACCTTACCATTAAGTGTATAAGTCCTACTAAGATTTGTTTTCCCAAAATGCAGCACCTTGCATTTATCTGAATTAAACTCTATCTGCCACGCCTCAGCCCATTGGCCCATCTGATCAAAATCCCATGGTAATCTGAGGTAGTAACCTTCTTCGTTGTCCACCACACCTCCAATTTTGGTGTCATCCGCAAACTTACTATATACCTAATATATCTCCTATGTTCACATCCAAATCATTTATATAAATGGCACACCACTGGTCACAGGCCTCCAGTCTGAAAAACAACCCTCCACCGCCACCGCTGTCTTCTGCCTTTGAGCCAGTTTTGTATCCAAATGGCTAGTTCTCCCTGTATTCCATTAGATCTAACCTTGCTAACCATATCCAGTGGGGAACCTTGTTGAATGCCTTACTGGTGTCCATATAGATCACATCCACCCCTCCGCCCTCGTCAATCCCCTTTGTTACTTCTTCAAAAACCTCAATCAAGTTCGTGAGATATGATTTCCCACGCACGAAGCCATGTTGACTATCCCTAATCAGTCCTTGCCTTTCCAAATACGTTTAAATCCTGTCCCTCAGGATTCCCTCCAAAAACTTACCCATCACCGACATCAGGCTCACTGGTCTATAGTTTCCTGGCTTATCCTGACCACCTTTCTTCAATAGTGGTACCATGTTAGCCAACCTCCAGTTCAAGGGATGAGCAGGAGTTATTCAGATACCATGAATTTTCCTTTAAATCATCTGCAAAAACTGCAATCTGTGGTACCGGCTGAAATCCTCAGATCATAGTTCAAGTAATGGTACTCCTGTGCAGTTCAAAATCAGATCAGAAGATCAGACAAACAATGCTTTGTCAGATATTAACTATTGAATATGAATTCCATTCTTTCCAGGAAACACCAGTTGAGACCGATTTGCTGCCTGAAGATTTTAACAGGCAAGTTTATCACAAAAAGGTTCGCTGATGACTTGCTCCAATAACCGAGATAGCAGCACCAAAATCAGAATCAAATCTCAATCTGTTCCAAGTTGAACTTAGAGGTTGAGTTACACTGACTGTCCAGACTCCTGAACTGGGGGGACTTAACTCTGCTGCAGACATTAAATGGGTGTGATTGACTCTAATTCCTTTCCACTGTCAATTCTTGCCCACTCTCAATGTATAGGCTCATTGTTCTTCTGGGTGCACAACTGTTAAGAGTTCAAAAAAGTTTTGCTGTAGAGCCACTTGCATTTAACTTTGGTTCACAATTAAAAAGGCACATTATGATATTATTTGTTACATCACTGATCAAAAGGTTTTCTGCATACTGACTTATGTTTTTTATGAAATAATATCAAATAAATGTGGGCGGCACAGTGGCACAGTGGTTAGCACTGCTGCCTCACAGCGCCAGAGACCCGGGTTCAATTCCCGCCTCAGGCGACTGACTGTGTGGAATTTGCACATTCTCCCCGTGTCTGCGTGGGTTTCCTCCGGGTGCTCCTGTTTCCTCCCACAGTCTAAAGCTGTGCAGGTCAGGTGAATTGGCCATGCTAAATTGCCCGTAGTGTTAGGTAAGGGGTAAATGTAGGGGTATGGGTGGGTTGCACTTCGGCGGGTCGGTGTGGACTTGTTGGGCCGAAGGGCCTGTTTCCACACTGTAATCTAATCTAAAAAATATAATCAATTTCCATGAATAATAAATGTGTGCATATGTATTATCCATAATTTAATGTAACATAAGATGTATAAACCATAACAATGAAATCAGAACAGGTATTTCCAGTGGGGGTGTTAGCAATATGACAAAAACAATGACAATTTCTGTACCAAAAAATTCATAACTTTTGTGATGGGAAATCGTACCCAGTTTTATTTATTTACATCAAAGATCAACATCTGCTTTGAAATTAATTATCTTGTGCTCCAACCTAATGGGACCTTCAGCAGCAGGTGGTGACGAAGAGCACTGAACAGTTATCCAGGTCTTCCACCAGCTTGTAGCGACAGTCAGGGAAGGCAGTTGAATGGACTCTCACTGGAAAGAAAGGATGCTTTGGTGGAGAGAGGCAAGTTGGGAAATGGAAGCAGGTAGACAAAGGAATTGCTCATTCCAATGTAACCTACATGGTCATTCCATATATATAGTGTCAATAATTTATTGTTTATCCTTAATTTCCCTTTGTGTTTCGTAATTGCTTGATGCCAGTGGAATAAAGAATCCTGACTTCATGATCTTTGGGCTGCCTGTGTGTTCAAATTTCATGTTATATTTCCAAAAAACAGAAATTCCAGATTTTTGTAATTGCAGAATATTGGCAGCTGATTCATGAAGTGCTTAATTAAGGGTTAAGCATTCCAGTTTTGAAGTCAGGTTTTTACTGAGTCATTGATCTCACTTGGGATGATAGTTAGGGTGCTACAAATGACCTCAACACCTCTGAACTGCAGAAGGATGAAAAGGGTTTCAGTTTAGGTAGCCAGTCCTGATGCTTTCTGTTAATCTCTGTTTGAAAGACACCCGTGTAAACTTCTGGAGATGACAGGATTTTAATAGGTGATTTAACAGTTGATTAGATTGATGATATGCCTAGACTCGTGCATTGAGAATGAGCACTTAAAGGAATTATTGGAGCTTCAAAGACCAGTGGATTAGCAACTGGCAGCAAAATGTCACCTATGTAAACTCAGTTTCCTATTTCTACAGTTACGACAGCATAGTTTCAGATCCTGCCAACATCTCTGAAATAACTGAAGTCACTGACAATATTGAAGAACAGGTAATATTAAATATTTTGTAAATATGGAATTGCTCCACAATATATAGTTGTGAGTTTCGAGATATAAAATAGGAAAACTGGCCTTTGAGTACAGTGAGCTGATTGAAATTCAATTCTTGTTGCATTGCTAACACATCAGCAGGCAACAGGTAAATGGGAAAACTTTCACTCACTACCAGGTTTGCATTCAAGTTGCCCATCATCTAAACTTCAGCGCACGTCACTGTTCCCTTCTTCATCAATGGCCAAAAACTTGGGAAGTACTACCTAACATCACACTGGGAGCACCTTCATCACACAGGACTGCAGCTACTCAAAAGGTAGCTCGTGAGCACATTATCAAGGACAAAAAAATTCTGGCCTTGCTAATGATGACTTCATTCCATACCATAAAGCCAGACTAATGAAAATGCTTTTGCAGCCAGATGAATATGTGATAATTGTAAGGAGCTGCCCAATCTACATGTGGATACCAAAGGAACACCAGGAAGGATGAAGGGGTACATGCTTCCATAGCCAATGATAATGGTTAAAATAGCCTACCCTTCCATCAGACTCACAGTCACAGAGATGTACAGCATGGAAACAGACCCTTCGGTGCAATTTGTCCACGCTGACCGGATATCCTAAATTAATCTAGTCCCATTTGCTCGCACTTGGCCCATACCCCTCTCAACCCTTCCTATTCATGCATCCATCCAGATGCATTATAGATGTTGTAATTATACCCGCCTCCACCATTTCCTCTGGCAGCTCATCCTATACAAGCGTCACCCTTTGCGTGAAAAAGTTGCCCCTTCGGTCCCTTTTAAATCTTTCTCCTCTCACTCTAAATCTATGCCCTCTGGTTTTGGATTCCCCCAACCCAGGGAAAAGACTTTGTCTATTTACCCTGTTCATGCCCTCATGATTTTATAAACCTCTATAAGGTCACCCCTCAGCCTCCAATGCTCCAGGGAAAACAGTCCCAGCCTATTCAGCCTCTCCCTCTTGCTCAAACCCTCCAACCCTGGCAACATCCTTGTAAATCTTTTCTGAACCCTTTCAAGTTTCACAACATCATTCCTATAGGAGGGAGAGCAGAGTTGAACACAATTTTCCAAAAGTGGCCTAACCAATGTGCTGTACAGCTGCAACATGACCTCCCAGCTCCTATACTCAGTGCTCTGACCAATAAAAGGCAAGCATACTGAACGCCTTCTTCACTATCCTATCTACCTGCGACTCCACTTTCAAGGAACTATGAACCTGCACTCCAAGGTCTCTTTGTTCAGCAATATTCCCCCTTACCATTAAGTCCTGTGACCTTTTCTGACCATTTTTAAATCAAGGAGGTTTTGGAAGATAGACTTAATTTACATGGTGGCTTTCTCAATTAAAGAATGTCCTGAAACATTTAACATTCAATGAAGTATTTATGAGGTGCAGTGAAGATCTCTGCAGCAACTTCTTTACAGACCCCAGGATGCTGACTATTGGGTCCATGAGATATATCAGCTTCTAGTCTTTTTCTTTCCCTATGTCTATTAATTACTTTAAGTTCCTCACTTTTGGTCCACCATTATTTCTGATATGTTGTTTCTATTTCTTGCTATAAAGGCAGATACAAAATATATTTGCTTACTAACTCTGACATTTCCTTATTCCTCAATATAATGTCTCCTGTCTCTGCTGCTAACAGACCAAATACTTTTGCTACTCTCTTTTTGCATTACAATCTGTATTTGTGCAGTGGACATGACCTATATGGACTTCAGTAAAGCATTTGACAAGTTCCCCATGGGAGACTGGTTAGCAAGGTTAGATATCATGGAATACAGGGAGAACTAGCCATTTGGATACAGAACTGGCTTGAAGGTAGAAGACAGAGGGTGATGGTGGAGGGTTGTTTTTCAGACTGGAGACCTGTGACCAGTGGAGTGCCACAAGGATCGGTGCTGGGTCCACTACTTTTTGTTATTTATATAAATGATTTGGATACGAACATAGGAGGTAATGTTTGTAAGTTTGCAGATGACACCAAACTTGGAGGTGTAGGGGACAGCGAAGAAGGTTACCTCAGATTACAATGGGATCTTGATCAGATAGGCCAATGGGCTGAGAAGTGGCAGATGGAGTTTAATTTAGATAAATGTGAGGTGCTGCATTTTGGGAATGCAAATCTTAGCAGGACTTATACGCTTAATGATAAGGTCCTAGGGAGTGTTGCTGAACAAAGAGACCTTGGAGTGCAGGTTCAATGCTTCTTGAAACTAGAGTTGCAGGTAGACAGGATAGTGGAGAAGTTTGGTTTTCTTTCCTTTATTAATCAGAGCATTGAGAATAGGAGTTGGGGGGCCATGTTGCGGCTGTACAAGACGCTGGTTAGGCCACTTGCGGAATATTGTGTGCAGTTCTGCTCTCCTTCCTATTGGAAGGATGTTGTGAAACTTGAAAGGGTTCAGAAAAGATTTACAAGGATGTTGCCAGGGTTGGAGAATTTGAGTTACAGGAAAGGCTGAATAGGTCTGGGGCTATTTTTCCTGGAGCGTCGAAAACTGAGGGGTGACCTCATAGAGGTTTATAAAATCATGAGGGGCATGGATAGGATAAAGAGACAAAGTCTTTTCCCTGGGGTGGAGTGTCCAGAATTAGGGGACATAGGTTTAGCGTGAGAGGAAAAAGATATAAAAGGGACCTAAGGGGCAAATTTTTCACACAGCGGGTGGTACGTGTATAGAATGAGCTGCCAAATGAAGTGGTGGAGGCTGGTACAATTGTAACATTGAAAAGGCATCTGGATGGGTATATGAATAGGAAGGTTTGTAGGGATATGGGCCAAGTGCTGGCAAATGGACTAGATTGGGTTGGGATATCTGGTTGGCATGGACGAGTTAGACTGAAGAATCTGTTTCTGTGCTGTACATCTCTCTGACTCTAGTTTTTCCTCTCATTGTTTTTTTTTAGGAACTTTTCACTGTCCTTTTCTGTTTTATAAAATTCTCCCTAATTTCAGGGTAACTACTATTCGTAAGGATATTTTAAGAATTTGATAGTACAAATGGTTTACTTTTGCGATTGAAATGCTTGTCTTTAGTGAAATTTTGGCTCACAGTTTGAAGTCTGAGCTTCAGATGCTCTGATACATCAGCAACATGGAAATTTTCTGGACATTTTATTCCAGGAGCCAATCATATCCCTTTACCTGTGATAAAGAACAAGAATGCGTGACTGCAAATGAAGTAACAAGGGATCCAGAAGCTTATAAAAGTTCTTGTAGGGGGAATAAGCAGGTTGACCATGGCACCATGGTGCAGAATGCAAGTGGGCGAATTTAAAGGAATGTAATTGTAATAGGTGACTATTGTTATAGGGACAGATGCGGTTCTTTGTAACAGAGTCTCGAGGACTGTAGTGACTGCACTTCTTTGGGTTGAAGAACTTGGGCTGGCAAAGGGAACAATCTACGTGATCACCAACAACATTGGTAGGACTAAGAAAGAGATTCATCTAAGGGAGTATGGGCAGCTTGAGGCTAAATCAGAAAACAGAACAAGGTAATAATCTCTGAAAATTTAGATTAGTGTGGTGCTGGAAAAGCACAGCAGGTCAGGGAACATCCGAGGAGCAGGAAAATTGATATTTCGGGCAAAAGCCCTTCATCGGGAATGATGGTTTCCAGTATCCGTAGTGTTCACTTCTGCCTAATAATCTCTGAAATACTACTTGAGCCACAAGCAAATTTCTATAATGCAACCAAGGTTAGAGTATGAAATGTCTCAAAGACAGGAATGGGAGACATAAGTTTCAGTTCATGAGGTATTAGGACTGGTCCTGGGGAAAGAAAGGATCTGATAACCTGATCCATACTGGTACCAGGATCTTGAGAAATCAGGTAACTAGGAATGAAAAGAGGACTTTAAACCGAATAGTTGGGAGGAGGGTTATGAGAGAGAGAGAAGCTTTTATTTGTCATTTCTACAATATACAACTGATACAGTAAGAAACTGTTGCACAGTCTGGCCGTGAGAGACCGAATGCTCCGGTATCTTCTGCCAGATGGTAGGAGGGAGAGGAGGGGTGTGTGGGGTCTTCCACAATGCTCTTAGCCTTTCGGATGCAGCGTGTGGAGCAAATGTCTGTAATGGAAGGAAGAGAGACCCCAGTGATCTTCTCGGCTGTCCTCACTATCCCTTGTAGGGTCTTATGATCCGAGACGGTGCAATTCCCGAACCAGGCAGTGATGCAGCAGCACGGGGTACTCTGAATGAACCCCAAATAAAGTTAGATTAACTAAACATGATAAAAAGACCTAAGCAAAAGCTATTTATCTGATTGCTTGCACCTTTTGTTACAAGAGGGAAGAATTGAGAATGTAACTCTGAAGATGGACAAGGGAGATCCAGTAGATGTAGTGTACCTGGACTTTCAGAAAGCTTTTGATAAAGTCCCACATAGGAGGTTAGTGAGCAAAATTAGGGCGCATGGTATTGGGGGCAAAGTACTAACTTGGATTGAAAGTTGGTTGGCTCCATTTCGGAATGGCAGGCAGTGATCAGTGGGGTACCGCAGGGATCAGTGCTGGGACTGCAGCTTTTTACAATATATATTAATGACATAGAAGATGGTATTAGTAAAAACATTAGCAAATTTGCTGATGATACTAAGCTGGGTGGCAGGGTGAAATGTGAGGATGATGTTAGGAGATTACAGGGTGACCTGGACAGGTTAGGTGAGTTGTCAGATGCATGGCAGATGCAGTTTAATGTGGATAAATGTATGGTTATCCACTTTGGTGGCAAGAACAGGAAGGCAGATTACTACCTAACTGGAATCAGTTTAGGTAAAGGGGCAGTACAAAGAGATCTGGGTGTTCTTGTACACCAGTCAAAGAGGTAAGCATGCAGGTATAGCAGGTAGTGAAGAAGGCTAATAGCATGCTGGCCTTCATAACAAAAGGGATTGAGTATAGAAGCAAAAAGGTTCTTCTGCAGCTGTACAGGGCCCTGGTGAGACTACACCTGGAGTATTGTGTGCAGTTCTGGTCTCCAAATTTGAGGAAAGACATTCTGACCATTGAGGGAGTGCAGTGTAGGTTCATGAGGTCAATTCCTGGAATGGCGGGACTACCTTATGCTGAAAGACTGGAGCGACTGGGCTTGTATACCCTTGAGTTTAGAGGGGATCTGATTGAAGGACATATAAGATTATTAAAGGATTGGACACTCTGGAGGCAGGAAACATGTTTCCGCTGATGGGTGTGTGCCGAACCAGAGGACACAGCTTAAAAATACAGGGTAGACCATTTAGGACAGAGATGAGGAGAAATTTCTTCACCCAGAGAGTGGTGGCTGTGTGGAATGCTCTGCCCCAGAGGGCAGTGGAGGCCCAGTCTCTGGATTCATTTAAGAAAGAGTTGGATAGAGCTCTCAAGGATAGTGGAATCAAGGGTTATGGAGATAAGGCAGGAACAGGATACTGATTAAGGACGATCAGCCATGATCATATTGAATGGTGGTGCAGGCTCGAAGGGCAGAATGGCCTACTCCTGCACCTATTGTCTATTGTCTACAAATTGTAATACATTATAATATAATAGTCATTACAGAGACATGATTGTCATGAGCTAAGGCTAGGATCTGAATATTCAATGGTATTTGACATTTTGGAAATAAATAGGTGGGGTAATTCTATTAATAAATTATGGCATTGGTATGGCAGTTAGAAATAATGTGAGGATGTAGAGTCAATTTTGATTGAAATAAATATCAAAGGGGAATCTAGAATCGTGGGCACACTTTAAAAATAATCCACCCATTTAAGACAGATACGAGGAACCCTTTCTCTCAGAGTCATTAGTCTGTGGGGTTCTGTCCCCCAGCGAGCAATGGAGGTTGGTTATTGAATATATTTAAGGCTGAGTTAGTTAGATTTTCTCGTTCATTGATGGGATGTGGGCTTTGTTGGCTGGGCCAACATTTATTGCCCATCTTTAGTTGCCTTTAAGAAGGTGGTGTTGAGCTGCTTTATTAAATTGCTGCAGTAAATTTGATTTAGGAGACCCACAGTGCTGACAGGGAGGAAATTCCAACGTTTTGACCCAGACTAAAAGAAGGGTGATACATTTGCAAGTCAGGATGGTGAGTGGCTCAGAGGGGAAGTTGCAGGTGGTGGTGTTACCATGTGTTCTGTTGCCCTTGTTCTTCGAGATGGCAGTGGTTGTGGATTTGGAAGGCGCTGAATTTCTGCAATGCACCTTGCACATGATACACTGCTACTACTGTGCATTGGAGGTGAAAAGCGTGAATGTTGTGTCACGTGGCACCAATTAGATGGGTTGCTTTGTCCTGTATCTTGTAAAGCTCCTTAAGTGTTTTTGGAGCTGCACTCGGCTAGG
The DNA here is from genome assembly GCF_047496795.1 of Chiloscyllium punctatum. Taxonomy (NCBI): domain Eukaryota; kingdom Metazoa; phylum Chordata; class Chondrichthyes; order Orectolobiformes; family Hemiscylliidae; genus Chiloscyllium; species Chiloscyllium punctatum. The sequence continues at coordinate 62,023,929 of NC_092767.1, read as the reverse complement.
AAAGCAGGGAGTCACACTCCTGACTATGCCTTATACATGGTGGACAGGAGATGAGTTAGGAGGTGAGTTTCTTACTGTAAAGTTCCTAGCTTCTGGCATTTGATTTCCAAGTAAGTAAAGGATTATGGGGGCAGGCAGAAAAGTGGAGTTAGTGCCATATGATTCATTGACTGGTGGAACAAGTTTGATGTGCCAAATGACCTAATTCTCCGATTTCTTATTTCTTATGGTCAGGCATAGTTGCAAGTTGACAAAGGTAGGGAACCAAAGCTTAATCCTGGTTATAAATGATGACTTAGTTAGGTCCACATGCGATTCCTTGCAGACCAACAGGAATTTGGGTGCCTCTAAACTGCTCTCAGAAAAGTCCTAACAAGCCACTTATTCCAAGGACAATTAGGGTTAAGCAACAAAAATTGGCTTTACCATAGACACCTACATTCTGTGAAAAAGTCTTTTTATACTTTAGGTTTAAGCTGAGAAGAGAAAAATTTAAAAGGTATCTAAGAGACAATGTTTTCATGCAGAGGGTGCTGCGTGTATGGAATGAGCTGCCAGAGGAAGTGGTGGAAGTTGGAATAGTAAAGATTTACAGAGATATGGGCCAAATGCTGACAAATGGGACTAGATTAGTTTAGGATATCTGGTCAGCATGGATGAGTTGGACTGAAGGGTCTCTTTCCGTGCTGTACAACTATATCATAATTAAGAGGTTGTGAAGATTCAGCTGTGATGCAGTGAAAGCTATGAACGCAGGCACCAAGCACATCGTCATGTGTTAATCCGCCAGCACTGTGTTGGAGTTGGCCACCACTTCCACTGCAGAGAGCAAGAGTTTCAAGCTTTGCATGATGGCCACTGCTGTGCTGTGTTCTGAGTCTTCCACATGCTTGGACAGTAGCATGTAGCTGTTTGGAAGGCCTGCTGATGCCCCAAGAACCTTGGTAACTGTATTCCTTAGAGTTCTCTTGTAGGTCATCCTATCTGAGTTTCCTGCAACAGAATTCATCAATGCAGAAATTATGCTAATAAGTGGTCAGTTTAAACCTATGCCTGGCATTATCACTCCAATGAGGAGAAAGTGAGGACTGCAGATGCTGGAGATCAGAGCTGAAAATGTGTTGCTGGAAAAGCGCAGCAGGTCAGGAACAGGAGAATCGACGTTTTGGGCATAAGCCCTTCTTCAGGAATGAGGAAAGTGTGTCCAGCAGGCTAAGATACCTTTTATCTTAGCCTGCTGGACACACTTTCCTCATTCTCGAAACGTCGATTCTCCTGTTCCTTGGATGCTGCCTGACCTGCTGCGCTTTTCCAGCAACACATTTTCAGCATTATCACTCCAATGCAGACCAAAAATAGAAATTTTTAAAAAGGTTTGACAAAGCAGAGTTGCATCAAATATTAACAAAATGTAATATTAATCATTAATTATTTCTCTTGTAGGGCATGCAGACACAACATGAAAGTAACATATTAGTTGATGTCATTAACAGGTGAGTGTACCACAACTTCAAATCACAGTTGAATTAATAAAACTGCTGCCACAATGAGTTGTGAATGATATCATCAGGGAGCAAGTGCAAAACTCCAAGTTGGTTTCTACTTTCATCCAATTCATTCTCCTCGGTTGTGCAGTACAAATAATTTTTTAGTGCACCTGTGATTCCTTGCCCCGTACACATCATTGTACACATCAAAATGACAACTTTACATATCTTTCAGTGGCTCTGTGCTCTGTTTATAATATAAAGAAAGGAGCATTGTACAAGTGCAGCCTGATCAGTCAGAAAGTCCAACAGGCCCTTTGGCACAAACTGGTCCATGTTGACCAAAATATCCATCTATTCTAACTTGACTTCTTTGCACTTGGCCCATATCCTTCTACTCCTTTTCTATCCATGTATTTGTCCAAATGCCTTTTAAATGTTATTAATGTACCTGCCTCAACCACTTCCGCTGGCAGCTCCTTGCATATGCATACCAGTCTCTGTGTAAAAAACTGCCCCTCAGGTTTCCTTTTATTCTTTCCCTTTTATCCTTAAACTGATGCCTTTGAGTCCTCGATTCCCCAACCCTGGGGAAAAGGCTGAGTGCATTCACCCTTTCTATGCCTCGCATGATCTTATAGACCTCTATAAAGTCTCCTACACTCTAAAGAAAAAAGTCCTAGCTTGTCCTACCTCTCCCTATTACTCAGACCCTTGAGTCCAGGCAACATCCTTGTAAATTTCTTCTGCACTCTTTCCAGTTTAATAACAAGACATGGGCTTTAGATTGGTTCCACAGGTCGGCGCAACATCGAGGCCCGAAGGGCCTGTACTGCGCTGTAGTGTCATAAACATCCTGTACAAGTTTAAGATAACTTTACTTTTGAATTATGTAGCCCTTGACATAAATCCCAAGTCTTTTACAAATATTTCCTATTGTATTGTTGTGATGCTGCTTTTAATGATTTGTTCATCTGTGGTCCTTGGATCCCTTTTCATTTAACTGGTTGAGTTCTTGTTTTCTAAACTAGAGGTTGCTTTTCTACTTTTTCTCTCAAAGTGCATCATTTTGCATTATCTCTGTCAAAGTTCATAATGCCATATCACTGTCCAATCTGCAAATTTAGGGCTGATGAGAAGTTTAATTTATTTATATAATTATTGAGTATGTTATTTATAAATTTCTTAAAGTAATCACAGAATCTTCAAAGCTTCTTCAGGAAATACATTGTGCAAAATGTTTAAAAAGACAGTTGAACAAAGTAATTTGAAATGGCTTTGTGTCTACCTTCTGATTTGTACTAAAAGACCTGGCCGCAGTTGGCTGTCTTTGGCCTTCAGCTGGGAAAAATCCCCCTTTGCTTATTATCCAGCAATGAAAAGTAAAAGGAAGGATGGCAGGTGCTGATAAGGCTAGACTGTTAAATCCCCTAACCTTTAGATCAATTAACATGTTTACATCCATCACCTTGGCACTAAGTTAACAATCACACAACACCAGGTCATAGTCCAACAAGTTTAATTGGAAGCACTAGCTTTCAAAGCACCGCTCTTTCAACACCTGATGAAGGAGCGTCGCTCCGAAAGCTAGTGCTTTCAATTAAACCTGTTGGACTATAACCTGATGTTGTGTGATTTTTAACTTTGTACACCCCAGTCCAACACTGGCATCTCCAAATCATGACCACCTTGGCACACATCTTGTGAATGATCAGTGAACAGGAGGTGCTGGAGGCCTGATGGAATCAATGGAATTCTGTCCTGGCCACTGTCAGTGCCTTGAAACAAGAATGGCAAGGAGAAAAGTATGGCATATTTGAACTAGAGAAACTACTAAACCTTTCCATATTTCTACAGTTATGACAATGTGTACACTCAGCACTACACCATGCCTATCAGTGACTCATCCGATGTGGAGGACAGAAACAAAGAAGAGGTAAAAATACATATAATTTATATGACATGTTTGCGAAAGGGACTTTGCACAGAACATTTTTGTATGTGGGCTGTCAAAGCTCAGTATCTAGCACATAACCCATTGAATTAAGACTATCAAGATACTAGCATCCATGTCACTGAAGAATTCACATAAATGTGGCACTTCCCATTTGGCAAACCTTATATTTCCTCACCATTAATAATAATGAATGGAATCAGTTACTATTCCTGTTCTGTAATACTGTAGTGATGCAACAAATCCCAGAACTTCCCCAATGTCCACTATAAACATTTGAGATGTAATTGGAAGTAATTTTGATTTCAGGTGATATCAGATTCGCTATCATGAACCTTCCCTTACAGATTTTCTTAAAATATGTATAATGGGAGGCTACTCCAATTTTGATCATTTTATACTATTGCCAAAATCATATTGTCTTTGCTGTGTACTTATATTCTGAACTGTCCTTAAAAGGGACATCAGGCAATCAAAAATTGAGAGGACGTTACTTCAATTTTTTTCTTAACTTGCAATCTGCTACTGTAAACCAGTTGCAATGTGACAAACAACCATAACTGGAATAACAATTCTTTCTGAAAACTCATTTTTTGGTAGGTTCCATCCATCTGCGTTTGTTCAAGAGGATCTTGGCATTATTATGGTGAACTAACATAGCTCAGAGAAGAATCTCAGTTGCTGTAGATTAAAAATTTTGAAAATATATAGTCCATGGGAGGATTGTTACAATCATGATGCAGGTCTGTCTTCGTGCCCATTAACTGGAAAACTGTAACCACTTAATAAAATGCTTGACATTACCTGATCAAAGCCATCCAGGAAGAGATCCGGGTTCAATTCCCACCTCAGGCGACTGACTGTGTGGAATTTGCACGTTCTCCCCGTGTCTGCGTGGGTTTCCTCCAGGTGCTCCGGTTTCCTCCCACAGTCCAAAGATGTGCAGGTCAGGTGAATTGGCCATGCTAAATTGCCCGTAGTGTTAGGTAAGGGGTAAATGTAGGGGTATGGGTGGGTTGTGCTTCGGCGGGGCGGTGTGGGCTTGTTGGGCCGAAGGGCCTGTTTCCACACTGTAAGTAATCTAATCTAAGTAATCTAATCTAATCTAATCTAATCTAATCTAAAATCTAACACCAATATTATCAGTCAGTTGGAATCCTAATAGTTAAATTAAAGAGAGTCGAGTCTGGACATAAGGTAACAACAAAACATAAATGGTAAAAGGAAAACTATTATCGATGATAAGTGATGGAAGACTGAGTATAACCTTGATAGATTTCTCTCAGCACCAGCTGAAGTGATTGATGATAACTGGATTATAATATTCTGATCAGAAACACAGTTTCGAAGAAAGCTAACCAAGCCAGTATCTGTCAATGCTGTCCAGTATTACTTACAGAATAATTGCAAGTTCCATCTGTTACAGGACATGCAGGCAATAGAAGAAGCTAATCTGATGGTTCAGTTCATTGATGGGTAAGTTTACCATACATTCAAATTATAATAAAATGAAGAACAATATTCAGCCATATGGACCTCATGGTCCCAGGGTCAATTAGCTGATGTTATTTTGTTTATTCCCCATGGATGTTGCTGGTTAGGACAGCATTTATTATCTATCCCTAATTGCCCTGGAGAAGCTGGTGTTGCACTGCTTTCTTGAATGGCTGCAGAACTTTGGGCTAGTTCTCTTAGGAAGGGAATTCCAAGATTTGGATTCAGCAATAGTAAATGAACAGCAATGTAGTTCGAAATCAGTTTGGAGTGTCACTTGAAGGGGAACTTGCATTGGTAGTTTCTCATGCATCTGCTGCCCTTGTCCCTCCAGCTGGTGAATATTGTAGGTTTGGGAGGTGCTGTGTAGAGCTTTTTGTGAGTTCCTACAGTGCAATTTGTAGATTAGACACATTTCTGCCATTGTATTGGAAATGAATGTTGGATATGATGCCATAGAAACCAGCTGTTTTTCTTGATGTGGTTTAGCTTATAGAGAGTAATTGGAGCTGCAACCATTTAAGCCAGTGCACAGCATTCCATCAAACTCTTGTGTCTTAATGATATTGCATAGGCACTGGGGAGACAGAAGGCAAATTAGATAGCACAGGATTCCTCGTCTCTTGAGCTGCATTTGTACCAAATATTTATATTACTGGCCTAGTTCAGTTTCTGGCCTCGACTAGCCCGTAGGATGTTGGTAGTAGGGAACTCAGCAATGGTAATGCCATTGCATGTCAAGGGATGCTGGTTAGATTTTGTTTTGTTGGATATGGTCATTGCTGTTGTATTTGTGTAGAACAAATTTTGTTTGATACTTGTCTGCCCAAATCTGGATATGGTCCAGATATTTTTGCATTTGAACGTGAACTGCTTCAGTATTTGAGAAGTCAGTAATGGTATAGAACATTGAATGATCAAATACTGAAGCAGACCATGTCCAACATCCCCACTTCAAATATTATAATGGATGGAAGGTCATTGATGAAGCAACTGAAGGTGTTGGATCTAGGACACTACACTGAGGAACTTCTGTAGTGATGTCCTATGGCTGAAAATGATTGCCCTCCAAGAATCACAACCATCTTTCTTTCTGCCAGGTACGACGCTGACCAGTGGAGGGTTTTCCCTCTGATTTTCATTGACTGTAATTTTTCTGGGGCTACTTAAGGCAACACCCAGACAAATGCAGCCTTTGTGGAATGCCAAATTGACTGTCAGTGTGCAGGTTTTTCTTTGCAGATACTTTTGATGTCACTGTTGATAACACCTTCCATCACTTTGCTAGATAATCAGGAATAAATTGATATGGTAGTAATTGGCTGATTTGGGACATACTTGGACAATTTTCAACATGTCAGATGCCAGTGTTGTAGCTGTACTAGAACAACTTGGCGAGAGATAAGCTAATTCTGGAGCACAAGTCTTCAGTAGTATTGCCAAAATGTTGTCAGGGCCTTTGAAGTATCCAGTGCCTTCGGGGTTTTTTTGATTTCATGTGGATTGAATCAAATTGGTTGAAGACTTTCATCTGTGATGCTAGAGGCCAAGATGGACCAGCAACTCAACACTTCTGATACAAATAATTTGGTATCATCTTTTGCAGTGTTGTGCTGAGCACCCCCATCATTAAAGTTTTGGATATATGTCAGGTGTTTAATGGTCCACCACCATTCATAGTTGGATGTGGCAGAACTGCAGAGCCTAGATCTGATCTTCTGGTTGTCAGATTATTTAGCTTTGTCTCTTGCTTGTTACTTCTCCTGTTTAGCATGCAAGTAGTCCTGTTTTGCTGCTTTACCAGGTTGACACCTCACTTTTCGGGGATGCCTGGTATTGCTTCTGGCATGCCTTCCTGCACTCTTCATTAAACCAGGTTGATCTCCTGGCTTGATAGCAATGGTAGAGTTGGGTATATGCTGGATCATGTGACTATAACCTGTTGCTTTTGATTGCCCACAGTGCATCATGGATGGATAATTTTGAGTTACTCAATGTGATATTTAGCATGATGGTAGTGTCACCCCAAAACAATGGAAAACATCTTCAGTGTGTAGATGGGACTTTGTCTCTACAATGACAATGTAGTCCTACAGATATCATCATGGATGGACACACCTGTGAGAAGCAGATTGGTGAGGATGACAAACTCAGCAGGTCTGGCTGCATATTTAGACAGAAACAGTGCTAATGTTTTGAGTGCAACATAATTATCTTCAGAACTGAAGATAAGCTTAGGCTTAAGTTTTTCCCTCACTACAGGCCACAGACCCATTCTAGCAGCCACATTGTTTAGTACATGGCCAGCTCAGTCATCAATGGTGCCACCAAATCACTCTTGGTGATGGACATGGAAGTCCCCCACTCAGAGTAAATTGTCTGCTCTTGTCACCCTCTGTGTTTCCTCTAAATGGTGTTCATCAACATGGAGGAATAGTGATGTATGGTAGGTGGTAATCATGTGGAGGTTTCCTCGCCTATGTTTATAACATACCATGAAACTTCATGGGGTATGGAGTCAATGTTAATGATTTCCATTGCAACTCCTACTGACTGTATACCAATGTGCAGCCACATCTATTGGCTAGACAGGACATACAGCAGGATGGTAATGGTCCTGTCAGAAACATTGTCTATGAAGTGTGATTCCAGATCAGTCAACGATGACAGATTTCTTTCCTTTTCTGGTTAGTGAATAAGTTGAGATTTTACAACAATCAATAATGGTTACATACGTTGGACTAACCTTTGATTTCAAAGAGTCTTAGAGTCATTCACCACAGAAATAGGCCCTTCGGTCCAACTCATTCATGCCAACCAGGCATCCCAATCTGACCTAGTCCCATTTGCCACCAGTTGGCCCATTTCTCTCTAAACCCTTCCTATTCGTATACCCATACAGCCTTTTAATTGTACCCACATCCACCATTTCCTCTGACAGCTCTTTCCATCCATGCATCAACCACTGCATGAAAAAGTTACCCCTCGGGTCCTTTTTAAATTTTTCTCTTCTGAACTTAAACCTATGCCCTCTAGTAGTGGACTCCCCTACTCTGGGGAAAAAGACCGTAGTTATTCACTCTATCTATCTCTCTCATAATTCTTTAAACTTCAATAAGGCTACCCCCAGCCTCTAATGCTCGGGAAAATACCCCAGCCTATTAAGCCTTTACCTATGACTTAAACCATCCAGTCCCAACAACATCCTTGCAAATCTTTTCTGCACTCTTTCAAGTTTAACAAATTCATCATCTGCCTTGGTATGATTCAAAGCCATCTACCCAAAACCTGAAGCTCTTGATTACTAGTCTAGTTATATTTGTGCTATGCTACAGCCTCCCCTTTTGGTACGAGCAGTGGGAAAAGGTGCTGAGTGCTTATATTTATTCTCATAATGCAAACTCACATCTATAAACAAACATATAATAAGTTGGACTCAAATTTGATGAGTTCCCTTGGAGGTAAGACCACCCATAAATGTGTCTGCAATTTATAATTTGATCAAGTCATTGTCAGAAAGGCTCCAAAGCTCTGAGTTCACACTACTGTTTTCAAAGAACTGACAGGACTGATCTGCTAGATTAGCAGCACACATAGTGCTCACATTCCCAAATTCAAAACATTTGAGAGGCAGTGAAATATGAGGAAGAAAACTCCAATTGTTGAGGTATTGCTGGACAGGGACCAAAGTGGATCATCTAGCTGATAAAATTGGGTGAACATTAGTTGCTGAAAGTTAGAATACATGCAGCTATATTTAGATGAGGTAAAGGCGGCTCAGTGGTTAACACTTTTGTCTTGCTGTGACAGGTTTTGATTCCAGCCTCGGGCGACTGCCTGCATAGAATTTGCACATTTTCCCTGTATCTGTGTCAGTTTCCTCGGGTGCTCTTGTACAATGACAGGGGAGTGGCAAGTTCTCCCAGCTCGGCTTTTGGCAGTATGGCTATTCACTGAAACCGTTCGGGCAGTTTGAGACTTCTGAGCCAAGAAACAGCTACATGTATGAGGGTGTTCCATGCTGTCATCTGTCTCCCTCTCTTTCTCTCTCTTTCTCTCTCTCTCTCTCCCTCCTGTAAGACCCTGTGTTTGATTTTACCTTTTGTGCCAAAGGGTGTTTATAGGGATTGTTGCAAATGTTGGGAAATGTATCATTAAGCTGATATAATCTATTGGATAGATTAAGTTATTCTGTATTTTGTTCTCTTTTGTTTGTGTTTCATTCGATAATCTTGTAAATAAATTCTGTTATATTTAAAGCTAAATAGTTTAACCAGGTGCATCTCTCCCAGAATATCTGTGTTATACCTGCTTAAAATAACTAGCAAAGTTAGGGTCTGGGCTACTTTCTTGAAATGTTTTCATGGGTCCTTAACAGATTGGGACTCTTTGCAGGATTTGTTCTATAATTCCAAATTGGGATTAGGGTTGCTGGACTCGAAAGCAGTGAGTGAATGGTGTTAGTGTCTTTTGTTCCGGGTGTTGAATCTGGTTGGTTTAAACTGTGCTCAGGATAGCACTTTTAGTTACCAAGTGTATTCTCGGGGTGGAATAAGTGACTTTGGGGGTTATGCAAAAGGTGCTTAAGGCCAAGCTGCTGGAATTAGCAGACAAGCTGGAGTTGGAGCTGCCTTCTTCCATGAGGAAATGAGAGACAATTACAGCAATAGCTCAGCATTTAAATTTGTTGGAAACACCATCAGAATCTTTAGAGATGGTCAAAGCTCAATTGAAAATGAAACAGCTTGAGTTAGAGGCAAAAGACAAGGAAAGGGTGACAGAAATGAAACAGTCTGAAGTACAATTAAAAGCAGAGGAAAGAGAAAAAGAATGAATCGCTTTAGAAAACAAAGAGAAAAAGAGAGAGGAAAGGAACAAAGAGAGGCAGGCTGAATTTCAGAAATTGGCATTTAGACAGGGATTCAAAAATTCACACTCTGAAGTAGTGAGAACTCATGGAAGAGCAGAGAATTAAAATGGCAAGATTAGCAGCTGAAGTAGCTGATGATTATGAGTTGGTCCTTAAATCAAAATTTGGCTTCCAAAATCAATTTCAAGTGTGAAGGATAGAAATTGGGGAAAAGAGAAATCCTTGCCTGGAAAGGGAAAGGTGGATCTTGGTGAAGATCACAAGGATAACTTACCACAGGGTAAAAAGGAATCCCTTGAAGGGGTAAGAGAAATTAAAAAGCGTTGGTGTTTTCACTGCAATAAAGTAAGCCACATGAAATTGGTGTTGGTGGATTATGAAAAACACTGGGAGGTCAGATGTAGGAAAACAGGATAAGGCAGTGAATTTTGTTGGAATGGCAATGGAAGCACAGTGGAGACTAGAAAGCTGCACCAGAATGTACAAGCTAGTTGGAGATTGGTTAAGTAGGAAGTGCCAGGTCTTCTTTAACCATATATCTGTGAAGATAAGGTTTACTCAAATTGGCCAGGAGCAACAGGTAAAGAGGTTACAATATTAAGAAATATGGGGTCCTCTCATTCTGTGATGTTGAAAGATGAGGAGATATGTATCTCTGAAGGACTGCTGCCAGAAAATTTACTAGTTACGGGAATTCATGGTGAGACAAGAAGCACTGAATTATGTAAAGTGAGGCTAGAGTGTCCAGTGAAGAATGGAGGAGTCATGAACAAACTCTCTGCTCCAGGAATACAATTTGTCCTTGCTAATGATCTAGCTGGTTCACAGGTAGGAGTGCTGCACACTGTGGTTAAAAAGCCAGTGGAAACTCAGGCAACTAAACTTTTGCAGGATATATATCCTGGAATTTTTCCTGACTATGTAGTAATGAGGTCACATGGTCACCAGTTGAAACAAGAGAGATCAAAGGGTACAGATAAGAAAGTTGAAGTAGAACTAGTAGAGACCCTGTTTGATTAGATAGTCAACTAAAAACAGATAGATGACAAGCAGACATCTTTAGCTCAGATAAATTAACTGAGTTACTGCAGAAAGATGAAAATTTAAAGCAAGCGTATCAAAAAACATACACAGAAAAAGAATCCGAATGTATCCCTGAATGTTATTATCTTAAAAATTATGACTTATTGAGGAAATGGAGACCATCACATCTTCAGGCAGATGAAAAATGGGCAGAATTTCATCAAGTTGTATTGCCAGTGGGTTATAAAGTCATAGAGATGTACAACATGGAAACAGACCCTTCCGTCCATCTTGTCCATGCCGACCAGTTATCCCAACCTAATCTAGTCCCACTAGGTAGCACCTGGCATATATCCCTCCAAACCCTTCCTATTCATAACCAATCCAGATGCCTTTTAAATGTTGAAATTGTACTTGCCTCCACCACTACCTCTGGCAGCTCATTCCATACACGTACCACCCTCTGCGTGAAAAAGTTGCCCCTTAGGTCTCTTTTATATCTTTCCCCTCTCACCCTAAACCTATGCCCTCTAGTTCTGGACTCCCCCACCCTAGGGACAGGACCTTGTCTATTTATCCTATCCGTACCCCTCATGATTTTATAAACTTCTTTCAGGTCACCCCTCAGCCTCCGATGCTCCAGGGAAAACAGCTGCAGCCTATTCAACCTTTCCCTATAGCTCAAATCTTCCAATCCTGGCAAGAATGGAGATGTTACGAGTGCTGCATGAGCTACCACTAGGGAGTAATTTAGGAGTAAGAGAAACTCAAGCTAAAATACAAAAACATTTTTACTGGGCTTGGCTGCACAACGATGACTTTTGCCACACATATCATACATGTCAGGTAATTGTTGAAAAATATGGCACTGGAAAAGCATAGTGGGTCAGGCCGCATCATGTTAAGGGCTATGCCCAAACATCGATTCTCTTGCTGCTCAGATGCTGCCTGACGTAGTGTGCTTTTCCAGCACCACACTTTTCAACTCTGATCTCTAGCATCTGCAGTCCTCACGTTCTCCATGTCAGGTAATTGGAAAACCACAGACAGTAATAAAACCTGCACCTTTAATAACTATTCCTGCTTTTGAGGAACCTTTTACAAGAGTCTTAATTGATTGCACAAGACCCCTACCTCAAACAAAAAGTAGGAATCAGTATTTGTTAATAATAATGGATGTGTCCACTAGATTCCAGTGGCTCTTCCATTATACACCACCACAGCTAAAAGGATTGTAAAGGAGTTACTCAAATTTTTCACTAGATACGGACTACCCACAGAGATACAATCAGATCAAGGGTTAAGCTTCACATTGAACTTATTCAAGTAAATTATGGACAGCTTAGGAATAAAACAATTCAAACCTACCGCATACCATCCAGAATCACAGGGAGTGCTAGAAAGGTGGCATCAGACATTAAAGATCATGTTAAAGGCTTATAGTCAAGATGATTGGGATAAGGGAATTCTGTTTGTGCCATTTGCAATCAGAGATGCACCAAATGAATCAACCAAATTCTGTCCATTTGAATTCGTTTTTGGGCATGAAGTGAGAGGACTGCTAAAATCAATTAAGGAGAAGTTGGTAATTCAGAGACCACATATTTGGACTATGTGTCAAATTTCTGGGAACAATTAATTAGAGTGGGGAGTTAGCATTTAAAAGTATCACAGCATGTAATGAAATAAGAAACAGATAAATCAAAAACTCACAATTTTGCTATTGGGATAAGGTGTTAGTGTTACTTCCAGTGACAGGTGAACCTTTAAAAGGAAGGTTTAGTGGACCTTATTAATTCGAAAGGAAATTGATGAGGTGAGCTATTTGATGAAGACTCCAAACAGAAAAAAAAACTCAGACTGTGATGTGAATGTGCTCAAAAGGTATGTTGACAGGGAAGGAAAGCCAAAGGAGAATGTGTTATTGGTTACAATACAGGGGGAAGAACCAAGTTCAGTAGATTCTGAATTGGACATTCCTCAAACTAAATTGGACAATGAGGAAGTTCTGAAATATTGCTATAAATTATTGAGTTATCTTCCAGAGGAAAATCAAAATGACCTGAAAGAGTTATTACTATGACATGGGGAGATAGATAGAAATAAGTTTACTTATTTCTAACCTAATTCTGCATGATGTAGATATAGGAGATACTGTTATGATTAAGCGACATCCATATAGACATAACATTCTAAAGTTGGCACAGGTTTGAAAGGAGATTGAATGCATGCTCCAAGATGACATAATTGAAGTGAGTTACAGTGACTGGAGCTCACCCATTGTAATGGTGTCAAAGCTAGATGGTACCCAATGGTTATGTGTGGACTAGCGTAAAGTCAATGCAGTTAACAAAGAATGATACATATCCACTTCCGCTTTTGGAAGACTGTATAGAAAAGGTGGGACAAGCAACTTCTATTTCTAAGTTGGACTTGCTCAAAGGATACTGGCAAGTACCTTTATCAGAAAGAGCGAAGGCAATTTCAGCTTTCGTAACATTGGATGGACTGTATAAGTTTAAAGTCAAGCCATTTGGTATGAAGAATATGCCAGCCACATTTCAGACACTAACTAATAAGGTCATTGCTAGATTACCCAATTGTGTTGTATATATTGATGACCTGGTGATTTTTAGTCATACATGAAAAGAACATTTGCAACATTTATCTGAATTGTTCAATTGACTTCGGAAGGCACGCTTGGTGATAAACCTGGACAAAAGTGAATTTGCCAAAGCCAAAGTCACCTTCCTGGGCCATGTTATTGGACATGGACAAATGGCCCCATGGAATGCAAGGACAAAGGTATTCGGGGAGTTTTCCATATAGCTTTTACTGAAAATTCATACCAAATTTTCGCAGTGTGGCTGCTCCACACACTGAATTGCAAAAGAAAGGCAAGAAGTTTCAGTGATCAGAGACAAAAAACTGCAGATACTGAAATCCAAAATGGACAGGCAGGAGGCTGGAAGAACACAGCAAGCCAGGCAGCATCAGGTGGTGGAGAAGTTGATGTTTAGGGTGTAACCAATCCTGAAGAAGTTTCAGTGGACAGTGAACTATCAGAAGACAGTTGACAGCCTGAAAGCAGTGTTAACCACTGCCCCAGTATTAGCCATACCTAATTATGCAAAGCCATTCAGTGGCAATTGATGCAAGTGACATTGGTCTTGGTGTTGTGCTCTTGCAGGAAGATGACGAGAAGATAGAAAGACTTCTCAGATATTTCTCCAGGAAATTTAACATTCTTCAGCATAAATATTTAACAATTGATAAGAAGACTTTGAGCTTGGTGTTGGCATTACAACATTTCAATGTTTATGTTACCAGTAATGTATCTGTAATCATGTACACTTATCACAACTCATGGAGGTTTGTGGAGAAAGTTAAGGACAAAAATGCCAGACTGTTTCGATGGAGCTTCTTGTTACAGCCATTCAATTTTGAAAGTTGAGCGTGTGGCAGGATGAGAAAACGCGATTGCCGACGCATTGTTGAGACTTGCATAAGAAACAGAGGCATTCGGTGGCAGGAGTGAAACGGACTGAATCGAAATGTAGTAGTGCATGTTAGCATGATGATTGTCAATGTAATGTATCTGTGTGTTATAGAGTACTAACAGTTTAAGATCAAGGAGTTTTAAAATGAAGCCATCTTTGGATATTGATGGGGTTTTTAAAGAGGGGAGGTGTGATAATGCTGCTGCTCCTTTAACAAGGTTATATTGTCCTTGTTTTTTCTCGGGAAGTCATAAAATTACAGGTTCCAAAAACTCTGGGCTTCGATGGGTTTTAGGGCCAATTTGATTATAGCTAACAGATACTGCCCCATGAAGAAAGAGTTTAAAAAGAACACTTGTATAATGAAAGGGGAGTAGCCAGTTCTCCGAGCTCAGCTTTTCTCTGGTTTGACTTGGTTTTGGCAATCTGGCTATTCACTGAAAGCAGTCAGGCTCAGAAACAGCTACATGGAAGAGGGTGCTGCCATCTCTCTCTCCCTTGTAAGACCCTGTGTTTGATTTTATCTTTTGTGCCAAGGTGTGTTTTTGGAGATTGTTGCAAGTATTGGGACAGCATCATTAAGATGAGTTTTTGGACAGGTTACATTATTCTGTATTTTGTTCTTTGTTGTTTGTGTTTCATTCGGTAATCTTGTAAATTCTGTTATGTTGCATCTCTCCTGGAATATCCATGTTACACCTGCTTAAAACATCGAGCAAACTTAGGGTCTGGGCTACTTTCTTGAAATGTTTTGATGAGGTCTGATATGGTCCATAACAAGTCTCCCCAATTAACTGAAGTCTTTCATCTTTGATGCTGTTCTAGTAGGTTTTCTCAATTTTCGTTAAGGCTTTGACATCCTTCTTAAAGTGTGTTGGCAGAACTGACTCTAGTTGAAGCCTCACTGGTGTCGATAAAGGTTAGTAGGTCTATACTAAAGCCAAGAATCTTATAAGACTTTTAACAGCTATCTCTACTTGTCTAAACAAGTCGTGTCCACTGACTTTTGTTTTACAACTACAGGTATTTCTGTTCATGTACTGTCCTTTTAAAATTATACCATTTGGTTTAATTTTCTCTCCTCATCCTTCTGATTATATTGCACCAATCACCTCTTTCACTGCCCCCCAACCCCAGCTCTTTAGACATGCTCCTCTAAAGTCCTATTCCTCCTCTAACTTCTCTACTCTGCCAGTCCTTGTTCCTTATCTTCTCCAGCAACAAAATATCTAGGAGGAAAGGTGTTTTCAGCCACTGCTCCCACAAGATGCCTGTGCAGCTACATATGAGGTGTACATGATCCCAATTGAGCTTGGCACCTGTTCCGCCTGCCAGTGTGTTTTAACTCTTACATCTAGCAAAAGAACTGCGAGTCCACTCCTAATAATAATAAACAATATTTATTTAACATAGTTAATACAATAACAACAAAATACATTGTAAACTAACAATTTACCCTATAAATCTACCTTGTGCTTTAACGTAACTCTAGATGATTATGTACCACCACACCAGAACTTGGCCATGCTTCATGTGGTGATGTTGTCTGGTCTTCTTCTCCCGGTATCTCAGGGGTACCTTCTCTTAGAGTCATAGAGATGTACAGCATGGAAACAGACTCTTTGGTCTAACCCGTCCAGATATCCCAACCCAATCTAGTCCCACCTACCAGCACCCGGCCCATATCCCTCCAAACCCTTCCTATTCATATACCCATCCAAATGCCTCTTAAACGTTGCAATTGTACCAGCCTCCACTACATCCTCTGGCAGCTCATTCCATACACGTACCACCCTCTGCGTGAAAAAGTTGCCCCTTAGATCTCTTTTATATCTTTCCCCTCTCACCCTAAACCTATGCCCTCTAGTTCTGGACTCCCTGACCCCAGGGAAAAGACTTGGTCTATTTATTCTATCCATGCCCCTCATAATTTTGTAAACCTCTATAAGGTCACCCCTCAGCCTCCAACGCTCCAGGGAAAACAGCCCCAGCCTGTTCAGCCTCTCCTTGTAGCTCAGATCCTCCAACCCTGGCAATATCCTTGTAAATCTTTTCAGAACCCTTTCAAATTGCACAACATCTTTCTGATAGGAAGGAGACCAGAATTGCATGCAATATTCCAATGGTGGCCTAACCAATGTCCTGTACATCTGCAACATGACCTCCCAACTCCTGTACTCAATACTCTGACCAATAAAGGAAAGCATACCAAACGTCTTCTTCACTATCCTATCTACCTGTGATTCCACTTTCAAGGAGCTATGAACGTGCACTCCAAGATCTCTTTGTTCAGCAACACTCACTAGGACCTTACCATTAAGTGCATATGTCCTGCTAAGATTTGCTTTCCCAAAATGCAGTACCTCGCATTTATCTGAATTAAACTCCATCTGCCATTTCTCAGCCCATTGGCCCATCTGGTCCAGACCTTGTTGTAATCTGAGGTAATCCACTTTGCTGTCCACTACACCTCCAATTTTGGTGTCATCTGCAAACTTACTAACTGTACCTTTTATGTTCACATCCAAATCATTTATGTCAATGACAAAAAGTAGAGGACCCAGCACCAATCCTTGTGGCACTCAACTGGTCACAGGCCTCCAGTCTGACAAACAACCCTCCTCTACAAACAAAGTCCTATACCACGGAGACAGGCCCTTGAGCCCAGATTGGTCCATGCCGACCAAAATGTCCCTCAATGCTAACCCCATTTCTCTGCACTTGGCCCACACCCTTCCAAACCTTTCCTATTCATGTATTTGTCCACATGCCTTTTAAATGTTGTTAATGTACCTGCTTCAACCATTTCTGCTGCAGCTCATTCCATATGTGTACCAACCTTTGTAAAAAAAGTCGCCCCTCAGGTTCCCTTTTATTCTTTCCCCTCTAACCTTAAACTGATGCCCTTGAGTCCTCAATTCCCCAGCCTGGTTAAAAGACTGAGTGCATTCACCCTATCTATGCCTCTTGTGATCTTATACACCTTGATAAGATCCCCCCTCAGTCTCCTACGCTGTAAAGTAAAAAGTCTTTATTTGTTCAAACTCTCCCTGTAACTCAGACCCCTGAGTCTTGGCACCATCCTTGAAAATTTTGTTCTGCACTCTTTCCAGTTTAATAACGTCCTTCCTATAGCAATGTGACCAAAACTGAACACAATATTCCAAGTGCAGGCTCACCAATGTTCTGTACAACTGCAACATAACTTCCTAACTTCTAAACTCAATGCCCTGACTGATGAAGGCCAGTGTGCCAAAAGCCTTCTTCACAGCCCTATGTCTCAATTTTCAGAGAATTGTGCACCTGAACTCCCAAGATCCCTCTGTTCCACTACACTCCATAGGGCCCTACCAATCACCATGAAAGTCCTACCTTGATTTGACTTCCCAAAACGCAACCCAATACCTCTCTATATTAAACTCCATTTGCCATTTCTCGGGTAACTTCCCCAGCTGATCAAGCTCCTGCTGCAATTTCTGACAACCTTCCTCACTGTCCACGATACCTCCTATTTTAGTGTCATCAGCAAACTTACTAATCATGCCTTGTACATTCTCACCCTAATCATTGATATAGATAACAAGCATTAATGGGCCCAGCACTGACCCCTGAGGCACTCCAGTAGTCACAAGCCTCAGTCCAACAAGCATCCTTCCACTATTACACTCTGCTTCCTACCATCAAACCAAACGTGTATCCAATATGCCAGCTCCCCTGGATTCCATACGATCTAACCTTTCAGAGCAGCACACCATGTGAAACCTTATCAGAGGCCTTACTGAAATCTATATAGACTGCATCTAATACCCTGCCCTTGTCAACCTTCCTGGTCACTTCATTCAAAGAACTCAACAAATTTGAGAGGAAAGATTTCCCATGCACAAAGCCATGGTGACTATTCCTAATCAAACTCTGTCTTTCCAAATGCATGTATATCATCTCTCAGAATCTTCTCAAGTATGTTACCTACCACAGATGTTAGGCTTACAGCTGTTTTGTTCCCAGGTTTGTCTTTGCAGCCATTCCTGAAAAAGGGCATAACATTCTCTACCCTTCAGTCTTCTGGGACCTCATCTGTGCCTAACAATGATGCAAAAATATTAGCCAGGGCCCACACAATTTCTTCTCTAGCCTCTTGCAGTGTTCTTGGATATATCTGGTCAGGACCAGGAGATTTATTCACCTTCATACATTCTAATACATCCAACACCAACTCTACTGTGATATGGACTGGGCCCCAAGATATAGCCACTGATTTCCTCAAGTTCCCTGTCTTCATTCTCCACAGTAAACACAAAAGAGAAATATTCATTTGAGGACCTCGCCCAGCTCCTATGGTTCTACACATACATGTCCACTTTGGTCCTTGAGGGGTAGTATTCTCTCTCTAGTTATTCTTTGTACTTTAATAGACTTAAACTCTTTGGATTCATCCTGATCTTCTCAGCCAATGCTATCTTGCATTCCCCTTTCACACTCCTGATTTCCTTCTTCAGTATACTCCTGTATTCCCTATGTACTTCCAGGGATTCCCTTGATCCCAGCTACCTGTTACCTGAGACATACCTCCTTTTTTTCTGGTCAAAGCCTCTTGTCATCCAGGGTTTCCTATTCCTATCAATCTTGCCTTTCATCCTCACAGGAACATATAGACCTTGAACTCTAGCTTGCAACTTGCCTGAAAACAAACCACTCCAATCAATCCCTGTCAACTTCCATCAAAACTTGCCTTGCCCCAATTTAGAACTTGAACCTGTCGACTAGTTTTGTCCCTCTCCATAACTATTTAAAAATTAATAGAACAATGGTCACTGGTCCCAAAGTGCTCCCCCACTGTCACCTCCGTCACCTGTCTGCCCTGTTTCCCAATAGTAGGTTGAGTTTTGGCCCTTCCCGAATAGGACCCTTTATATACTGCTCGAGGAAACTTTCCTGAATGCACTTAATAAATTCCACCCCATCTAAGCCCTTATCGC
Source organism: Chiloscyllium punctatum (assembly GCF_047496795.1). NCBI lineage: Eukaryota > Metazoa > Chordata > Chondrichthyes > Orectolobiformes > Hemiscylliidae > Chiloscyllium > Chiloscyllium punctatum. Next base: position 62,004,625 of record NC_092767.1, on the reverse strand, counting down.
TGTGACAGTCCCAGTCTATGTTAGGTAAATTAAAATCTCCTACTATGAGAACCCCCATTGCTCCTGCAAGTTTCCCTAGTCTCCCTGCATTTTTGTTCCTGTAATTCCCGTTGACTATTTGGGGGCTTATAGTACAACTATAATGTCACCATCCCTTTCTTATTTCTTAGCTTCCCCCACTGGAAGATTCTTTGGTTGTTTCATCTCTGATTACTGTTGTGATACTTACCTTAATCAAAAATGCAACTTCCCCTCCCTTCTTGGCGGTTGGTCTCAAGTTACTGAGCTGAGCGTGGTGTTGCGGTGATTCTTATACTTGAAAGTCTTCCTGCCCTTTTGGGAGGGTCTTCATCATTCACCAATGAATCAATCAGGCTCAATCACCCTGATTGATTGGACCCAACCAGACATCGGCATGTTGATGGCAAAGTGGTCCTTAAGCATCCATTCCTGAAAGTTTTGAGCGCACGTAGCCTCCTCCAAATAAGGGTACAAGACACCCCCATGTCTGGTACATGCCTTGATGTTTTCGATGATATTCCATTGACTCCATTCAAATCCAAATTTGGATGTGTATTGCAAAGGTTGTCAGCTACCAAGTTGTTGCAAACTGTCTATTGGTGGCCGTAGCCTATTTGGATTGTGTTGCATGTTTATTAGCACAATCACTTTGGTCAAGGCTTGCCTTAGTTTCCCAGCATGCTTTAGTCATTGTCCAATCTTTGTAAATCCATCATAAATTCATCATGTTGAGTGGCCCATGTGCAGAAGGATGGCTGATAGGCTGCACTCTGTTTAACAACATGTATTGACCCTGAGCTTTGGAGAAAAAAAAATCATTTGACTGTGATCAAACCACCTACTTCCACGAGAACATGGAGCATGATAATTTGGTTAATGTCAGGATCAGCACCAGTTATGATGTTCATCTTCCTCCCTCACACATGAAGAATTATCATTTGAAAGGTGCCAAAATAAAGTGTTATCCATGGAATTGGATCCTAGTATGGCCTATACCTTAGCAGAGAGGAGAAATCCAACATGTTAAGTTTTAAAATTAGTTTGTCCTTGGATTTTATTGCCAACTCTAGTCACCTTTAGTGTGGTGATATTGGTGTTACATGTTGGTTAAAACAATTTGGATGACAGGCTTCCTTACCTCCATGGTCATTTAATTGTGTCAGCCCAGAAATACAAGATTTTGGAATTTATGTTCATATGGTTCTCAAATAGCTAACTGTGATGTATAATAACCACAAATGTCACAAAGCTGGATGGAGGGGCAGGTAGTGTTGAGGAAACAGGGAGGCTGTTGAAGAACTTGGACAGACAAGGAAAGTAGGCAAAGAAGTGGCAGATGGAATACAATGTAAGAAAGTGTGAGGTTATCCACTTTAGTAGGAAGAAGAGGCGTGGATTATTTTCTAAACGGAGAAAGACTTCAGAAATTTGAAGCATGAAGTGATTGGGAATCCTCGTTCAGGATTCTCATGGTTAACATGCAGGTTCACTTGGCAGTTGGACAAGCAAATGCAATGTTAGCATTCATTTAAGAGGGTTAGAATACAACAGTAGAGATGTACTGTTGAGGCTTTATAAGGCTCTGGTCACACCGTATTTGGAATATTGTGAACGGTTTTGTGCCCCCCTTGAAGAAATGACATGCTAAAGTTGGAGGTGGTCTAGAAGAGGTTTACAAGCATGAAGAGAAATGAAGGTCTTGTCATATGAGGAGTGGTTGAAGACTCTGGGTCTGTACTCAATGGAGTTTCAAAGGATGAATGGGGATCTCATTGAAACTTACAGAGGTCAGGATAAAATGAAAACGGAGAAGGTATTTCCACTGGTCAGAGAGAGGCCACAACTTCAGTGAGGGGATGACCATTTAGAACCGAGATGAGGAGGAATTTCTTCAGTCAGAGAGCAGTGAATGTGTGAAACTTGTTTCTGCAGAAGGTTGTGCAATACAAGTCATTGAGTATATTTAAGACAGAGGTATTCCTTCATATTTGTGGTGGTTCTGTTCCTGAGAGCCCCAGTGAATGATGAAATTCACCATGCAGAACTCATTTAAAATTAGGTTAAAAATCATGGATATTGATTTTTGTTGTTACATAGTTTTTAGCACGGTTAGGCGATTTCATGATTCCTGATTTTGTAGATTCAGGATTTACTGTAGATAGGTTATTCATTAGTAAAGGGAGATGGTGTTATGGGGAGACAGTAGGAAGCTGGGGTTGAGAAATTCATCAGCCACAATTGAATGGTGAAGCAGACTCAATGGGTCAAGTGGCCTTAACCTGCTCCTACATATTATGATCTTCCTTGTTTTCAGTTATCATGTGACATTCTCAGATGAATGCAACCTCAGCACCTCTGATGTGGCTCAAACAGCAGAGACGGAGAGTGAATATGAACAACAGGTGAGAATTATCTTTTAAAACTGTTTGTTTGGTGATGTGAAATGAGAAGACTATTTTCCTAAGTAAATTGATCAAAACCACCACTTCATATGGGTTAATATGGTGTGGGGCTGTTTTTGAGATTTGACAAACTATAGAAATACAAACTTCAAGCACTGAAAGTACTAGTGATTGTAGGCTGCAACTGACCATGTTTCATGATAATTCCAAAAATGCCTTAGTCCAGTACAATTGAGCCAGTATTAGTACATTTATACATGCAGCAGAGTTAATAAATGTCTGATTTGTTATTTTGCACATTATAATGGATCAGTGGTGATTACGTGAAAGCAGAACTCACTTATCGTTAATTTATGAAGATTCATTTCATTAGATGTTACTCAATGAATCACAGCCCAAATCTCAGCAGGTAAAATGGGGAAAGGCGAGGCTGACTCTGAACAAAGAAGCACCCATTAAACCAGTTCCTCCTATGGTCACCCAAAGCTTTATTTTTAATCCTTAAGCTAATCACAGCTTCCAACTGCTCCCTTCCACTTGCTAATTCTTATCTTTGATTATAAGGATCCTATATAATTAATTGGACCAGTCAAGACTGGATCCCCTATATGTACTGACAAAAAGTCTCCAAATTCTTTCTATTCTAATGTAATATTTTGTGAATTTACATTTAGTTTAAAAGCTTGAGCCCATTGATTGGTTCAATCGTTTTGACAGATTGCCCATGAACCATTAGTCTTTTTATGCTCATTTCTCAATTAATTTATCATTTTCATCCCTTGGATGCAGTTCAGAGAAATTTCAGGGAAAGGTGGTTGGAAATACTTTCTGTAGATGGGGAGGGGAAGAAATCTGTTCTCCTGGAATTCCTATTTATCCTCAACGCACAGACTGTCAGTGCCATGTTAATATATACTTAATGGGAACTGTACAAAGTAGACTTTCTTTCGATCTTTAACAGTCAGGCATGGAGCTCCCTGTGCATTACAGTTATGTAAAACTAAGCTGCCGCATAAGAGCAAAGTGCTGGAAATATTCACATTTGATAGCTTCTGGAGAGGAGAATAATTAACGTTGAATCATTTTTGACTTAAGGCATTAACTCTGTTTACCTCTCCACAGATGCCAGACCTGCTGAGTATTTACAGCACATTATTTTGATTCAATTTCCAGAATCTGCAACATTTTGCTTTATGACACTTGGATATAATGAAGCCTAAATATAGGTCAGTGAAACAGTGCAAGGAATCTGGCACTACATTGAGTTTGTACTTGTTAGCAAAGTATAAGACAAATATTAAACAAATAGTGAACATGGATTCACATCATTTGCTTTCCCTGAACAACGAAAGGAAAATAGGAAAGTCGTGTATTTGTAGATTTTATTTCATGACCACAAGGTCTTCCAAAGTATATGTTGTCAACTAACTACTTCTGAAGTCTAGTTATTATTGTACTGTAAGAAATATGCCAAACAATACAACAAATTCCCACAAACAGTGATGTGATCAGCATAACTGAAGAAATAAGAGCAGGAATGGGCCAGTTGGCCCCTTAAGCCTCTACTGCTATTCAACAAGATTATAGGAAAGATGTTATTAAACTTGAGAGGGTACAGAAAAGATTTACAAGAATGTTGCCAGACCTGGCGGGTTTGAGTTAAAGGGAGAAGCAGAATAGGCTGGTGCTTTTTTTCCCTGGACCTTTGGGAGGCTGAGGGGTGACCTTATCAAGGTTTTAAATTCTGAAGGACATGGATAAGGTGAATAGCCAAGGTCTTTTTACTGGGTTGGGGGAGTCCAAAACTAGAAGGAATATGAATTAGAAGGGCTTAAAGGGATAGGGGCCAAATGGGACGAGGTCAGATAGCGATGTCTGGTTGGTGTGAACAAGTTGGGCCTAAGGGTCTGTTTCCATACTGTATGACATTATAAACAATGATCAGGTAATGTTTTTTGTGATGTTCAGTGATGGGTGAATGATGGTCAGGACACTAGATACAACTCCCCTGCAGCTTTCCAAATGGTGGCATGGAATCTTTGACATCTCCCCGAAAGGAAGGCACTGGAGTTTCACCTTAGGTTGTGCTGTTTAAGAGGAATTTAACCCGAGAAGTAACTACTGAATCACAGCTGGCACACACTGACGGCGTAACTTCAGGTTTCTATCATTACTTTGGTATCAAGTCAGTATCCTTACCTTGACAACTAAAGATCAGTCAAGTATTTAAGGTACAAAATAGCATATTTCATGGCCTCAAGACATTCCAAAGTATGTTACAACCAATAGGAACTCCTGAAGTGTAGTCATATTTGTAAGAAACACATCAACCAGCTTAAGTGCTGCAAGCTCTTAAGAAAGTAGTGTCAAACTCTCAATACAATGAACCACACTCCCAGACTTTCAACAGGACTCAGCAGGAGAATTGAGAATTGTGAGATTCCATTTGCCTCAGTTGTACAGCTTAGTAGAGTTGAGTTAACAAACCAGTCAATTCATTTGTATTGTTGTCATCTTTGCTTTTAGGACAAAACTGATGAGGATAATGATTTGCAAGACTGAAAGAAGTCTGAGAAACCAACAGAACCAACTGAGGACTGATTGCTGAAGTGATCATGAGCTACCAGTACCATAGACTTTGTCATCCTCCCACAGCAATGGTTAACAATTTGCTTTAAAAATAAAATCAAACAGTACTTGAGCACTGTATAAATAATGAGATTTCTTAAAAGGTAATGTGATGTCCCTTTCTCTCCACAAGAATAGAAACTTGTCATTTTCCTGAGTAGGTCATGCTCCTTCAGTCTATGCTAGGCAGTACTTGCCATGGATATTCTTGTCAGGAAAGAAACATTTTTTAGGCCTAACTATGCAAGGGCAGATGAATAAGAAATATTCAAATAGTTTTTCTTATGGACAGCAGATAACATAATAGAATTTACTTGGCTTTGAATTGTAGCTCTTTTATAGTCAAACATGGCTGGTGTTTCATTTAATTCACATTTCAGTTTGATAAGAATTCTTTAAATGTAATAAACAGGTTCTATCAAAAGAAAGCATTTGTTTGTTGCATCCTATGAGTAGGAATCAATTGAAGGTTTCATTTGCATTCATGAGGTCTGTGAATTTTAATTTCAAAGTTTCTTCTGGCCAAGCAGTGGGGCTTTACCACTACAGAGATGATGACCAAACAGTTTGTTCATGGTCAATAATAATTGCAAACAAATCTTCCACATTGCAGGTATGTTTGCGTGTTTAAAATTGAGCTGTTTACTGGTTGAAAATGTCTATTGTTAGAATCCAGTGTGCAAATGAAAATAAGCAAGGCTTTTAAATGGAGGTTGGTGCTATCATTGTGCATTGCACAGTAAAGAGTGGAATAGAGATTCTAACAGGGGTCTCATGACAAACAAAGCCTTGATCTAGTTTCTTTTTAAGAAAAGGAGCCAGTAATGTCATTGAAACATAAGTTTGAGGTTCATAACTGCTATCTGCAATAATTGGGTGTCTTAATAGGGTGCCATCTCAGGTTGGATATGTTAGTTAGATGTCGTCATATAATTGACTTTTCAACTATTGGTGATCCAATGTCATGGAAATTAGATTGACTCAACTCAAATGTTTGCAAGAGCAAAGATAAAGTTTATTTCAGACCTTTGCAAAGGGACCCAATACGCCTCATGTAAGGGGCGTTTGATAGCTTTCGCATTCTCCCTTTATACTATAGCTCGCTTCCCCTCATCAGCACCTGCATGACTAGAGGCCTGGAACATTCAAGTTCCTTTCCGTATATGGAGTTATTTTTCTCATTTCTTGACTGCTGATATGGCGGTTTAACTGGCGTTGTAAGCCTGTAGTTAGGTCAGTTTGCCTTTACATTTTTCTGTTTGTTTGCAGTACCCCTTGTTTCAGTCAGACCCTTACTTCTTTGTTCCCCTATGCTTTTATAGATTTCACAATAAATGTTAACTTTCCATTATATTTCCCCCCTTTTTGTCATTTCATGACAACAATGACAAAAAATATACAGAGCCAGATATCTTTACATCAAATTGCTTAGGGAGCACCAGGCCTTTCCTCAGACACCATTTACCTGTAACACAGCTTTCTAGTGGTATCATCACTTGCTCTGGTGTGCCCTGTACATAGTCCATTTTCACACATCACACACTTCAACATTACTTTTGGTGGGATGCATGCAATCGGGTCTTCCTACTGTAGGGCCTCTGATCATTTTACAATTTGGTGTCTCGCCGTACTCACAAGCAAACGCCGTAGGCAGGTATACAAGCAGGGTCCTATACAAAGCACTATCAGTATGACTAGCCCCACAACTAGTAGAGTGTGTAGGATCCAATACCCCCATTCTTTCCAAAGGGAGGCAAGCCACTGGAACCAGAAGTCATCTGCTGGGGGAGGCGGTCTTACTTCTGCCTTCATATGATTTATTACACTAGTGATATTCTTGGCAAGCTACGGCAGCCCCATATTTGTATGAGGCATCTAGCCACTACTTGCATTTATTTGGTTCCGGTATCGTCCGATGTCTTCTCAGGTCCAGCTACATGTTTGCAATGGCTGGCATGTATCCACGTGGCTCTTTCAGCAATCTTAACAGCTGCCTGTGTTGTAAGGAGCACTTGAAACGGTCCCAGCCACATTTTCGCCTTCCAGCTTTTCCTCCTGAAGTCTTCTACCACTATCCAGTCTCCAGGTTCTAGATCATGCAACTTCCCTTCTGCCGGTTGAGGTAGTGCTGCTTTTACTTGATTCTTATTTGAGACAAAAGTGGAGAGAGTTTTATACAGTAACATAACATCTTATCCTCACAGTGATCTGTTATTTGTCTTACTTTAGGTCTTGGGCCAATTCCTGTATTGGGCGGCCTATCAAACAAAATCTCAAATGGGCTAAGATTGGCTCTTCCTCTCCTTCTAGATCTCATATACATTAGCACAATTGGAAGTGCCTTTGTCCATGTCACCCCTAGTTCCTCACAACATTTTGTCAATTTATTTTTTAGGGTAGCATTCTTTCTTTCCACTGCCTCACTGCTCGCTGCGTGGTAGGCACAGTGTTGTTCCATGTTTATTCCCAAGTGAACACTGATCTGCTGTAGGGCTTAATCGACGAATGGTGTCCCATCGTCACTACTAAGCCTTTCAGGAATGCCCCATCTCTGAATTATTTCCGTTAACAAAGCCTTGGCTACTGCACTGGCATCCTGTTTAGACGTGGGGAACGGTTCCACCCATTTGGAAAACATATCAACTATTACCAGGCAATACCTTTTCCCTTCACTGGGTGTTAGTTCAATAAAATCCATCCGTAAATGTTCAAAGGGTCTTTGGTGTTGGGGGTGTGCTGCCCGATTCATCTGTATTGCCCTCCCCATATTATTAGTGTCACAGATAATACATTGTTCACAATATTTCTGGGAGTAGTTAGTGAATCTCTTATTGTACCAGTGTGCCGAAATACTGTCGTATATCCCCCCTTTTGACACATGGTCCTTAACATGTGTCAGTTTGGTATAGAATGAGAATAATGATCGTGGTAAGCAGGGTTTATCATTGGGGCCACACCATACCCCTTACCTCATGCTGCATCCTGCCCTTTTCCACTCACGCTTCCCCTCTAGCGTGGCCTGCGACTGTAACTCCCATACGTCTGCTGTTGGGGTATAAATTTTTGTCATACACATGTCAAACTGATCACTTGGCGACTGCTGGGCTGCCGTCCTTGCCGTCGAGTCTGCCTTTGCGTTGCCTTGAGAAATTGAATCGTTATTTTTTGTGTGGGCTTCACATTTACATACAGCAATTGATGCGAGCAATAGGACCGCTTCCAGGAGGTCAGAAATCAGGCCACGGTGTGTGATGGGCTTTCCGGTGGAGGTCAAGAAGACCTTGTATTTCCACAGGGTTCCAAAATCATGTACAACCCCAAATGCGTATCTGCTGTTGATGTAAATATTCACTGTCCATTACTTAGCCATTTCACATGCCTCAGTCAAGGCAATCAGCTCCACTGCTTGCGCTGACAGATGAGAAGGGAGTAATCCTGCTTTGACTACTTCGTGGGTAGTTACTACAGCATACCCAACACAATTCTGGCCTGTCTCTTTGCTCCTGAATGCTGACCCATCCACAAAAAATTCCATATCCGGATTCTGAAGTGGTGAATCCTGCAAGTCTGGTCTGGGGCTGCAAATTTCATTAGTTACAGCGACACAGTCATATGGGTCTCCATCTGCTTCTGTGGGGAGAAGGCTAGCAGGGTTAAGGACGTTATATCGCTTTATTGTAATGTTAAGCATCTCCAAGAACACAGTATTGTATCTGAGCTAACGTGCTGCCGACATGTGTGCTGTCTTTTTCTCGAAAAGCAGTAAGGAAACTGCATGTGGAACCATAATTTGGAGATGCCAGTGTTGGAGTGGGGTGTACAAAGTTAAAAATCACATAACACCAGGTTATAGTCCAACAAGTTTAATTGGAAGCACACTAGCTTTCGGAGCGACGCTCCTTCATCAGAGGATAGTGGAGGGCTCAATCCTAACACAGAATTTATAGCAAAGATTTAGTGTGATGTAACTGAAATTATTCATTGAAAAATTGATTGTCTGTTAAGCCTTTCATCTGTTAGAATACAGTGATAGTTTCACTTCTTTCATGTGTAAATCACAAAACCTTTTTTTTAAAATGTTGCATTCTCGGGTTAGCTGTTAACAATGGTGATAACTAGACTATATGTTGAAGGTGTTCACCCCCTGTGTTCTCTGTCTATGCCATGATGTTTAGATTGATTCTAATCTAAAAAGTGAGGTAACGGAGTTTTACATGAATTCATGCAGTTTTTAAGCTCAGAGTTCTACATGAGTGCATGCAGTTTTTCAGCAAAATACAATGTAACCCTGCAAGTACAAATTCATCCCACAAAATATGTGTGCATGTGGGTCTTTGTCTGTCTGTGTGGGTGTGTGTCTGTCTGGGTTGGGGCTTGTGAGTGTGAGAAAGTGTATGTGTGTGTGTAGTGAGTGCAGAGTGTCTTAAGTCTGTGAGGGGGTGCATGTGAGAGTGTGGGAGTGTGTGTATCTGTAAGGGTGTGTGTGGGTGTCTGTGTGTATGTCTGTCCGTGTGTATGTGGGTATGTGTGGGTGTCTGTGTGCGTGTCCGTGTGTATGTGTGCATAGGAGTGCCTGTGTGTGTGTGTGTGTATAGTGCAATGGTGGTCACCTGTAATGTGACATGAACCCAAGGTCCCGGTTGAGGCCCTCCCTATGGGTACCGAACTTAGCTCTCAGCCTCTGCTCGGCCACTTTTCTCTGCTGCCTGTCCAGAAGTCCACCTTGGAGGATGGTCACCCGAAGGTCTGAGGCTGAATGTCCTGGACCACTGAAGTGTTCCCCAACTGGAACCAGTAGGGTCAATTCACCATAGCCGACTATGTCCTTTTCAGCAGCAGCCACAGCTCACAGGCATTTAGGCAATCCTGCTGCTACGGGGTCAAGTTTTGCCGAAAAATAAGCTGCCAGCCTCAAATTTCCCCCATGATCCTGCAAAGCACAAATGTCATGCAGCCACGCTTCTCATCTACCATTTGTACAAAAGGCTTGTTTGGATTCGGAATCCCCAGTGTAGGTGTAGTTTGGAGTGTCTTTTTCAATTCACAAAGGCACTCTTGACCTCTGGGGTCCTCTGCAACCCTTTGCCATGGGCTGTGTTACTTAGGGGCGCCTCAAGGGTTGCGTAATGTGGGATGAACATTCTACAGTAGGAGCACATGCCCAAAAAGGATAGCAATTGTTTCTTTGTGTGAGGCTTTGGAATTTGCTGAATTGCTTGAATTCTGTCTTGGCCAATGGCCTTCCCTTGTTCGGATATTAAGTGACCTAAGAACTTCACCTGTTGTTGCACAAATTGTAGTTTTGAGAGACTAGCTTTGTGCCCTTCCCTCACTAGATGGCAGAGCAACACAAGGGTATCTTTCTCACATTGTTCCTCTGTTGGTGCTGCTATTAAGCAGTCATCTGCATACTGCAGAAGTGCTGACCCCAGAGTTAAAACAAGAGTCTGCAGACTCCTGATTGGAGCCTCGTTATATATGGTGGGGGACATACAGTAACCTTGACAAAGTCGCGTGAAGGTATACAATTTTCCTTTGATAGAAAAAGTGAACCAGAATTGGCTCTCTGGGTGTACTGGTACACTAAAGAAGGCATTTGCTAAATCCACAATAGAGAACCATTTACTGTCCTGCAGGATTTGAGACAATATAGTATAGGGGTTGAGAACATTTGGGGTGCGCGGAACAACAGCGTTATTGACTGCCTGCAGGTCTTGCACAAACCTCCATTCCTCTGGTTCACCTGGAATATTTGCCATTTTGACTGGAAAAAATGGGGGTTCTCACCAGTGAATTTTCACAGGGGACTATGCTCCAGCCTTTAGGAGGGATTCAAAGACTGGAGTAATTCCTTCTGTAGCCTCAGGTTTTAATGGGTATAGTGCCTTGCAAGGACATTACTCAGACTTCGGGGTTATTCTTATTCTTATTCTTATTTGTATGAGTCCCATGTCATGCTTGCCTTTTGCCCACAACTCAGTAGAGACCTTTCTCAACCGAGACTTCTACTCAAAGTTTGGGAGAAGATTTGTAGCTCGGGTGCTCGTTGTTGTGGTTCTGTTCGCCGAGCTGGGAATTTGTCTTGCAAACGTTTCGTCCCCTGTCTAGGTGACATCCTCAGTGCTTGGGAGCCTCCTGTGAAGCGCTTCTGTGCTGTTTCCTCCGGCATTTATAGTGGCCTGTCTCTGTCGCTTCCGGTTGTCAGTTTGAGCTGTCCGCTGTAGTGGCCGGTATATTGGGTCCAGGTCGGTGTGTTTGTTGATAGAGTCTGTGGATGAGTGCCATGCCTCTAGGAATTCCCTGGCTGTTCTCTGTTTGGCTTGCCCTATAATGGTAGTGTTGTCCCAGTCAAATTCATGTTGCTTGTCGTCTGTGTGTGTGGCTACTAAGGATAGCTGGTCGTGTCATTTCGTGGCTAGTTGGTGTTCATGTATACGGATCGTTAACTGTCTTCCTGTTTGTCCGATGTAGTGTTTTGTGCAGTCCTTGCATGGGATTTTGTACACTACATTATGAAAGCAACCACCCCAACACACACAAACGAAATTGCATCAGGACACTATTCAAAAGGGTCACAACACACTGCAGCACACCAGAACTGCAAAAAGAGGAAGAAGAACACCTATACAAGGTATTCGCCAAAAACGGATATCCTCGCAATTTCATCAACAGATGCCTAAGGGAGAGACAACGGAATGAGGACATGCCGCAACCCAAAGGACTAGCCACACTACCATACATCAGGAGCATTTCTGAACTGACAGCCCGACTACTGCGACCACTAGGACTCATAACAGCACACAAACCAACAGCCACGCTCAGACAACAACTCACCAGAACGAAGGACCCGATACCCAACATGAGCAAAACTTATGTAGTGTACAAAATCCCATGCAAGGACTGCACAAAACACTATATTGGACAAACAGGAAGACAGTTAACGATCCGTATACACGAACACCAACTAGCCACGAAACGACACGACCAGCTATCCTTAGTAGCCACACACACAGATGACAAGCAACATGAATTTGACTGGGACAACACTACCATTATAGGGCAAGCCAAACAGAGAACAGCCAGGGAATTCCTAGAGGCATGGCACTCATCCACAGACTCTATCAACAAACACATTGACCTAGACCCAATATACCAGCCACTCCAGCGGACAGCTCGAACTGACAACCGGAAGCAGCAGAGACAGGCCACTATAAATGCCGGAGGAAACAGCACAGAAGGGCTTCACAAGAGGCTCCCAAGCACTGAGGATGTCACCTAGACAGGGGACGAAACGTTTGCAAGACAAATTCCCAGCTCGGCGAACAGAACCACAACAACGAGACTTCTTTAGGAAAAAGCCAGGCTATTCTCCCAGGCTCTTCTGGGCTACCGGGGGTTACATGGACTGCCCTATCTGCCTGAGTTAGCCAATTTAGTTTCTTCCTGTATGTCTGCATATCTTCACTGAACTAGATAACCACATTGTCCCTCAAGACTCAATCTTTCGTTTTTTGTGCCCTTAGTACCCATGGTCCCAAATCCTGCCACCTGTCGCTGGATCTCTTGACCAACAGCACATGAGGAAAAGAACCTTTCACATCAAAAAGATTGCATCTACTTGCTGTCACAGAAACTTTGGATAAGTTCATACTGACTGCACATCTGTGATTATTCCAGTAGAGCTCACACAATAGCAACTGATCTGGCTCAGGAAATTGATTAAACCAGTCCCTTTCATAAGATTCGTTAGGCTCATCGTGGTGTATATGAGCTGTGCAATGCAGCATATCTCTAGGTAGAAAATTAGTGTTAGTAGGATTAACATATACTCACTTGCTTCCAGGGTGAGTGAATAGCTCACTGAACTTAACACTCTCTGGCTTAGTCTCCACTCATAAACATACATCAAGAATCGTGGGTTGTATTTTTTAGCCTGTACTGGCAATTCTTCTTTCCGTATTACTTGCAAGCCCCTAGGGGTGCTTAGTAAATCCAATCTCAATTTCACTATGAGATCCCGAGCCATCATATTTAAAGGACAGAGTTCCAATAACAAAAATGAGAATTGGAATGTTTCCCCATTACTGGTTTCGCACGACAGGGGTGTGGTAAATCTCTCTCATATCACGACTCCTGATGTATCCTTTGAGTTCCACTCATCCTTATTTGCGTTGATTCTCTGAACTGGCTTGACTTAAGGACTGAATATGTTTCCCCTGCATCTACCAAAAAGTAAGTGGTGTACCTTCTGCATATAACATAGAGGTAGGCATTGACTTATATGCATTGTCTTTATACTGAACATATGGTCCACGGTCTGCAATCTCAGCGCTCAATATGGAGGTGGGACATGTTTACGGTGGTCTGTAAGGTTAGTAGAAGAGATTAGCATAAGCGAGTCTTCGTTGCCAAGCATAAAGAGACTTACCTGTCCCTTGTGGGCTGCCCACCTCCACCTTAGCCTTCCCCCATCAGTCACCCTGCTGTCCAGCTTCCAGGGCTGACTGCGCAGGCATGCCTTGCCCACTGATCCATTGCTCTGCAAACAAAGCACCTGCCAGATCTACTTCTGCCAGCCCCTTTTTCTCTTCCTCTTCCGCGACCTCCACCTCTGCCTCTCCCTTTTTCCGCAGTGCCTCCCTCCAATGGCTGGGCGACCATTTGCATCATGGTAAGCTGAGCTTTATGTGTTTGCTGTTCCATCTTTAGTTTGCGCTTATCTTTCTCTTGGGCCAGCAATTTCTCAGCATGTATCGCGTGTTATTCTAGCAAATTCAGCTTTCCTGTGTCCCAGGTAATACATGTGTCTTTTACCTTTTTTGCTATTTCGTCCTTCATTCCATTGATGAAGCTCTTCCTCAGGTGTGCCTCATATGGTGTGATTTCTGCCTCCGTTATGTCTGCGGGTGGTGTCAGTACACTGTGGGCATTATGGGCTTCAGTGAGGTGCGTAAGGTACTGGAACACTGTCTCACCTTCTTGTTGTTTACACATTGCAATTTTGGTCATGTCCATTCATACTGGGAGTGCTTCCCCACAGGTGGTTGCCAGCGCTGTGACAAAGTCATTAAAGTCTCTGTTCCGCTCCGTTTGCGGGTCGGCTGCTCTGGCATGGATGTTTGTGCCTGACCAGTTGTACCTGACTTTGGTGACATCGACACCCAGTTTTCGTCCCAGGAGACGTTTCATCTCGTGTGACATGGGACAGAACTCGGTACAGAACCTTGTCACTTCTTCAGTGAACTTATTACCTCTAACCTCACGTGGGTCAGGCAACTGTCCATAGGCACTTTCCAAATCCTTCATGGTCCATGGCTGGTGGACCAACATCGGGTACCCGTCTGGACCTGCAACTTCAACCAGTAGTGCTTGTACCTGGTTAGGTGATCGTGCATCAGTATTCTCACTGTCTGACTCATCGTCCATTGGAGGGTGATTGCGGACAGGCCCTGAATGCCTTTCTGTCTTGGAGTGGCTGTCCTTCTTTTGGCCTTCTTGCTTCGATCTGTTGCAGGTATGAGATGCTACCGGTGATTCAGCAGACCCTGAGGCGGCGGCCACTGACTTGGAATCTTCGGGCCTCGGGTATAGATGTTGTCCTGTCGCTGTCTGCTCTCTTTCTTCCTTGTACGGAGGCGGATCTCGTGGGGGGGCTGTTGGTCTCGGAGGGTAGCCATCAAGGTCAGGATCTGAAATATACTTAAGACACCGTACAGCTTCATTAGGTTGTTTTCAGCACGTGTCTACATGTGCATTGGTGTTTGTACGTGTATTTGATCTATCTTTTACTTGAGATTTTCTTTCTCTGATATCAGCCTCAGCCTTCCACGTTATAAGCAATCCAATTCACAAGTTCTATTTTTCCCCTCCGTTTCTCCTTCTCTCTCTCTTCCAGCCGTGACCTCAGTATCTCCAACTGCCTTTTACTAAAGCTCACTCCCTCTGGAAAACCACATTCTTTGATCCACAATTCTAACTGCTTTACAGACTCTGGACCGTAATTATTTAACATATATTGTATTTTTGGTTGTCCATTCCAAGTCTTCTGTGGACCCTCTTTTTGTTTGCTCTTGCGTTATTGGAAAAGTGTTCAGCTCTCTCTCTCTCTCTCTCACACGGTATGGTGCCAATATGACTTGCTTTTACCTCCGGAGGTCCCCTCTCATTGGGCGCGTCCACCTTAATGCCTTGGTTTTCGTAAACCAAGAAACCACGTACCTGGTATGTCTTTGGCGAGTCCAACTCAGCCAGTGATTGTTCGAGGTCTAAAACTACTCCCGGACGAGCCACCAAGTTTACTGTCATGGAAATTAGATCGACTCGACTCAAATGTTTGCAAGAGCAAAGAAAAAGTTTATTTCAAACCTTTGCAAAGGGACCCAATACATTGGCGAGATGCCTCACGTAAGGGGCATTTGATAGCTTTCGCATACTCCCTTGATACTATAACTCGCTTCCCCTTATGAGCACCTGCATGACTAGAGGCCTGGAACATTTGAATTCCTTTCCATATATGGAGTTGTTTTTCTCATTTCTTGACTGCTGCTATGGCAGTTTAACTGGCCTTGTAAGCCTGTTGTTAGGTCAGTTTGCCTTTACATTTTCTGTTCGTTTGCAGTACCCCTTGTTTCAGTCAGATCCTTACTTCTTTGTTCCCCTATGCTTTTATAGATTTCACAATAAATGTTAGCTTTCCATTACATCCAACATGCCAATTATCACAGAAGCCAGCATTTGCAAGTCTTTTCAATAAATCTAAGTTTTGACTTTTGAAGATCTGGTCACCCTAACCTTCTGAGCTTAACAGCTTCAGACCATGAACACTGTCCTCCATTTTGACTTTTGTTATTTTGCCAAGGACGAATCTGTACCTTTTTATAATTTTGCTTTCAGACAGAGCTGATCTTTAGTTTACAATACTTACTCTGTACCAAAGCTGTTTCTTCATTGCAACTGTTATCACGCGTCAGCTTTTTGTTCAATGACATGTTTGATACTTAATCACTCCCAGTCTCAAATCTATCTCTGATATACCCTTCTGTTCTACTTAGCCCACCACTTTTGTCTGAGGATAAAATTTATCACATTTTCACTTTTTAATCTGTTCCAAAAAATGGATTTGAAGCATTAACTCTGTTTCTCACTACTCAGATGCTGCTGGACCCCCCGAGTTTTTCCAACACTATTTTTATTTTAGATTTCCAGTATCTTCAAAAAGGGAATTGGATGAGCACGTTTTGAGAAGATTTGTAGCTCAGGTTGAGGTTCTGGATGTAGGTTTGCTCACTGAGCTGGAAGGTTCATTTTCAGACATTTCATCACCATACTAGGTAACATCTTCTGTGAGCCTCCGGACAAAGCACTGCTGATGTTTCCTGCTTTCTATTTATATGTTTGGGTTTCCTTGGTGATGTCATTTCCCATGGTGATGTCATTTGCTATTCTTTTTCTCAGGGGGTGGTAAATGGGGTCCAAATCAATGTGCTTGTTGATAGAGTTCTGGTTGGAATGCCATGCTTCTAGATATCCTCGTGCATGTCTCTGTTCAGCTTGTCCTAGGATGGATGTGTTGTGTCCTT
Source organism: Chiloscyllium punctatum (assembly GCF_047496795.1). NCBI lineage: Eukaryota > Metazoa > Chordata > Chondrichthyes > Orectolobiformes > Hemiscylliidae > Chiloscyllium > Chiloscyllium punctatum. The sequence goes on along the minus strand of NC_092767.1, from coordinate 61,987,995 downwards.
CCTTATCTGTATGTAAGAATACTAGTGAGAGAGGGTCATGTCATTTTGTGGCTAGTTGATGTTCATGTATCCTGGTGGCTGGTTTTCTGCCTGTTTGTCCAATGTAGTGTTTGTTACAATTCTTGCACTATTTTGTAAATGACATTAGTTTTGCTTGTTGTCTGCAGAGGGTTTTTCAAGTTCATTAGCTGCTGTTTTAGTGTGTTGGTGGGTTTGTGGGCTACCGTGATGCCAAGGGGCCTGTGTAGTCTGGTAGTCATTTCCAAGATGTCTTTGATGTAGGTGAGAGTGGCTAGGGTTTTTGGACGTGTTTTGTCTGCTTGTTTGGGTTTATTACTGAGAAATCTGCAGACTGTGTTCATTGGGTACCCATTTTTTAAAATACACTGTACAGGTGATTTTCCTCTGCTTTGCGTAGTTCTTCTGTGCTGCAGGGTGTGTGGCTCATTGAAATAATGTTCTGACGCAGCTTTGTTTGTGGATGTTGGAACAATTGCTTCTGTAGTTCAATATTTGGTCTGTATGTGTTGTTTTCCTATAGATGCATTGACTTGGACCCCATTTAACACCCCCTGAGAAAAAGAACAGGAAATGACATCAACATCCCAAGGAAACCCAAACATATAAATAGAAAGCAGGAAACACCAGCAGTACTTCGTCCGGAGGCTCACTGAAGATGTTACCTAGGATGGTGTACGAAAATGATCCTTCCAGCTCAGCGAGCAAACATACATCCAGAAAATTGGATTATTATTTGAAGAAGAAGGATTTTCAGGGTTACAGGAAGAAAGGGGGGGTGATGGCACTAAAACAATGCTTATTCAGACAGTGGGAACAGACACAACAGACCAAATAGATTCCATCTCCACTGGTACGTTTCTAATTCCTGATCTTCCAGGATCAAGCTGCCCAGTTAATTGACCATCTTAAACATTCTCCACCTCCACCACTGACACTCAGTGCTAACAGTATGTACCATTATTGCAGGAATCTTTAAGCTATGACTGGCTACAGTAGAAGCTTTGATTTTCTTTCAATTGTGTAGCTCCACAGAGATCTCTGCCTTTTTTTATCATCTGGCATTGGCATTTGTTGGGATGATTTACAGATTCATATGCAACCTGTTTGGCTGCATTATGATCATACTGTCCTTGGCCATCCTGAAATGGTCTCAAACCTGGAGGTTCTTGTTCAGTGGCAGAGATGCTACCAGGGTGCTACAAAACTTTAAACATTCATATATATTTACATTGTTAAAGATGAACATTTATCCTGAATTTAATTATGCATTAAAATGCAATATAAAAAATTAGAGCATTTTAGGAATAGTATGGAGGCATCCCAGTCTGCCCATCAAAAAGTACATAGGGTGGAACCAATATATTGGTTATTTTCAAAAGTAAGAAAGGTCTGCATTATCTACGAAAGTAAAACATAAGACTTTCAGCCCATCAAGTTTGCTCTGCTTCTCAATGAGATCACAGCTGATCTTATAATCCTCTGATGTTCTGAAAAAGGGTCATTGCCAAAATGTTAACTCTGCTTTATCTCCACAGATGCTGCCAGACCTGCTAAGTTTTCCAGCAATTTCTCCTTTTAAGAGTCATGGAGTCCTACAGCATGGAAACAGATCCTTTAGTCCAACCAACCCGCACCGAAAATGTTCCTAGACTAAACTAGTCCCACCTGCCTGTGTTTGGCCCATATTCCATCAAACCTAACCTGTTCATGAACTTATCCAAATGTCTTTTTAAACACTGTAACTGTATCTGCATCCGCCACTTTTTCTGGCTGTTCATTCCATACACAAGTGCTCTGTGTAAAAACAAAAGTTGTCCCTGTCTTTTTAAAATCTTTCTCCTCTTACCTTAAAAAATATGCCCTCTAAATCTGAACTCCCTCACCCCAGGGGGAAAAAACTTCAATCGTATCATACAATAACACAACGGGAAAATTGCACGCCAAAAACCGTTATTAAAACCAGCAACAAATCAAGAATGGACAGATGCGGTAGAACAAGCCATAAACACAAAACAATGACAAACACAGATAAAGAAAAATCGGGACCTGAAGAAAAAACTTGACAAACTCACAAACAAAGACAAAACCGATAACACGGGCATGGATAAAGAACTTATCAGACCGAACCCTATCACACACAGAAAAAGCGGTACTAGTAAAAGGACTAAATTTCAATTTCCGAGACGCTGACAAGAAGGATTTCCTAGCGGCATTAGAAACTACATTGAAGGACAACAAAGTCACGGAAGAAACACAACAAACGATCAGACAGACAGTTGCACCTACTCTGAGCCGAAAGAGGGAAGGAAACAAACTGAACACACAAGAAAAGAAAATCCTAGAAAACCTCAAAAACGACAAAAACACCATTATATTACCTGCAGACAAAGGTCGGCTCACAACCATCCTGAACAGAAGGGACTACATAGAGAAAGCCAATGCACTACTCGCAGACACCAACACCTACCGACAGGTGGTGCTAGACCCGACCCCACAACTAGGAAACAAAATTACATATCTCCTAAGAAAATTACACACTTCCGGACAATTAAACAAGATGGAATTCCCGAAAATGAAACCAGACGGGACCAACACCCCACAATTCTACGAACTACCAAAAATCCATAAACCAGGAACCACCCTCAGACCCATAGTCTCACTACCCGGAACACCAACTTACAGACTGGCCAAAGAACTACACACAAGACTCAAATACCTAGTAGAAGAGTCACAGCACTCCATCCACTCCACCCAGGAATTCCTAAAAATCATCAAAAACACCAAAATAGAGGAAGACAAAACAATGATCTCATTCAACGTAACAGCACTGTTCACCTCCATCAACATCGACCTGGCAAAGGAAACACTTACCACACTTTTAAAAGAGACCATCACACACACACCCTAACCACCATCAATCACATTACCAACGAAAACATCATGAAGCTAGTGGACCTGTGCCTCACCACCCACTTCACCTTCAACAACATAATCTACAAACAAACCAACGGCACACACTCCACTATCAGGATTCAAAGCAGAAGCGGTAATGCAAAGACTAGAACAAACAGCCCTACCAACCATCAAACCAAAAATCTGGATCTGCTACATAGATTACACCTTTGTCATCACAAAACGAAACAAGATAGAAGTAGACATTTAACATCATCAACAACACCCTCACAGGCATAAAGTTCACCAAGGAGGAAGAAACCGACAACAAACTCGCATTCCTGGACGTCACAGTCGAAAGAAAGGACAACAGAGAACTACAAACCTGCGTATACAGAAAACCGACAAACACTGACCAAATACCTAACTACACCAGCAACCATCCCAAAACACACAAACGAAGCTGTATCAGAACACTATTCCAACGAGCCACCACACACTGCAGCACAGACGAACTTCGGAAAACAGAGGAGAACCACCTATACAATGTATTCAAGAAGAACAGATACTCAAAAAATACAGTCTACAGATTCCTCCAGAACAAACCACGACAAGCAGACCAAACACAGCCAGAAACCCGAACCACCTAACCATCAAACAAGTTTTAGAAATGACAGCCAGACTGCTAAGACCCCTCGTAATCATAGCAGCACACAAACCCACCAACACTCTCAAACAAAAACTAACACTTAAAAGACCCAGTACAACCCATGGACAAAACCAACGTCAACTACAAAATTCCATGCAAGGACTGCCACAAACACTACATAGAACAAACAGGAAGAAAGTTAGCCACCAGGATCCACGAACACCAGCTAGTCACAAAAAGACACGACCTTTCTCCCTCGTAGCCCTACACACAGATGAAAAAAACCCACCATTTCGACTGGGACAACACATCTATCCTGGGACAGGATAAGCAAAGACATGCCAGAGAATTCCTGGAGGTCTGGCACTCCAACCACAACGCCATAAACAAACACATAGATCTAGATACCATCTATCAACCCCTCAGAAAACGAACAGGAAATGACATCACCACAAACCCCAGGAATCCCATCCAGGACAAACATATAAATAGAAAGCAGGAGACAACAGCTTCGCTTCACTTGGAGGTCGCCACTGATGATGTTACCTAGCCAGGTAATGAAACATCTGGATATCAAACCTACAGCTCAGCGAGCAAACCTACACCCTAAACCTCATTCGTATCTCTGCCCCTCATGATTTAATAAATCTCAGTAAAGTCACCCTTCAACCACCTATTCAACCTCAGTGAAAAAGGTGCCAGACTTTACAGTCTATGTTTGTAAATCAAAACCTCTATTCATGGCAACTTCCTCGTAAGTCTTTTCTAAATCCTCTCCAGTTTAGTAGTATGCTTCCAAAGCAGGGCGACCAGAACTGAACACAGTAGTCTGGAAGAGGCCTCACCAAAATCGTGGACAACCTCAACATAACTCCAACTCCTTTACTCAAATGTCTGAGCAATGAAGACAAGTGTGCTATACGCCTTCTTAACCACCGTCTACATATAATGCAAATTTCAAAGAATTATGTACCTGAATCCCTATGTCTCTTCGTGCTACAGCACGACGCAGGGCCCTACCATAAATTGTATGAGTCCTATCCTTGTTTGTATTACCAAAATGTAATACCTCACATTTATCCAAATTAAAGTCCATCTGTTACTCCTCAGCCCATTGACCCAATTGATCAAGATCTCTTTCTAATCTCAGATAATCTTCTTCTCTGTCCACGTTACCACTAATTTTGGTGTCATCTGCAAACTATGCCTCCTACATTTTCATCCAAATGACAAGCAAAAGTGTATCTAGTACTGATCCCTGTAGAACACAGGGCTTTGGTCCAAAACAAACCTCCGCCACCCTCTGTTTCCTACTATAAAGCCAATTTTGTATCCAATTGGCTAGCTCACTCTGAATCTCATGTTCAATTTCCTACAATAAAAACAGAAATTGCTAGGAAAACTCAGCAGGTCTGGCAGCATCTTTGGACAGAAATTATAGTTAACGTTACAGGTCCAATGATCCTCAGAACTGACTTTAGCGAGGAATTTTTTTTTAAATGCAGGGGGTAAGGAGTAAACGATAAATGGTTAACAATGCCATCATATGATGGCAGATCATATGATAACAAGGCCTGGTGTGTGGGGGCTGGAGTAAAGATATTGGAGAAGGTGCCTCAAGCCCTAAACTTGTTGAACTGTGGAGTTCCCAAGTGGAAAGTGAGGTGCTGTTCTTCCAGCTTGGCTGAGCGGCACTAGTTCACTGCAGCAAGCCTGAGACAGAGATGTTGGCCAAGGAACATGGTGGTGTGTTGACCTGGCAAGGAACTGGAAGCTCAGGACCATTTTTGTACACAGAGTGCTTCTGTTTGGCATTTCACCAGCTTCCCTGGCCAACATCTCTGTCTCAGGTTTGCTGCAGTGCTTCAGCATAGCTGGAAGAACAACACCTCATTTTCAGCTTGGGTTTTTAGGGCTTTTAGATTAGATTAGATTACTTACAGTGTGGAAACAGGCCCTTCGGCCCAACAAGTCCACACTGCCCCGCCAAAGCGCAACCCACCCATACCCCTACATCTACCCCTTACCTAACACTATGGGCAATTTAGCATAGCCAATTCACCTAACCTGCACATCTTTGGACTGTGGGAGGAAACCGGAGCACCTGGAGGAAACCCACGCAGACACGGGGAGAATGTGCAAACTCCACACAGTCAGTCGCCTGAGGCAGGAATTGAACCCAGATCTCTGGCACTGTGAGGCAGCAGTGCTAACGACTGTGCCACCGTGCCTGCCCTTGAAAGGCTTGAAAGACCTCCTCCCTCATCCTTACCCAGCACCCCCGCCGCCTTGTCATTACGTGGTCTGCTATTCACTACTCCCCACCACACCCCAAAAACAACTTTTTCCTCACCACCATCAGTTCCGAGGAAGGGTCATTGAACCTGAAACATTAACTCTGATTTATCTCCACAGATGCTGAGCCTTTCTAGCAATTTCTTTTTTTTTATTGTCACAGATTCACTATCATTTGAGGGAAACCAAAGCCTGTCATTTTTGTCTTAAATGGGCAACCCCTTACTCTGAGAGTATGCCCTCAGGTCCAGGACCCTCATACCAGAGCAAACGACCTCTCAGCATCTACCCTGTCAAGTCCCCTAAGAATCTTTAATGTTTTGATACCTTTATACTGTTTGATGATGCACATACTGCTTTAACTCAATGTTATTCATATCACTCTTCAAAACTCCAGTAAGTATAGTAAATGAGAAGGTAGACAAGACCAACGCTATGAGTATAAACAACCTTTACAGTCACCTACACACACTTCGCGCCTTTCCGTGAACAAACGTTGCTCGGCAACTCGTGGATTTCCGTGGCAATGACGTGACCGTGCGTCCCCGGAGAGCGCTTCGGGAGCTTTCGGCTGGCGGTGACTTCATCGAGGCGGGGCATCAACACATCCGCCATCCACGAACGGTGCGGACGCTGAAGAGGGAATAGCACTTTTCGGGGGTTTCCGCCAGCTGTGTTCGTGAATTTCCGTCAGCCTTTTTTTCGTTTCGTCTGTGCGTCACGGCGCTGAGCCGGCGGGCGGGCGCCATGTTGTGGAAGGTGTTTTCTTCCTCTTTCAGTCAGTGTGTGTAATGGAGAGACACCCGGGGGTCGGATCCGCACAGAAAAGCACCGAGAAAATAGCTGCCAATATCAAAACGCTTAAACAGTAACAACAGAACCGTTTATTTCCTATTTCAAGAATCAGTGAGAGCTCAATTGCAGTGCCCGGTGGTAATTTTTTTCCAATAAGGAGAGAGATATATAATTTTTGAGTAAAGACAAAAGGGAGAGAGCGAGAGAGAAAATGTCTCTCGAAAGCCTCAGCCTCACCTCCTCCAACAAGCAGTCCCCCCAAAACGAACACAACAACATCAACCTCACTGAGTCAGGAGACGAAAGGTCGAGTAAAAACAACCTTTTTATCCAACATTTCTCTTTTTATATATTTATATAAAAACAACAACAAATTATCCAACAATCTACCAAGGTCAATTTTTCTGAAGGGAAACCTTGGAAACGGAAGGTAGAGGAATGTATCTGTGGATTAACATTTTTTAAAGAAGGATTTTTTCTTTCTCATTCTAAATCCTCTTGAAAATTGGTTCGCTGGATTTTATATATATATATAAATATCCTTTTCATATATAAAAAGAAGGAACTAAGGGGTGATTTAAGGCCTAATCGCATGCTTGGGTGGTGGAGTGCAATGTGACTATGTCTTTAATGCAAAGGAGTTCTTTTTACAGTAGGGCCTATTTCTGTATGCTTATTAATTTTATTTCATTGATGCTTATTCTTTCCTCTATAGTCCTTTAACAAAACGCAGCCCGGTTAAAGGACATCGGCAATTGACCTTTGAACTTCATTTTTTTTTTTACCCAGCGTCCCCATTGTAAATGGGGAAACATTTATCATTTGTTTTAAACCTGCTTTGAATCTATCTTGATGTGTTTGTGATTTTATTTTAAGTATGCATGATCAATTTTCAAACATGACTTTGCAATCGCCTCACAAATACAACTACCCAAGTTTTATTCTTTTTTTTAACGTGGCTTCAGTTTGATCCTTTCAAAATCTGTTGTAACCATATTAAAAAAAACCTTCTGTTTGTACAGTATTTGCTGGTCATTGTGAAACATCCATTCCTTTGTTTGCAAAGAAAAACAAATTACAACTCTTCGTTAATTTCAATGTCTTCAGTAATGAATGCTAACAGGTCCCTTGCTGTACATTTCTTTTGTAGATGTAATTTTATTCCTGTTATGAAAAAAAAGTTACAGTGTTGCCATTAGGATATCAATAAAGTGTAATGGTGAACATATAAATTTTTAAAAAATATGTCCATACAAACTGAAAACACTCAACAATACAGCATAGATTTTACCCTTCCAAATTCAAATTGTTGTCTATGGGTTATATAAGTAAATATAGTACCACTAATAGAGTAATTTGAGACATTGTCATTTTCTATCAGCAGGCAGATTAGGACAACATTGAAATGGGGGTCAGTCATTGCAGGTTGAATTCAACTGCATTTTCAATATTAGTTATGGATCAAAATGCTGCTATGGTTGAACTCTGCCTTTATTGAAAATCACTTATAAACCAAAGTTATTTTATCAATACCCTGGAGTTAAATAACATAGGTAATCCCGATGTTGGCAAAATCATGGTATGACTTGAAATAGGCCTCATCAAAGAAATTTGAGGTACATGTAGAGTCCATTTATGGGGTAAGTACAAACCTGAAGATCTCGATAAATTAAGTTCATGTGTCAATACTGAATGGCTTAATCTTTTAACCTGGACAGTGTAGTTATGATGTGAACAATAGTCATGATTGTATCAATAACTGTTTTGCTTCAGTAATTTATAAAACTCATTGTATTTGGGGTAACATAGAACCTAGCTAGGAGTTTGATTGACATGACAGGATGATAATTTATAAACAATAGATATTTAATGAGGATGAGCCACCTTTTTCCTCATAATTTAATTCCCTCTTTCAAATTGAAATTGCTTTTCCCAATTTGGATCATCAAGCCATCGAAGAGCAGGCTTTAGGTATATTATTACCAAATTTTACATTAAACTTGAGCATCATTCACATCAACTCATTTGCAAAGTCATGGAATTATGCAAGGAAAGTTTGGAATGGGGTTGGGAAATTTAAGATCAGTTTGAAAGAGAAAATTAAATAATAAAATGTCGGTAATTCTCGTTAACTGTTTATCTAATTACAAATGACAATCCTGTCATGTTGATCATTTTCTTGTGAATCATGATTTTAAGAGTTAGCAACAAAGTTTTTTTTCATTGTTCTTCAAGGACAGGATAATCTGGGTTCTTTGAATTGGTGCAGAATTTTGTTTATCAGGGAGTAGGATAAATTCTCTCTCATTTATTGAGTTCCCATTTCTGGCAGCGGCAAATGCCAAGTAGTTCAAAAAGTTAGGAAGACTAGTAACTCAATCTCATCTTTTAAATGATTTCTGACAGTGCCTTCAGGCTAGATCAGGTAATATTGAAGCTAGGATGCAATGGGAGTTTAAGGAAAAGGAAAGGGGAATGATATGTATTACATCATTGTTATGACTCCATCTGTTGGACTTATTTACCTAAAAGAATGGTGTTTTCCCAATGGCTCAATTAGTAAAAGCTTTGAGCTATGTAGATGTGAAGTCTACAGATAGTGAGGATGCTACAGTGCCCCTTAAAGGAGAGAATATCAGATTGATGTTGGAAGGACAATTGTATGTGGACATCACCTAAGGAGAGGATTGGGTTCTACTGTTATGTCTACATTATGGAAAAATCAACTAACCTTCCCACATGAATAATAATTCTACGATGGAGATTGAAGGTACTCAGTACCATGTTGCAACTTGAGTATGATGCAATATCTTCAGTCAATGGGACGGGGAGAAAATTCATTTGTACAGTGAAATAAATTGAGAAAGTTGCATTGTTTGTTTGTGTTGATAGTGAGATTTTGTCGGCAATTTATAATAGTGGTAGAACATTGTCAATAAATGTAATTGTTTAACGTAGCCATATCAAGACTAATTTGTCACTTCTGTGCCTAGCGGCATATGAGGCATCCTATTTCTTCCACTGCTTCTATATTCAAAAGATCATGGTTTTTGCCTTCTTGAACATTTCCGGTTTTCCACATATGTTGTTAACCTGACCAGAGTGTTTCAGTTGGATGTAAATAGGGATTATGATGATCAGGTGTAAGAGTGCCTGATTGGATGTTAAATCCAGTTTTCAGAGACTGGTATGTTCTTTCCTGCTCACTAGGACAAAGGCTCATTGTATGAAACACTGTAAAGCGATACTTTTGAATGCCTTACTGCATTTGCATCTAGACGTTTCACAGCCTTCTAGATTAATGGTGGTTGTGGAAGAGTTCTGGCTAATAATTGCGGAAAACTGCCATTTTCTCTAGACTGGTGCTTTTTTGAAAGACACCTAATTCCTTTGCCCCATTTAGATGGAATTGAAAAGTAGGGGGATATTATATTCAGCTTCTTGAACCTTGGTTACGACACTCACGACTATTGGAGTTTTGTTCACCATGTTATTACATTGGTGTGTGGATAATGGAGAGGATGCAGAGGATTTACAAGGATAATATAAATATATGGGTGTTCATATCAGGGAAAGATTGATAAGCAGGGTCATTTCTCTGGATGGAAAAATAGGGCAGTGGCATTACGGAGGTCTTTAAAGTGATGAAAGGTTTTGATAGCGTGCATATAGGGAAGATGTTTAATCTTGTGGGGAAGAAACTATATGCCGTCAATATAAGATAGTTGCCATGAAATCCAGTAGACAATTCAGAAGAAACCTACCCAAGGATTGGTAAGAATGTAGTTTAAGGGAATAGTTGAATTGAATGAAATAGCAATTAAGAGTATTTGAGACAAGTGTATGCTGGGAAAGGGAGCGATTGGCCTATTTTTATGCACTATATACTCCATAATTCTATTTATGCAAATACAAGCTACGTAGGTCTCCAGATTTTCCAGTAACTAAAAAATATATTAATTTATTTGGGGAAATGATAGTGCAGTCATAATGCCATTGGAGCAGTAATCCAGAAACCCAGGCCTAAGATCTGGGGGGCGTATTCAAGTGCTATCAGGCACCTAGTGGAACTTGAATGCAATTGACAAATCTGAAATATAAAGCTCGTCTCAGTAATGATGATCGTGTTGACTATCATGGATTGTTTTAAAAAAAAAATCTAATTCACTAGCATCATTTTAGGAATAGAAATCTATTGTCTTTATCCTGGCTTGCCTACATGACTCCAGATCAAAGTTATGTGGTTGATTCTTCACAGTCCTCTTCAAATGGCCTAGCAAGCTACTTAGGTAAAAGCAATTAAGGATGGGCAACAAATACTGGCCTTACTGCCAACACTCTGTGAAAGAATATATTGTTTAAAAAAATTGTTTAGCTGTAGTTTTTGAAGATAAGCCAGAAGTACTGACTTTATTTTGCGATGTTTTGGTGTGAAGATTGTCTGAATTCCTTCATTTTGAAAATACACATTGGTCATAAGGCGGCTAGCAACAACCCAAAATGTTTGAAATTCTATATCAAAATCCTCAGTCGTGTCACTAAAGATTTTCCCGCATGTGTGCTGCTAGCGCACTGAATATATACTCCTTAGTCCTTTTGGTTTTCAGTCTTAAAAAAAAATTCCTGTCATAGAGTCATAGAGATGTACAGCATGGAAGCAGACCGTTCGGTCCAACCCGTCCATGCCGACCAGATATTCCAACCCAATCTAGTCCTACCTGCCAGCACCCGGCCCATATCCCTCCAAACCCTTCCTATTCTCATACCCATCCAAATGCCTCTTAAATGTTGCAATTGTACCAGCCTTCACTACTTCTTCTGGCAGCTCATTCCATACATGTACCACCCTCTGCTTGTTCATTTTTAATATACTCATACTCATATATAGACCATACTGTTTAAAGTGGGATGTTTACCTCTTTTATATCAGAATTGGGAAGCTGGTACGTTGAATATAAGATGTTCTCTGACTATTTGTCACTATTATAAGGTCCTCATATACCATTCACTGTCTCTGAAGATGGACAGGACAGTTATCAGATTTCTGTTAGTATCACTGTAAAACTAGTACTGAGAGGCACATAAAATCTGATTTCTTTTCCCCAAAAGAATTATTTTAGGATAGAGCTTGTTTCTGCTCAGCATTGTTCCAACCATAAGTGAAATTCTTCTACTCTCCTAACAAAGTCCTGATTTCTTTTTAAGCTACAAATTTATATAAAATGGAGTGAATGGCGTAAAGGTTTAGGTGTTAAGTCTACTGAAAAATCAACAGCTTTTATATTAGCACCTTTAGCTAAAGCACCCAACACTTTATACATGACAATAATTATCCAAAAAATTGACACTGAGCTAAAGAATAGGTTTTTGGGACAGATTACTAGAAGCTTGTCCAAGAACCAGATGTTTGAAATGCTTCAGGATAAAGAGCTGGAGAGTAGGAATGTCAGAGTTTAGGCCTTAGATGGCTGAGTTCACAGCCACCAATGATGGGATGTGAAAGTGGGTACTGTGTATAAGGGTAGGTTTGAGATAATGCAAAGATCTTTCCGATATTAGTAGACATCGATCTATAGACGCCAATTTAAAGAGGCTTTAAAAAGTTCGAAGTGTTGTGTTCCTAATATCTAGTTAGCAAAGTTGCATGCTGTTTCTTTATTGAACAGTACAAGCCAGGAGGCTGTGAGGTTTGACATTAGTTTTTTGTTTTGGGTTGTTTGATTTTCACACCAGCAGTGCTTCACTTGGCTTTAATTTTCCAGAGCCAGGGAAGGAACGGGTCAAATGAGGTGCACTTTCCTAAATGCAGTTTAATAGCTGATAGTGGAAAATTTGCTGCTATCAGGTGAAGCTGGGTTGGCAAATGGTGCCACAGGTTGTAGAATTGCTTGTTAACTTTCCATGTCTAGGCTTCCATAAAGAACCACCACTTGAGGGTGGCCAAATATATTTCAACTCCTTCAGGAGTAGAGAAAATTACCTCAGGTATGTTCTCATTTAAAATTATCAGATGAAAGTTAGCAGGGAGATTTTGAGCTGTATGGATAGGCTGCATAGACTGGGGCTATTTTCCCTGGAACATTGGAGGCTGAGGGGTGATGTAATAGAGTTTTAAAAATTCATAAGGCGCATGGATAGGATACACAGATGAGGTATCTTCCTGCAGTGGAGGCATCTAAAACTAGAGGGTGTAGGTTTAAGGTGAAACGGGAAAGATTTAAAAGGGACTTAAGGGGCAACTTTTCAAGCAGAGTATGGTGCGTGTATGGAATGAGCTACCAGAGGAAGTGGTGGAGGCTAGTACAATTACAGCATTTAAAAGGCATCTGGATGGGTATATGAATAGGAAGGGTTTAAGAGGGATGTGGGCCAAATGCTGGCAAATGGGACCAGATTTATTTAGGAATCTGGTTTGCATGGACAGATTGGACTGAAGGGTTTGTTTGTGTGCTGTATGACTCTATGACAATGAACAATCGCCATTTTAATAATACAATAAATTTGAACGCAGCTGCTTGATGTTTAATAATAAATGCATGCAAATAGTTTCAATTTTAAGTGTTAACTGTGTATGTTTCATAATGGCACAATTAAACTTACAATGGCATGTTTGTTAAAGACATAAATGATGGAAGGTACACTGCTTGACAGTCAACGTTTGACAAAAAAAATGTTAAAGTTTTGTGCAGCATCCTCTGTCAGAACTGTTATGGTGTTTGGGAGAGAACTGTGGCCTGACAATTTGCAGTTGGTTTTCGCCAAGAAGCAGCTAATGGATGTTAGAGCTTTTATAGAGACTTCAGTTGAAGGAAAAAGGTATGAAAGTCTGAACATTAGGTAGAAACCTTGTTCAGGCAAATGAGACTGGGAGTGCATTACCATGTCTCTCTCTCTCGTACCCATCGAAGCAACTGCACAGAAAATGGAAATATCTAGGAGTGGAAATTGTGTGGCCTTTAACTTTAGACTTAAATGTTAGTTACTTACCCAATATCATACAGGTTCTTTATTAT